>NW_016690199.1:4136693-4456457 GCF_001604755.1 Lepidothrix coronata | reverse complement strand
TGTGCTAGCTTCTGCTTAGCTTCATGCCTTGAGCTTCTCTCTTGCATTTAAAAGCAATTGTTTACAGAGCCATAATTGGAACACCCCGTGGTTTTCTTTTCTTACAGAAAATACTATTAGACAAATAAAGATTTGTAGATTTGGAGAGAAAAAAATTCTCAGCATAAGTCAGGTGAAGACCATGACCGAGCCATAAAAATGCCATTAAATGATAGTAGTCTAGCTTGGATATTTTCTGTACTGAACACTCTATGTGGAAATTCATATGGGAGACAGAATCTCATCCCTTCCGAAGTCAGCAAAGATCTCGTCACTGATCTTAGTGTGGTAAAGATTTCATCCCAGACTCATTCACACACAGCTAATTCTGAAAATAAATATTGCCTACAGCCTCTTCCTTTACAGCATTAGTCATAAGAGTATTAGATTTTATTTCTCTAAGAGGAGATATGCTTTATAATACAGAAAAAGTAGAGGATTATTAAAAGGACCAGCTGCTTTTAAAATCAGAACCTCTTTAACAATATTCTTTCTGTTCACTGGTTGCTTAATCAAGGCTTTTTTCTGCAATTATACAACTATTTATCATGTTCTTTTTATACAAGGAACATCAGCTATGAATTAGATAAGGAAGCAGCAGGCTGCAGGAATGCCTGAGTTTCTATGCTTGTATGCAGTGAAATCATAATCCTGACACTTTGGGAGCTGACATTATGATGAGTCACTCTCCAGACTTAACACTGCATGCACATGTGTATCTCCCCATGGTGCTTTGTTTTTATTGAAACTGAAACAAATTTGATCATTATTTCATGCTCCATATCTTCCAGCCAGTAGCAGCTGTTTAGACAAACATATTTGTATACCTGTGATCATGAGTGTGGTGGCTGGAAGTACCACCTACCGTGCTTAGAAACAATTTCAGCCTCGGAGCTTTCAACTGTTTGCTGAAGCCCTGGCTCTGAAAAATGGGAGGAGTTATGTGTGTCTTCAGTGAGGATGTCAGGAACATACCCTGTGCAAGAACATGCTTGGCAGGCGAGACAGTGCTGTGTGAAGAGCAGTGTTCTTGCATGTGTTTGCACATACACACTTTAGAAACCCCAACTCTTCACTGGTGCCCCTTTGGCACACACACTGATCCTGGAACATACGTGCACCCGCTTGGGGTTTTTTTTAAATGCAAACTTTAATCTTCTTGCACAGACGATTATTTGACCTGGGACAGGAGAAACCTTCCCAGCTGGCTTCCTGCCTAGGTGTGTGAGTTAAAACTTCATTTGAAATCCAGTTTGCCAAGGTGAGACAGCTGAATAGTCAGGTGAGGATTTGATGATGTTTTAGGTACCACTGGCACAAGGTACTTCTACATCTTCATGTGCTGCCCTTTGGAATGTACTACACAGTTTTTGTGTGATGATGTGCTGGACCTCCTTTATATGGTTTAAAAAACAAAATTACTTTGTAATTCCTTTGAGTTATGCAGGATCAGTTTCCTCATTTCACTCATTGTACAGACCCAGAAACGATTGTGTTGGCACAACTGGGGGAGCAGCATGCTGCATTGCCTGGGCAGGAATGAGTGGTAAAGACCAGGAGAAAAAAGCCTGAAAACATGTTGTCTGTGGCAATATCTTCAGCTAAACATATCACCAAACAATAGTCTCCCAAGAGACAGAAGCTCTCCTGAAGCTGGCCTGGTTATTTTAGGATTCTCTTTCAACATGAAGAAGCAAGGAATGTGCCCCCAGACACATACAAATGTGTGAAGAGCTGGGAGGACTAAGGCACGCAGGGCTTTGCACTGGGTGCATTTAGCACAGGTGCCAATTGCTAAGGTTACCTGTGTAAAGCAATGATCTCAACCTGTCAGATTCTAAAAGTGTGCCAAAGCTGTTGGTATCCTCTGAGTTACATGCATATGGGACTCTTCCAGCAGACAGCTATGGTGTTGTCAGCTCTTGGAGGTTTTTTTTTTAATAAAGGGCATGCCTAGACACAAGTAAACCTGGGGCATTCCTCCTTCCAACATCACATCTGTTTCTTTCAAACTTTCACAATCCTGCTTTTTAAAATTCTAATTGAAATAACTATGGGCTTTATAGCTGCATCAGCAACCTTTTGTGAAAGAGTGCCAGTATGTAAAATTGTCAGAATTGAGGAAACCAGTTGCTTTTTCTTAATAACTGCCTTCTATCTGTGTTCTCCAGATTTCCCAGAATCTGTCTTTTGGAGTATTTTCATTTCTTTATTGCCCCATTCAAGTACTTTCTACACATGAATTGGCTGACCTTTTTACATTTTGATTTGGAGTTTTTTCCCAAGTTACCCATCCTGCAAACTGTTACATGCCTGTTTGCATACTGAATGACTAGTACTACTGTAAACCCTCTGCATTCAAAGCTGGATCTATGGCCAAATTTTAACAAAATCAGGGATAATGGAGCCGTTTGAAAACCCATGGAAATCCATGATTGTCTACAGGCAGCACTGGGCTTTGTTTTGAGGCCTGTGTAGACAGTCTGTGTAGGAGTCCTGAGGTTTGTGAATGCTGGCAAAAGGCAGCATTTCAGAATATTCTGGTCTTAAGCCTAACTCTGCTCATTACTCACTATCTTTGTGTTTTTAAGTAGGCTGCATCTTACCCCACTAGGGAACTTTTGTCTGCTTACTCTGAAAATGGGGGTGTTTTGTTATGTGCTTATTTTAGTTTCTTTGCTTTGGAAGAAAGCTTTATTTCCCTGTCTCTTGCCCTCCTTTGTCTTTTTAAACGTGCAATCTTCATGGGACAGTAACTATTTCTTTAATCTTTTGTCTGCATTTAATTAGTTTCCATAATTCCTCCAAACAATTTTCTAACTTGATAGTAAAGTTTTTTATTAGACTACCACCATATTTTTCCTCTGCTAACAAAGGGTTTGATTGCTTGCTTTTCAGATGCTGAGTGAGAATCTAAGAGGAGAAATGACTGTTGTACCCACAGGAGCCAAGATCTCTCTGAGAGATAGCAAGTTTATACAAGTGATTGCCAAATCTTTAAGTATCAGCAGCAAGGAGGTATATACACTTAAATATTTAGAATTAATATCATGTAAAGCTGCAAACTCAGTTAAATGAACCTAGATTAAAGATGAACAGCAAAGCTGAAAGAAAAATGGAATACTGTAGGTTTTATATTATTTTTTTTTAGTTCTAAGTGTCCCAGATAACCAGTTGGGCTGGGGAGAAAGGACACAATGACACCAAAATGTTTTTAATTAAAAACATATTAACTTCCTCTTTGTAGCCCCATCTTGGGTTTATTTTCTTGACTGGCTGGTTGCACTAACAAGCCTCAGACAGATGCTGTAATTCAGAGTATCAATGATATGAAGAAGTGCTTTGTATTTTTGTGGTCAAATGTATTGACAGTTTGGAGCAATCCAAATAATAATGGGTAAACCAGCTTAATTGTACATGCAATCATAGAAGGCTAAGGAAGCATTACAAAAGTGTAGAGACACCTGTGATGTTTACTATTAGTCCTTCTCAACTGGAAAATTAGAAAAGATAATATTGGTTGTTCAGATGCTCGATTTTCTCTTGACTTGGTTTCAAGGAAGATGGGATTTATTAACTAATGTATGGTTCTTCTTTAGAGAGCATGAGAAATGGGAGGATATTCAGGGGGCCTCGAGGGTTAACAGGATACACAGGTGTCTGAGGAATCACATGAATAAAGTTGATCAGTCTTGAGGAGGCTGGACTATATGGTCTTTTCCAACTCCCACCAGCGCTGTTTCTCTTACTGTATTGATGAGTAGCTACGGCAGTAGAGAGATGGTAATAGTGTGTGCACCCTAAATGGTATATATAGATATCAGGTAGCTGTAGTGTTGCCTGGGAGGAATATAAATCTTATGGATGTGAGACTGACAAAATGTAAAATAAACATGAGACCTCTTTCCTTCCAAGAACTAAATGCTACCATTTTTAAATATCCAAGTGACTAATTTGGAAACTTTACATGAAAGCAAGGGTGGTGTTTTTATCACTTGGATATCAATCCCATTAGAGGCAAAGCTGATATTAAATGTTTAATTTTATTTGTTTCTCAGGAGTTAGAAGCCGTAAGAGATGCATTAATTCCACCTTTGGCTTGTGCTGCAGCTAAACTGGGTGACATAGACGCACTAAGAGCCATAGCAGAAATGGTAATGTAAAATTAACAGTTTGTACAAAACATTAATTTTTAAATAGAGCTGTAACTGATGGGAGGAAGCTATGCTCACTGGAATTGGTCTTACAGTCAAGGTGCTTTGACTATTACAAGGTCTTTGCCTTTCAAGACTGGTATGTTCTTTCCCCTCTCTGTTTTTCAGCTGTTTATATTTTCTTTTGAACTGTGAAAATACAGGTAGATTAAAATGCAAGTTCTTATCTGCTAACTTTGGAACATTTTAAAATGGTTTGTGCTGCTTTCTTTTTGCTTAACTTTCTTTATACATATTCATATCCAGCTTCTGGATGTAAATCTGTCATGATTAAAAAAAAGAACTTGAAAACTATATTTAAGCAAAACACAGTGCAGTGTTAATTCAGGATTTCTGGCTCTCCCCATAACTCTAACTTCGCTTATACCTGAAAAAAGAAACAGGCATTTCCCTGTCTTCTCATTTTTTTCCCCTCTTTGCCTTGGTTTACCCTACTCTTGAGACTTTGGTAATGGGCCTCAAGAAAGGATAAATATATCTTGAAATTAAGAATAAACTAAGACAAGTAAGATTAGCAGTCTACAGGCACAAAGCTGCTGTATGGTATGCTGAAATAAAGAGCATATCTGAGGGAGAAAACATGCAGAAGGTGAAATAAATATCCTTATTGGCACTGAAACAATCCTACAAGATTGACAAGCAATTTGGTGGCAGAATTAAAATGTGAAGTATGCACCTACTGTGTGACGTATGCAACAACTTAATGTGCAGCCATTATCTTTTTAGCATATGAAGGATATGTCCTTTTGTAGGGTGGAAACTTGAGCTGTGGAGACTATGATGGCCGAACTCCACTTCATATTGCAGCCTCTGAAGGGCATTTACCACTAGTTGAGTATTTGTTGATGTCTGGTGCGACTGTTTATGCTAGAGACAGATATGGATCTACCCCACTGATGAATGCGATCAAGTTCAGGTAACAATTTATATACTACTCTATGTAAAGTTTATAGACCTTTTATAATTTTAGATTTCAAGTCCATCCCTGCGTTTTGGTCTTGTTTTGTCTCAGCAGTCAAGTGTAAATTACAGCAGTTAACACATACCAGCTTTGTTTCAAAGGATGTGACTAGCCTAAATGAAAAAAAATTAAAAAATAATATGAAATGAAAGCAAACAACTTGGTATGCATGCAGAATTTTAGCATAAAGTAACCTATTGCTGTCCTCCTGCCAAGACTTTGTCCATAATTTCAGGGCTCCACTCTTTATTCTGAGGCTTCCTTATAAAACACAGCCAAACTGATCACTCCTTTTGACTGTCAGAAGTGAGAGTGCAGGACCATGGGCTGTCTGTTTTCTTTCTGCCCTTCCCTTTCTCATCAAGACCAGACTGTTTCAATTGGCACAAAGTATACCGGTAGGTTGACATGTTTTAATCTTTCCCTTCCACCAGTGCTTTCCTGACTCTCCTGCTGGATGACTGGTTTTCTGATTTTTTTCCCTTCCGCCCACTCATAATTATATGGGATGGCTGCATGGCCCTGCCTGCTTTGTGGATTTCCTCTTCCTGCTGTTATGAATGTCAGCAGTTCTGGAATGGTAGCCATGGATTTGCAATTTACTGGCCTCTTCCACATTGTATAGTCCTAAGGAATGGCCATAGCACAGAGTCTAATAGTTATCAGTAATCAAAATTTAATTTTAAAACACTTAGTTTGTATAGCCTGGGGATTCATGGAGCCATTGGTCTCCTAACGTGTTAGAAGCTGCATAAAATAATCTCTCCCTGTTTCTTTGATCCACTTTCAGCTCCTTATCTCATATTCAGTTTGTATTGTAGCAGATGAGAAGCCATTTTTTTCTGTACAGGAGCTTGAAATGGTTGAATTTTCGTGGTCTTTGTGGATGACTGTCCCCAAATATTCCTACAGCTTTCTAATGTTGACAGGTTCACCTGGTTTGTCAAGCTGGAGTTAGCTCCCTGGGAGGTCTGACAGTGTGGGATTACCATTGGCTGCAGGAATAACTCGAAGGCTTCTTCTGTTTCGAAGACCAGATGTAGAAAACTCAACAAACTCTATTAATGTGGGAGTTGAAGTCCTGAATGGCCACGCTGTGCTATTGCCATACCTACTGCATGGTCCCTTATGGCTTTGTAGCTGTTGCTTTACCTCATGAATATATAAGCCCTTCACTGGAAAACCCTTAAAGTCTTAAAGCGAAAACAAGCCCAACAGCAAATCAAACAAATAACCTCGCAGCTGAACAGAGGTGGCTCTGGTCCAATGTGAGAAAATGCTAAAGCATTAGATACTATTAGATGTTCCTGCAAATCAGGCACCTACTTTTTTTACCACACCCATCTACCGCCTGAGGAATTTCACATGAGCTTGTTGTTTGGATTCCTTAGCATTGCCACTCCTATATTAGACTCCTACTATGACTCTTAAGCTCTTTAAAACTGCACACCCGTTTTGATACAGGGAATTGTAAAAGGAAACTGCACCATAACCATTTTCAGTTTCTCTTTTTGTTTCTATTGTTGGAATGAGAGGAAGAGTTGACTTAGAACTAATCTCATAAATGCGTATTTATGATCTGCTGTGTACTCACACTGCATTTCACACTGGTAAGCATATAAAGGAGCATGCTAAAGAGCAAACAGCTGTATATGTGTGTAATTAGATACCCACTAAAAAGATTTCTGCTACAGAAATATTTAAATTCCATTTATTAAACAGTTGTAAGTTGAAAGTGAAGAGATTATCCCGATGCAGCATACAAAGTGGCAGGGAGGGAAGGGGGAAAACTGATGTTAATGAGTAGTCAATGCTTTAAACTGTTTAATATTGTAACTTTCTCAATTTTACTGAATATTGCATCAGCTTAATCCCATTTTCTGAGAATTAATATTTGTTTAATTGGCATTTAACTGCAATACAGTATCCACTCATCTTAAAAATAGCTTTCTTCGAGTCTTTTATGTTACATTTGTCAGTGGCTTGCCTTTTAACCAGCATGCAAACCTATATAAAGATGACTGATTTCTCTTTTCCACTTAATGATTTGTAATGATGAGGAGTTATGTGTCTTCTTAAAAGCTTCTTAACATAGCACTGTCAGCTGATAGACCAACAACTTGATCTACTTCTATGACAGTCTCTTAAATTTTTTGACTTTAAGTGACTCTTTCTTTGTTTCTTTCTAAATAAGAAATAAACTACTGCATTCCCGCTTTTTCATTTGTAACTCTGCAATTTGCTTGTAGTCTTATTCACTTTAGGCATGAAGCTAAACAGACCACTGTTAATTTAGGCCAGTTGCTTGACATATCAAAATAAGTGGAATTCCTTTAATTTCTTACAGCACCCTCAAGGGATAATTCATTTTCAAAACAATAGAATAATATTTTTTTAATAACAGAAACTCTCTAAGCAGGAAAATGTCTTGAATAAAAATTGTGTATATTTTGAGTAGTAAAAGCACTTCCATTTACTTGTAGAGCAGTGGTAAAAGGTTGAAAATGGGGAGTTGCTCATATAGTGCTGTGAGAACATCAGATGAGAGGCAGTAAAATTACCTCCCACGTAAATATGAATTTAAATACTTGATATTTTGCAAGGTTACATTTACATTACTTCAGGAAATCTAAGTGAAGAGTGAAAACCTAACCACCGCTGACTCCAGAAGTACACTGAAGCCTCTCCTTACAGTGTTTGAGCATAAAATTCCCACTGATACCATGTAGAAAAGTGAAATTAAGCTGATCCTGCCATAACCATTCCGCTTGCTAGGGGAGCAAGCATGAAAAAGAATGAAGCCAGTCAAGTTTGGATACACATTACACCTGCATTTCTTTAAAGAGAGTTGGTGGAAGGTGTGCACCCTAAGGCCCCAATCCTACAAACTCGTACATGTGTGTTAATTTCACATGGATGATTCATCCCTTTTGAAGTCGATTCACTTCAGTTCGTGTCTGCCAGGTGAAGGCCTGAGATGATACGTACGGTGCAGAACCTTGATTGCTGTGAGTCCGGAGCCCTCATGAACTGGGAAGAGTTCAGAGGTCTTTATCTGGAACTCAGACTTTGCTCATAGCGCTGAGTGTTGAAGACTGCACCAAATCATATGTTTTGCTATTAATACATTAAAATACTAGTATCCATTTGAGTTTTTATGCCCAGTGTTATCAATAATGGAACCTAGCAGAGAGGAGACACTAGAAATGCCTTCTCTCTATTTGTTTTTTTCCTTCAGAGAGGGATGAATAACAGTGATAGTATTATCAAAAGGCTAACTTAAGTAACATATGCAGAATAGCATTGTTTCTATAGCTGTGTCTGACCATGCTTTGGTAATAGGGCAGCCTAAGAAAAGGGAGACTCAGGGACAGCTCACAGATGACAATGCTTATCAGGTGGGGCTAAAGTGGGACATGCAGCCGTGTACCAGGTCGTGATGTTGGCCTTCTCTCTACACCTTGACCTTTCATTGTCCAGCAGTTCCTCTGCTCTTGGTTTTGTGCTGTCACCTTAGAACAGGAATTGCATTTGAACCGTTCCCAAGAAGTTCATGGCTCATGACACGACCTGAACTTCAGATCAGCTAAACTGTGACCCTTGTGAGGCTTTTGTAATGCCACAGGAGAGCAGCACTTAAAGAAACAATTTCTAAAGACAAATACCTCTCATGTGCCCAAGACATAACAGTATCAGAAAATTCACAGCCAGCCTCTTGAAATATGAATAATGCCCTTGTGGTAGGTACAAGACAGCAGAAGTGGTGCTCTGGTTAGGGCTTAAGTTCCTTCAGAATGTAGATAGCGTTTGGGTGCAAGTAGGAACAAGCTGTAGTGCAGCTCACCTCCTGCATAGTTTTCATGTTGAGCGATGGGAATGTGAGAGGTGGTCTGTTTGCTTTCTTGGACAGATCTGCACTTCATAGTCACAGTACTAAATTTAACACTTTTAAGTTGTGCTTTACTATTTGTCCCTATTCTTCCTCTCCCTTACCCTTTCTCTAACAAGCAGTAGCTCACAACACTTCCTCTTCTTCCCACTGTAGCAAGAAACGTGATTTTGAATAACTCCCAGTCATTGGGACATTGTATTTCTATTTAGAAATGCTTTATTGTAAGCATTTATTGTTAGTTAACACTGTTAGTTTCAATGCTTAAAGATTTATTTTATTTCAAGCCACTTTTTTTTTTTCTCATTTAAGTTTGCTGAATTAAATAAGCAGGATAAATGCTTCCAAATCTGCCTGTACCAAAGATTTATAGAGTTCCCCTCAGAGTAGTAATGGCTGTGTGGCGTAAGTGGGACTTGAAGTGCTTTCTGGAGGGAATTTTGCTACCAATGAGGAGTAAACAGTTACAACAGGAAGAGAAAACCTGGCTTTTTGCTGGAATCCAGAGATACAGAACCACACAGGGGAAGCACACTGAGGGAGGATACCACACAACATTACATGCTTTGCTGCCTTTTATCTTTTAGTGCTGTCCCATAGCACAGCTTTGATTTTAAAAAGTGCTTGTTTCATGCTTCGATTTCTCGTATAAGGTGGGAAATGAGGAATACTTCAGGGCAGTTGTTGGAGAGTAAACAGACACTCCCCATGTTCAGTTCAGTACCCAATGAGAGCTTGAGGGAACTGTTCTACTTTTAATCTATTTTAGGTCAAATTTCATTTCAGCTGATTACTGTTTTGCTTAAGACTGAGAATTAAAAAACTCGTACTTGTAGAATTCATTCTACACCACAGATTGAAAAATAGGAAACCACGCCATTATTTGCTGGCTCAAGGAGATGCTTGTGGATGACTAGCCACGTCGTAAGGGACCCACCTGAGAAAATATTTTAGATAACTGAACAAACTTGAAGCATGTGCTGTTCCAGCAACGCTTTGCTATGAGACAAAGGAAGATATTTTTTTTTTTTGGCTGTCAATTGAAACAAAGCACAATTTTTAAAAAAAATTGGTCTGCTAGGTTCAATAACCTGTGTTTGGAACACCAAAATGATTCTTAGAGCATTTGTACAGTTCTTTGGCTACTTTGCAAATTAAAGATTTTATGTGAAACATACAAACTTACATAGGCTTTATATGGATAACTGTAATGTAGCTTCTGACTGAAGATTCAGTTTCCTAAAAGGAGGCAAAGGGATTAGATAAGCAGTTTAATCCAGTTGAAATTAATGGAATAAAAAGGCCCATGGCTATCACCAAGAAAATGCAAGTAATTAAGCAGAAAGTGTATCTGAGCTTATTTTTTATTTTTAATTACTACAGATGAGCTTTTAGCTAATGGGTTGGAAAAGCTCATATATTTCCTATTAAATGATAAGCCTACCTCTTTGTTTTGAAGTATTATAGTATAGCAACTTACTTAAAATAGGAACTGTGAAACTATTCCTGATCTACTGGGTCATCATGCTCTTTCTGGAGAAAAAAACCTGTGCTTTGATTTATAAACTAGATCAGTTGTTTAGCAGAGGAGCACTCTGTCACCTCCTTTTCAAACCTAGCTCTAAACCTTTCACTAGGTTACTTATGAAAAACGTATTTTTACACATTTTTGCATCTGTTATGTTATTTTCTACCCACAACAGTAGTTTTGGAGAGCAGCCTTTCCCATAGAGTTTCTCAAACATCTTACTAAGGTGTAGGTGTTGGCTATTTGTCCCTTTATTTCAAAGGAAAGGACAATGAAGACCTCCTAAAATCTCCAGGTAGAAATAAATAATAAAGGCATTGGGAAGAGGGGGTTAGGAACAGGTGTGCTTTTGATGGCAGTTCATAAGAATACTTACCATCATTTTGAAGCCCTAAAAACCTGATTAGCTTCCCCATTAACCTAAAGATTCACTGCTTATCTGCAAGAAACACCTTATATTTAAGACTGATATATATGGCCATTGCATTCTTTAAAATACAGGAACAATGCTATGTAATAAGTAATCTCACTGTTTGCATGTATTTCAATCACTAATATTTCTGCTGTTAATTTAAGCTAGCACTAAGGTGAAGATACTAAGAATTCTTGGAAGAGGAGAGTATGCATCCATTTCCTTTTCAGAGCTGAACTTAACACTTCCTTGAGCTTAGTATATGAATGAATTTTTTAAAGGGAGGGCAGCTCTGTTTACATCTCTGTGACATCTGTCACCTTGGAGAAGATTCATTGATTCTGTGATTGTGGGAAATCTGATATAAGAACTTTCACTGGACTCTTTGTGTATATGACAATGCTGGATTTAGGGGAAAAAACCTACAGGTCAAGACACTCTCTCTGTTTTTTCTATTCCTCTCATAAAGGCACATACAAGTGATTAATTTGTTACGGGAAACGGGAGCGCACCTTTCAAGCCAGGACTTGGAGAATACTGGAACAATACTCTGCAGGTAAATGTGATACAAGGTGAGGTGGCCCTAAAATTGGGATGGAGGGGGATGGTTTTTCAGAAAAGACTCCAGAATGAAGAACTTTGGAAAAGCACTTGGGTCCCTGGCACATGAGTGGCTATTTCGATGCTAGACAAATAATAAGGAAACAAGTGAAGTGATGAAATTAAGAATCAACTCTATGTCAAAGCACCAGTAACTCAAGAGACCTCCAAAGTAGACGGTATTGTGGAGATCAGTGACCTGGAAGCACATACACCCCATTTTTTTCCAAGGTGTTTTACTGAGGAAGGGTGAGAAAGAAGCTGTTCGAGATGTGACTTAATAACATCTCTATTTAAAAATAGAGCTGCACATTGTGTGTCATTTTTATTGTCTTAAAATCCACTTTTCAGTTATATGGAAGTGTCTTCTATTCTAACTAGTATATAGTAATGTTCTTAAAAATAACTAAATCAAATGGACAGATAGATTTAATCCCAAAACTTGTGAACAACTGCTCAGTGTCACTATATTTGAGTTTAGGAGGATATAATTCTCTGTTAAAGTTGCTTTTAATACATAACAATGTGGATATGTATTATGAAACCAAATAGATATTAGATTTAATTTTTTCCAGTACTTGTCCTGAATTACAAATTACTCTGAAAATCACGAGAAACTTTCATGTATTTCCTAAAATACAGTTTTTACTTCATTTCTTCTTTCTATTTTTGAAAAACAAACAAAAAACCACCTAAGTACTGGCCTTTGAATCAGGACTTGGCAGGAAACCATGAAATTTGCAGGGACCAGCCAGGGCTGTATAATGTCTACAAAACAAGGTCAAAGTGAAGCTTATGTGCATTCTGTGTAGAGACTGGACTCTATCCTTTGAGTAATTCTAGAATTAAGAAACACTAGCTGGAGTGTTTCCATTGTCATAACATGCTCAGAGGAGACTGGGTAATAGGGCTTTTACCAGGAAGTTAAAATATGCACTTCCCAGGGCACTGCAAGTGATAGGACAGAACTAAACCCTTGGTTTGTGTAGTTTCCATCTGCCAAAAGGCGAGAGGAGTGGTTTAGGGAATGACATTCCTCTGCAAATAAATTGGCCCCTTACTTAGCCCTGGTGCCACATGCAGAACCAGTTTGGCTAGCTGACCTGTCAGTAATATATCCCAAAAGAAAAAAAAAAAAGGAAAGAGAAAGAGGATGTTTTAAACAAAATGTGGTTCTGATGCAGTTTGTTACAGCTTTTTAGGGAACATTGTACCACCTGCATCTGTATTGCACAGTCTCCTGTTGTTCAAAGCTGACATTTTGATAATCAACAGTTCAGATATTTTTGAACTTGCATTGGTGTTTGTAATTTTAGTATAAAACAATGTAAATCTTCCAAACAGGGGGTGGGAGTGCAGATGTGCAGAGGCTGACTGAGGACTCAGCACAGAGTGCCATACTCGGGATGAAAGGGGAAGAGGCTCCCACATTGGTGTGGGTCAGGAACTGGGGCTGTGGCTCTCTCCCACTCTCTGGAGTGGTGGCCGTGGCCAGAGGTGTGTCCATGGACAGGCATCACCACGTGGCCTGTACCAGGAGCACAGCCAGGCAGTGGTCAGGCTTAGAGACAGTCTGTGAACAGTGTCTCTTCCCTGCACTGCTTCTGCAGAGCTTAAGTGCTTCCTTTGCTCTTGCTGTTTTAGAGGGCCTGGCACAGTCACTTCCACCAAAGTGGACTTTTTCCACAGAGCGTTATTTAGATGCCTAAAAGTTATTAAATCTGAGGTACTGGTGTTTGTCCTCTTGACAAAATGTCTCTGGTACTTCTTCTGCAATATCCTCAGATGACCTTACTGATACACTCATTTCTCCAGCATGCTTGGGCTCACTTCTCTCTCCTGCTTCTTACCTCCTCCTTTTACGCCCTTTCTTTGCAGGCACTGGCACCTTCATGGCAGTCAACATGTTCACCTGGTCAAGCTAGTTAAAGAACAAGCTATTTATAACATCTCCCCTTTGTCTGATTTGAACTATTTTTCTACATCTCATCTGTCTTGTAATGTGCCTTAAGCTGCATTTTTACCAACCTGAATTTGTCACCAAGGCAGGATTTCAACTTCTTGGGGCTTAGGAGGAAAAAGCTGCTTGTTCTCTGATAAGCTCTTGGTTCCTACACTTAGCTAACTTAACTTTTTCTCCTTACAGTTCTGTCTGAAGCAGAAACTATAAACATGTTTTTCCCCTTTGCTACTTAGCAATCCTCGAACAAACTGACTTTCAAAAAAGACCATGAACAGTGATTTTTGTGTTCTAATACCGTCTCCTCAGCTCTCTTCTGTTTAGACTCATGATTTTATAATAGAATAGAATAGTTCAGTTGGAAGATTATGGAGATAAAAATAAATGTGTTCCTTTGGCATTGGTGATGTTTGAGAGGGAAAGGAGTACCAGCCAGAACTGAGAGTTGGACAGTATCAGTGGGAACTCTTGTGTAGGAAGTGGAGATGTACATAGATGCAGCCAATATGATCTAGTTATTAAATCTTCCATGGTTTCATTTGCTGGTGTCTTTTTTTAAGTGAGGGGTGGTAGTCTGGCTTTGGAATCACTTTGTTGATGTTTGGTATCTGGTTCATGGCTTTGTTTTGAAATGAGATCTCAATGTTAGTAATCTGTTAAAAATGTCAGAATATCTTCTCATATTGCAGTAGTATTGTCATCTGTCTGCAAACCCAAACCATGATGACATAAATTGGAACACTCAGGCTTATTCTGAAAGCTTGTGGAGTTCTGGAGTTGGTAAACAGTTGATTTGTGTTTGGTTTTTTAAAGGAAAAAAATTTGTATAGAATTGAGATACTCTGTTTAAATCTGTAGTTTACAAAATACAAGGGCATAAAGCCAAACCAGCTTTTTCTTTCATATTCTCAGATTTCATAAAATGATATTATATACAAGGATGCAGCCTTTCAAAATCAGCACCTTTCAGAATAAGATACTTCTTCAATTTGACACAGACTTGAGGGGTAAGGCTGGAGAAGGAAGGATAAATATGTCTCAGCAGGAATTAGGACCAAGCTTCCTGCCTGCTGTCTTTCAAAGAAGTCTGTCTGTCTCAGCTGGGATAGATGTGGAGACACTAGCTAAGAGCAGCACTCACAAATTAGTTCAGGATGCAAGACACTCTTTGCACTGGACTTTTAACTTTTTTTTTAGGATTTTCGTCTTTAAAAAAAAAAAAAAGTAGTAGATAAAAGATTCTCTCTTCTGCCAGGGTGATGATACACCTGAAAAAAAGGAAGTCTTTCCTGATCACTTTATATGGACACTGAAAAAGGAGAATTGCTGGCATTGCTGAAAAAGCACAGCTTTGTGTCCCTGGGAAAGATGAAATCCTAGTACCTGAGGAGGCAGGAGGGAACCCCAAGGTGTCATTTCACAGTATTTATTACTTCCCAAATCTAGAACTGCATTGGCCCTTGTCCTTATAAACCCTCTGAGACCTGACCAGCTTCACTCCTGGTACCTTGGCAGTAACAGAGCACGCGTTAAACTGCAGCTTGATGCTGGTGGGGTGAGAGACACAGAATCAGAGAGCATAATTGCACTGTCACTGTTCTTGATATCTTAGCTCTGTCATCATCATGGCTACATTAGCCCTGCTGAAATTGTGATATGGATACATAATAATTTCTTTTCTGACTGCAGGAGTATTGATAAGGCAGCATGCCTAGGATTATCTGCTGTAAAAAGTATCAGTCAGTTTAGTAAAATGTGTTAGGTAGTTCTTTATCACTAAGCAGGTTTTAAACATCCTGGTAAGTGTATATTGAAGCTATCTTTAGTCCATTTCATGATATAAAAGTGATGGACTTGCTGCTTAGAGGTTGCATTTGTAGTTGGAATGGTGCCTATAGTGTAAATTGAGAAGTCCTCTGTATATATTTGAGTATATGAAGTACATTTACAGTGTGTAAAGGAAGTACAGATGTGTATGCCTCAACTATGGAAATCTGGAACTGGAGAAAATGTTTTGTGGTGATTATCAATTTGGTAAATAGTAGGTATCTTCTATTTAGAGCGGTATCTAAATTTTCTCTCAAGCTACATCACCTTATGTTCTCTGGGTCACGTAGAATACAGTTCTCACTTGATCAGTAAATGGCTGCTGCAAAATTGAAGATACTTCTGTGTATTTGGAGTGCTCTAATGTCATGGAAGGAGACCACTTCACAGGTTTGACCTATGGCAGTGGGGGTTAAATTGCTCTTTCTGAACAGGTGCTATTAGGCAGTTAATTTTCAAGTGAGTGCAGCAGTCCTTGTTTGTTGCTTACACTGGTGATAGCTGAATTGCCCTCGATATGTAGATTGGTAATACTTCTGAAAGTGCTGGTCTTTGCCCAAAGTGGTTTCCACTTTGTATGTGACTGAATGATGAGATTCTGTTTGGCAAATACAGGGCTTTTCTGTCCAGTGTTGGTGATGCTTGTAACTCTCTAGTTAGGCTCTTTGTTTGTTTTTTGTTAGTTCCTTAATCTGTGACTTTACAGTGTTAACAGCAAGAGACTAGTTTTTGTAACTAAGATAATTCAGGTGCTCCAGAAGTGGCTGCTAAGCAATTTCTTTGCTTTACTAATGGTTACACTTTTTCTTTATTAATACTCATTTCTTTCCTGCAGTTTCCTTACTGACCTCCCACTGAGCTTCCTGTTAGACCTCCTTTGCCTTCCTCTGTTTCCTTATTGCTTCTGAGGCCCCATTTTTGTGATGGCAGTTTGCATTAATTATTTAATGATCCTTTCCTTCATGATGGCAGACTGAAGCACTGTTAACCTCTTAATACCCAACTACCACTTCCCTGTCCCCCAAAGGCTCCAGTTGTAGGTCATCTGGGGGGTTACACAGAGGAACACAGAGACTATTTGCTTTCTCTTTTCATGCCCAGCCTCTGGGACTGCTGCAAGCAAAAGCCTCTCTCTGACTTTCTCCTCAGACTGCTGCAATTAGAGGCTTCCACTCCCCTGAAAACATATTTCCAGGTACTTAAGAGATTTAATCAACAAGAGAAGTGATTTCAACCTAGCAGAGAAGTGAATGTTGCAGCCCTGCTTTCATGGTTTCTTCCATGAGTTTACCTGACTGTCTGCCCCTTGCATCTTTGAGCCGTCTCCACTCTTCACCAGCTCTGCCTGGCTTGGTTATTATACTCAAGAGCCCATCATCACCACCTCCATCCCTGATGCCAGCACAGTGCCTTTCAGCCCCAGCGAGCACTGTTTAAGGCAGCAAACTCTGAACTTAATAAGGGTGGGGAGGGCTCCCCCTCTCTTAATGAGATTCAACCTCACTTGATGATTATCAGCATGGTTCTGCTGAAACAATCTGCAAGCTCACAGCAGAGGTGAGGTCTGAAGCCTCACAGATGCTGCTATCCTGAGGAGACTGAAGGTTGCCCTCCCAGCCTTCCCATCAGTACAGGCTGTCTGCAGGCTTGGTACAGACTGTCATGCTTTTGCATATGTACAGGCCTTTTACCAAAATGAAAGTTAAAAATGAACCTTAAGTATTATGGATTAGTCTACCAGGAGATGTGCGAAGAAATAACCTGGTGTATATTCCTCTGAAAACTTTAACTTGCTTATTTTTTGATCCTTTCTATTGCTTGTTACATGTGGAAGACAGAGGTCATCCTTAAAATGCCTTTTTTTTGCTTGCTGCCCATTTAAACCTTACAAATTATCTTGTAAAACTCAAAACATATAGCTGTGTTACTGTCCAGATGATATCACATAAATGTGCTCACATAACTTCTGATAGCAAACGTAGTTATGCAAACTTGTGAAGGGGGTTTTTTAGTGGTTTTAAGTAAGTCCTGTGTATTAGTGGCCCATCTGCTTGTGCTCTCATTTACTCAGCTGTATCTTGATTTAGCTGTTGCCCTCCCCCCAACTCATTTCACGAGATAAATATTGTGTTGTGAAATATGAAACTGGATGACTTTTTTTTCCCCTTTGGTCATAGTCACACCCACTATGTGAAACTAGCCTGTTGTAAGTACTTATAGCACAGCCCTATTAATTTAAGGAACTGATTCATCAAGCTGTGTTGCTTGCTCAGCTGTTCAAAACTGTTGTAATAGTGTTCCTTACCTCTCTACCCTGGCAGCCATGTTGAGTCTGTTCTGGTTCAGCATTTGCCTGCTGAGCTAATTGACAGGATCCAGGAGCTCACTGAAATGGAAAGATTTAGAACCAATATTAATTATTCTTTTTCCAGCCTTGCAGCTACAGGCGATGTGGATGGGTTGTATGCCTGGTACCTAGCTGGTGCAGACCTGGAGCAAACTGGTTATGATGGCAGGAATCCCTTACAAGTAGTAAGTTGTGCTGTACTCCGTATGGTGTGCTAGCTGAGTGAGTAATAACGTGCACTGTCGGATAATATTCATTTAGGAAAAGTAAATGTTGCTTTGTGGATTATAAACTGGATTAGAATTTGTTACAAACTCAAATCTGGTGCTCTTGTGAAGCAATAAATAGTTGGAGCCAGAATTTTTCTCATCAATGTCAGAGGAATTAAAATTTAAATTGGATTTTAATTATTTTGTGGTAACATACTCTTACTTCCCACAAGTAAGTATTTGCATGTCCTGGTGCACAGGATGGCAAGACTTAATTCACATCTCTACTTACAGGCAGAGGCTACAGGACAGAAGGAGGTTCTTGACTTCCTTAGACAAAAGCACTGAAGAAGGTAAGATCTAGTTCTCAAGTACTGGAGTTCTGGAATGTTCAGCTCAACATACACACATATGAAGAGGGATTTTGTCTAGTTCACCCTGGGACATGTTGGTTCAGCTGCAGTCCTTGTCTTGGTTTCTGATAGGACTCCGGGTACTTTAATCCTTCCTTGTAGAGTGGGGCTAATGTTTATTCCTCTTCCTGCCTGAACCTGGAATGGTGTTTTTGTGCATTCCACAGTGTGGTTCTGAACTTGGTTGGGAATGTAAAAACTACCAAATAAAACCACTGAGGGCAACAATGTGTTGTCCCTTTGGCCTGTTGCAATAAATTGCCCCTCTGTCTTGCTTGCACTACAGAGGAAATGCCTTTTACCAGACACGATGCCAGGCCTGGATCTCTGCTGTGCCCCCAGTGCAGGAGCGTTCCCTTCCCCAGTACAGCTGCAAGGAGATCACAGCTCTGAGTGCAGGATAGGGCAGTGCCATGGTCTCCCTCTTGCTCAGATCTTGGATGCAGCTGCCTGGTTGTCCCTGACATGGACTCGCTGCATGGATTCTCTTTTGTGCTGCTCTCATCCAAGGTGTGTTTCCCTGGACGTGTCCATGTGAGGCAGGTGTGTGCCTTGTGTTCAGAGCATCAGATCTGACAAATATCTCTAAGGGACCTTGTTTGGGTATTTGACCTTCTCCAGTGCTGTGCCATAACTGGAAGCATTTAAAACACTCGCCTTCCATTTCTCAGAGCTCCTTTCTGATGCAATACATTTTTGATTTAGATATCTCTTCTCCAGTATATTGGCAAGTCTAGTCCAAATTTAAATATTGGGATGTGTTAACACAAAATGTAGTTAAAGGTTTTGCTGTGTGAGTGGCTATCTGGCCAATCTTGTGTCCAACTTGAGAGATGTTAGTGGGGACTGCACTTGGAACAACTGCATTTTTGATTCACTGTGTACCGGGCTACATGAACATGGGACACAGTTTTTTTGCTTTGCTTTGAAGTTCTGGTGTTTTCTTTGGTTTCAGCTGATATAGAGGAATTAGATATAATCACAGTCTCAAGTCTTCCAGTGTTCAGGATGACGATGCCAAAAATACCTTCAGAATATGAGTTATATTGCGAAGGGACTTCCATTTTCAGTGGAATAGGTCTGCAAAAATTACTTTTCTTTTGTAAGTAGGGAGTGAATGTGTTAAATCCTCAACTCTTTCATGGATCACCTCATAATTCCTTTGGACTGAGCCACTAGTAGTGTAGGCGGACTGAAGGAAGTCTTCAGTACCGCATGAGAACTGGCTTGGCAGGCTACAAGGTAATCTGTTCTCAGGAAGGTTCTGGATACTGCCTAATTCTAAACATCCATTTTCTCTTTCTCCAGAGGCTGCAGAAGATGTTCAGTCATCATCAGAAATACCGACTTGAACCATTCATGGTGTTAAGTCCTAATGGGAGAAAAAGAGGAAAGGAACAATGGTAGCTGTGCTTGGGGCATACAGGCAAGCTAGAGCTTAGAATGGTTCTTTATTTAGAATCACATTGTTTTGCTAAAAATTATTTGCTGCTTTATCTTTTAATCACTTTTTTTGAAAAGAAATTCTTTTAAACAAGTGACGCTGGAATATATTGTCATTCCTGTACAAATTCTGTTTTTAAAGAGGCCTTTTGAATATTCTTATGTTAGCTCACTAACAGTATTGCAGGCATAGCAAATGGAAATGCTGTGGTGATTTCATACCAAGGAAAAACAGTGGATTGTGCATTTCTGGGTTACAACTAATAAAATCTCTGAGGAACAATGTTGATTTCACTTGGTCTGGTTTTTTGCAACGACTTGTATCACTTCAGTTGCAATTACAGCAATTGTGAGTGTCAGTGCAAACAATTGAATCAGTCATGGGCATCTGCCTGCAGTTGTGTACTAATCTTCACCAATGTGTCACTATAAAACCTCACTTGAAATGAGTAGGAGGCAGATGCCATAAAGCATGTTTGTGGGACTGCCTAAGTGAATTGATTGTTTTATTTCTAATAGCATCTTTCCCACATCCTGACCGGAATATAATCAAGATTGCTACATGCTGGACACAAAATTCTTTGGACTGTAAATGGGATCTCAGTATTAACAGACCCCAAGTTTAAAGTCTGAACACTTTCAAACTAAAGAAAGAAAGCAATACATATCTTTACAGCTGTGTCTGCTGTAGAATATGTAAACAAAGAGAATAATTCAGTCAAATGCATATACTG
This sequence comes from Lepidothrix coronata, assembly GCF_001604755.1. Lineage (NCBI taxonomy): Eukaryota > Metazoa > Chordata > Aves > Passeriformes > Pipridae > Lepidothrix > Lepidothrix coronata. The sequence goes on along the minus strand of NW_016690199.1, from coordinate 4,435,881 downwards.
GAGATGGCAACTTTTAATTTCACCTACAGCTTCTGCAGTAGTCTATGGGGATTTTCTATCTGCTTCATCTGAAGGGAATCTTTGAAGTGCAGATAGTTTTTTCTTTTTCCTCTTTATACTATTCAATCTTCCCACAGATATTCTTATCATAGAGAAAAGCTGCATGGACTACTTGCTCAGCCTGTTAGTATTAAAAGATTCCCAAGGTATGTTGCGTGTTAGATCCCACTAAAACAAGGTAACTGTGCATGTAGTCTAAGAAAATGCTGTATACACTCCAGTTAAAAACAAAACCAAACCATAAAAATGCTTGATTAATATGAAGAGTAGTGCACCTCTTCACTACAGTCACAAAAATTACAACTATGCTGTCTCATTATTAAATAGCTGATATTACATTGCAATAAACATGCTTTAGATTGAATAAAATGAATGCAGAATAAAGTAAATGAGATCTAACATCCAAAATCAGGCATCAAATTTATTATCTTTCTGGTGTCTTGTCTGTAAGTACATAAAGGTGATGTATGTAGCAAAGTAATGTGTGTGAAAATTTTTACCATCAGGAGTAAAATCATGCGCAGACTCTTCTTCCTATGGTATTCAGACCTATTATCTTAGCTCTTGTCTTGTCAGCAGTCTAAATGTTGATGCACTCAACTATCAAGTCAATCCCTTGATAGACTTCTCTGCAAGTGACTTTCTTGGCATTGGAATATTTTCTGTTTTTCAATGACTCTCAGATGCAATCATTTGTCTATAACAGCATCCATTCTTTATTTCTGTACCAAAATGGCTGACTGCAACATGTACAGAAGTGCCAATATTCTCCTCATACTTTTCAATAAAAGGTCATCTGATCTATAGAAAACTTTCTAAACAATAACTTCTTATATTTCTAAAATACAATATCCATCTAAAGTACAAAACATACTTTTTCTTTTGAACAAAAAATGACATTCTGGTGCGTATTACTGAAACGACAGGTCTCAACAGTAAAACTGCAGGAGAGGTAAGAAAATGGTGAATTTTTTTGGTCCTGCATATAAGCCAGGTAAAGACACAAAAGACATTTCCAGATGTGATCCAGTAAGACTTTTATTTAAAAGCTCATAAAGCTAAAAGGAAATTGTTTGGGTCATGTTTACTGTAAGGATAAAGCAGTATTAGCTTCTTTCTGACACAGCTTTACAGAAACATATATCCTATTAATATGTCATCTTGCCTAAGATAACGTTCCTGCAATCTTCTGGAAAATTTGTGATTTGCCTTATAAATAGACCAATATGTTTTAATGGCAGACATATGAAGGTAAATTTAATGTTTATCTGAGGGAGAACTGGATCTCTTTTATATGTGTCAAAATTTCATTCAAGAACTGTGAACAGTCTGCAAGTGTTAAGAGAAACTGTGTCTAGAGTGCTGTGATTTAAAAAGTGGCAAGAATCACCCACCCAAGACCAGAAATTTCAGCTCTTGATTCGGTGTTGGGGACAAACTTCAGTAACACTTTGGAGATCCTGTTTTTGTCTTGTTCATCTACAACACCCTTTGCTTCATGCAGTGGATTTAATAATCATAATTATACTTCCTGTGATAACTCCCAGTCTTATGATGAATCTATTTGTGTGTAGTAACCCTTAAGCTTTGCATAGTTATTGCTCAAAAGTAAAATCTTAATATTAGTAGGGGATGAAAATTGTTCCTATTTGTTTCTACCTATTTCAGTTGCTGCAAGCAGCAGAGTGTCTTTCATTAGTTAAAGTATGCTAGACATTCCAGAGGCAGCTTAATTTTTTTAAACATCCTAATTTTTCTCCTTCAGATCATTCTTAAAAAGATCTAATACACCTCTTTTTATCCAGCAATCTTCTGCTCAGTAAAGGGTTGCAGATGAAGGAGCTGTACAGGGCCAATACTAATGCAAACACCCTCATTCCATTGCCAGGACTAACTGTGGGTCGGTTTCACAACTTCTCAAACAGCTTTAACTCCAGTCACCCATGAGGTCCATGCACCCTTCCATGTCTACATCCAAGTACAGTTTGGGAGATCTAGCACATGCTGTGAGGATCATCTGCAGATCTGTGCTTGGTATTTCAGACACAGTACCCATTGGAATGGCACGGTGGAAGCTGGATAAAGTTACTTTTGCTTTTTTTTTTTTTTTTTTTGGTGCAGAAAGGCTTGTGATATTTTTTAGTCTCATTACTTAATTGGAACATAAAGATGGCATTTTAATTTCTGCTAGGACACGGCAGTGGCTCCCATTCTCTTCCAGTCTCAGTGCAGTAATGCAAGTGATCGGGCTGTAGTTTTCCTTGCACTGCAGAATCCCCACCAGGTGAAATGCCATGCCAGGGAAGTGCACAAGCTCCAGAGACAGCCTGCACCTGTGTGAGCCTCAGAGAGACTCCAGCGGGTCTGGGACCATCCTGTTGCCTGCAATTTCAGCAGTGACTATAGAACAGCGTAAAGGCATAGTCAATAATGTGGGACTCGTAACTGCTGCACCAACATTGGATTTATTTCCAGTGTTGAATCTTTTAAGTTGCAGTGATGTTCTGGGAATGAATGCTGGTGCTGGAACATCTGCTGCCTCTCCACGGAGGAGACACTATGAATGCCTCCTCTAAAAGTCAAACATTACATCAATTCTACAGCTTTCTTCACTTGAAAGACAACACCCAGCTTCCACTTTGTTTCTTTTTCCTAATGATCCAGCTAATACTGCCAAGGGATAGGGACTACTTGGCCTATGTCAGCACTTCTCTAACACTGCAGAAGGCAGAGATTTGCACAACTAACATGTCCAAGTTCCTGTCTGATTTGAGCTACAGCTTTCCTTTCCTGAATGCAGCCACTTTCTTTTTTTACTGATGGCTGAAAATATTAAGTTTCTGTTTGGAGATCTCTTATAAAGCTTTTGTCATGGAAGGGCATTCTTAATTATTTAAAAAATCAGCATGTGCTCACTCTCTTATTCCATGTCCTTGTGGTAAACTATTAACATCTGACAAGGCTGGTTGACACCCTGACAGATTGATTGTGTCTGATCGGTACTTGCTGAATTAAATCAGCTGTTCAGCAAAGCTTCAGTATCTGCTCCTTCTTCTTAAATTGCTAAATAACTCCAGTTCTGCACGTCTTAACTTAGAATTACTATACTGTAGCATGTCTCAGTTGTCTCATACAAGGATTTTGCTGTTCAGCAGTGAGTGATAATGAAATCTCTCATCTGGAACTAAACCCCTCCTTGAATCAGAGTTTCTTTATTTGCAGTCTTCTGAATGGTGTGATCTGCTGGTATGCTTCCAAAAAGATTATGATCTAGTTGGAAGATTTCTCCATTTTTAAGGCTTGTTCAAGTAGTGAGATGAGTCAAGGAGGGAAATGTATCCCTTGGTCATAGACAACAAAGTGTGCCTAGTTCCACTTACACACAAAGCATAAATGGATCTAGAGCATGATCAAATGCAGGCACAGGTGTAATCCACTTGTCCAGGCACCTATGCTGATCCCTGCATAGGACATATTACAGCAATTAAGAAACAAAATGCTTTTAGTTTCCAGCAATACAATTTGTTATTCACTGAGATAAACCTGAAGTAATTGTATGATGGGTGAAAACAGGAAATTTATAAAGAACTGATCAAATGTGCCCAGCATATGTTATCACAAGCATTGCTGATGTGTTTGTGTCTCGGAATTCCAAGTGGACTCTATCAGCAGTATAATCATCTTCTAGACTAGTAAGACTAGTCTTCCCATGATTCTTTAACAGTGTTTTATGACACAGTGGTGTTTGATTGCATGGTTGTACCAACACTTTAATTTTAGTGACTCTTTTAAGAAAAGCTACTAATGTAGAAGGCTTATAAGGTATGTAAAGTACTCTACTGAGCCATACAAATGAATCTGTGGGACTCGAATGTTGCCATCTTAGATAGTCTATGAGTCAGAATAAAATCTGGTACTACCAGATTTATTATTTTGCAAAGTGTCTACCTGGAAATTACTTTAGAAACATAATTATACATACATTTGTTTACCTCTGATCAGCTGAATGGGAAGAGGCAGAAGCCTACATCTCAAGAGTGTAGCTGAGGCAAGTATCCCGGATCATGGCAAAAAAATGAAATGTCTGGTGTGGAGCACACAAAACAGCACTACTTAACGTGGCTCTGTTTGGAAGAGTTGATACAAATCTCACGGTCAAAGGATTTGGTCCTTGATGTCCAAATCTATGTTGTTGTCTGACCACAACTGCTGCTGATGTACCAGGAGGATATAACAAATGGGGCCCATGCTCCTCGCAGGCTCTGCAGGCAGGGCAGGGGCAGTGCCCCTCTCCCCCTCACCCAGCCCCGCCAAGGCTCTCCTGTTGGGACACGCTCAGCCAGTGCATATCTTCTGCACTCCCACTGGCGTTTTGAGCTTCACACTGGCACCTCCCTCCCACTCCAGGATGCTGCACATCAGAGGGAGACGTCAGCCAAATCCATGGGAAGGCGCCAACCAACAATATCCTGCAGCTTTGCTCTGCAGCCTCCTCTGCGCACAGGCACTGCCAGGCTTCGGCATCGCGCGACCTGATGCGTGGCACGTTGCACAACGGGACAGGAAAAAGCTGAGAGATAATTCCCTGCCTTGCAGCAGCAGTAAATATCATAGCAATAAATAACCCCTCTCTCAAGCCGTGGTATTCCTTCACATCTTCTCAGCTTCAACATGGGACCAGAAGAGTGGTGGCCAGGGGAGATATTACATGGCCAAAACTGCCTGCTAAGTATCCTATGCAGCACTTCTGAGTACAGATAAGCCTCATTATTACATGTTTATGTGCACAAATAATGTGTTTCTTCTCTAGTGCCACTGTTGTAGATCCCATTAGGCTCTCATGCTTGGTGTTCACCAGTCACAGATCCTGGTTTTAAGAGCTTACAAGTGACATTACATGAGACTCCACACAGTGAAAGGTGCTAAGAAAGGGGCAAGAGAATGACAGTAGTGTTTGCTTACATCAGCCGGTTATTTCTACACCTTGATTTCCAATTACTTAACATGAAATGATTAATTATTAGCATAGAAGGGGAATGACGATCATGGCAATTCAGTAGCAATGGTCACATATAGCAAAGAAAAGAATTTCAGGGTGAAGAAAAAGGAATCTTAATGGCAATCTTTTGCTGAGAGATAAGGAGTTATCACAATTAGAACAGACAGTTGTAAATTAGTCCTGTCATATGCAAGAAGCTGCTGTGCTGGGAAGATTCTCTGATGCTGATGTCTGTGCATGAATGATTACACTTGCATCTTCCAGGATGTGTGGCTTCTTCCTGGATATGTTTTGCTGTGGATCTTTGTGACCAGGGCCCAAACTGGGATTTCAGTAAAACTGGGATTTCAGTGCATCAAATCCTTTCTGTGGTGCATATGAATTTCTAATTCCCCTTAAGAGTCAGTTTGGGATGACATGATTCCAGCACTCTTGAGGCATCCAGCAAAGATCTCTGTTGAATCCTGTAGAACTTCAGGGCTTCAGGGCAAAGATGACAGGCCTGTTATCTCTACTATCTGACAAGAGTGTGATGTGAAATAAGTCACTTTATTTACTTGGACCACTTTGACCAAGCTCTCTGCCCACAGCTATGTCACCATTCACCCCTGTTTGTAAAGTTCTACATTCAAGGACATAAAACCGGAAATATGACATGCTGCTAAAAACTGCCATGCAACGTCAGTGCAAAGTCTCAGTCTGACTGTATCTTCAATAGCTTTAACCAGCAAATACTTGGGAAATCTCAATAGATAGTCAAATAATGAGTAATTACTTCCTTTCTCGTGGGTTTATGGCACAGGACACGTAATTCGGCCAACTCTGAAAAAAGTGCTGGTGGGTGAACGTGAAAAATCAAGGTTTTTGATGGCTAGCACAATTAGGCATTGCAACCAATTACGAAGTTTTTAAAGCAGATTTAGTGCACAGCAGCTAATCTTAAACATGAATTGCTTGGATGAAATGTTTAAAAAAAATAAAGTGAGTGATTTCAAGTGTCAGCTTCCAGGGTCTAGCCTGAAACTTCATGGTAGAACAAAACATGGCTGATATTTTATGGAAGTCAGCCCTTATAGAGTCAGACACCTGGGAAGTGAAGCATTAAAAATTGGTCATGTCACAATTGTGTTCACTGGCTATTTAATTTGTATTTTTATTTCAAATTAAAAACAAAGCAACACACAAAAAAAGAAGACCTGGTTGTGAGGAGATAAAAATGTAACCATGAGACCAAACTTTCCTGAAATTTGGTAAAAATGCTACAGAGACTGTTTATCCAGAGTTGATTGCAAAACAGGACTTGGTGGATTCCATTTCTCATGTGCAAATTTCCAGCTGCCATCTCGATGCTGGGCCTCCTAATCTTCCAGTGGAAACTCATGACAAAGTATAATGTACGTCGTGGCTGCAGAAGTACCTCCTCATTGCTTGCAATGTGCTTTTCCTAATGTTTTTTATGGCCAGAGTTGAAGCTTCTCCCTAATATTAAGCTCGATGCAGAGGTGGACAGATCTCCCAGGACATATCTGTGTGACAGCTCACACACCATCTCTGCACTCACCCTTTTTTTTTTCTTTTTGCAACTGCTGATGCACAGGAAATAGTACCCACTGAACAAGCCTACAGGTGTGCAAAGCCTTGAGGTCTCCTTATTCTAGTCCTGTTATTAAAAGAACGGATGTGTTTAACAATTAAATTGAAAATTTGAAGGAGAAACCAGAGAATCTGTAGTGTTATTTATATGCCACTGCTCACTGTTTTGCTACTGAATACAGACAGAGTTTTACTTGAAAACTTCTGCCAAAAAGGAAAAAAACCCCCAATTTGTATAATGTAATTTACACAGTTAACTTCTGGAATGAACAAGATGTTAAGTCAGAACAAGGAAAATGGTGAAGAGTGGTATTACACAGTAAATTGGTATGTAACCTCTGTAGTGCTCAGGGACATTGAACTCTCTGTTTAGGTACATGAGATACAAACCCCTCTCCAGCTAAATTGATAGTTTTGGATTTAATTTAAATTTTATGCATACAAGGGTGGCATTTTCCAATAAAATGTGAATTCTTGGCTTCATAAGAAGCTCTTATCCCTATTTTAATTTCTATCATGTCTTTATTAATTTAACTACTGAATAGTAAATCCACAGTGATCTTTCTGGAAGTTCTTGGTTGGGAAAACATCCCACCCTGTACGTTTCTCTACAAATCACTTGATGTTATTTAGACAATAAGCTCAAAAGGCTTCCTATTTATGAGGAAGCATTAGGCCATCTCTTAGGGTGTTTATTACTGCAAAGCAAGTTAGTATCAAGCTATTATTATGTTCACATGTGACATGCAGTGGGCTGCTATATTGACAAATCAGTTTGAACCAACTAAAGTAAACACGAAGTTGCCCCATCAGTGTTTGCTATGAACATATGGAATGCTGATTTCCCAGGGTGGGAGAAAATCCACTTGCAGAGATTTTTTTTCTTTTTTTTTGTTCTGTTTGCCAGGCCCAAGAATATGAAAGGTACTTTACAGGACATGTCAGACTCCAGGTCTATGTTGAAGAGAATGCAAATCTAGTTTTAGGTGAGCATCAATGAGCAAGAATAGCAAATCAGTAGGGGAATAGTGACAAAGGTAAAAATGATAAGCAGAGAAATGGTAAGCTCCATGTCCAAGCATAGTTTGTGTGCTGGATTTAAATCTAGAACTGTCAGATAAAACATGTTGTTGTTCAAGGAATAGTACTTTGGGTTGTCCCATGCACTTCCACATTACCTGTGGAATAAGGTACTGGCAGGAAAGTATTGGGACCTTTTGCCAAAGAAGCACGGGGATATTGATAGATAATAATGATAGCACCTCCCAGGCATTTTTCATAACTCCATTTTTTCAAAGTAGAACCTCCCTGAAATATAATCTCCCTCTCATTACCAGAGCATTCATGATCTTCCATATTCTGCCATGCAAACAGCACACCCTTTTATGTCCTCCCACAAGCTTACCCTTCATCTTCACTTCCTCCCAGACCAGCTCTTTGTCTCTTACAGTCACCTCTGGCATTATGTCTCCTTTTGTGCTGCCCTCTTTGTTTGACACTATCAAGCAACTAGTATTTGCTTTCCAGTTCCAAGAAAACTCTGCCTGCCATACAAGGTGCTCAAGCCATCAAGTTCCATGTTACAGTGTGCTGCTCCTCCAGGTTTCAGGAGTGTCAGTGCAGTCACTGCATCTGCTGCGGTGAGGCCCCATTGGTGGGTGCCACAGTCCTTTTCATTAGGTTTGTGCTGACTGCAAACAACTGGGAGACCTACCTGCTCCTTGCCATTTATTGGACTGTGATCCCTTAAAATCCAAACACGGGACTACTGTAGTCACATACATGTGGCTCAAAAGAGTATGATATAAACAATACTTAGTTTGACCACCAATAGAAACAAAGGACTAAGTACTAATCCTTCTAATACACCTAAATCTTCCCCTTATATAATTTCACAACCAATTCTATTATTTTAATGCTTCAATCATCTTTCATACCTTCACAGAGTAAGAATACATTGCTTATCCCTTGTGTAGTGCTATCTGTCCATTTTACTGCTGGGCACCTTTACTCTTCTACCTTTCAGAGCCTTCAGCCTGTTCTCTGAGACTCTACCTAGCAAAGGAAGGTAGCAGGATGTTAGGTTTCTCACTTTTATAATTGAGGGTATATAGGTGAGAAACAGAACTTATTAAATAATTATATAAATAAATTAAAGGTACGTTTGCCCATTCAATCAGTAAAACCACCGACACTTATTAAAAAAGAAGGCCAAAGCAGAAGATGATTCATTCTACCTAAACCCCATACAGGTTCTGGTACCTCAGAGTATCCTGGCTGCCCCAGGCATTTCCCCACTTAGTGCTCAGAGTTCTTTAGGGGCCACTCACCATGTGTGTCTGACCCTGGACCAGAACAGCGATGGGATCTCTGGGGATTTTAATACATCTCACCAGTGCAGAAATGGGTTCTGACTGGTTTGGCTGGACTTTTGCACCCAGTTAGTATGGACAGTCAGGTTATTATTTGGCTGGGTGGTATTGTGGAGCCGTGGGTGTGGGTTTGTGTTTGTCAGAGGCAAGCAAGAGTTGCCAGTGAGGGATTATATATAAAATCCAGCTCATGCAATCATGCTGCACATGCTGTACACATCACTGGCAGGAGTGGACAACCTAGAACACATAGCACAATGTGTCATAGCACAAACGCCTCCTCTTACAGGGCGTAAAGAGCAGCCTTGCTTCCACAGATTTCCGTGGATGCCAAGAACGGAGGTCCTCTTTGAGTGAACTCACAAATAGTGCACCCTCCTCTCTCCAAGGCAAGAGAACATCCTTTTGGGAGAATGTGAAGGTCCAGAAACCCTCTATGGCTTGAGCTATCTGGAAGAAGGCAACTTCTGGTTTGGAGTGTGAGAGGGCAGAGCAGAAGAGCAGGAGCTGGTTTTACCAAAATGGACTGAAACGCCTCCAGCCTAGATCCAGGGAGCTTCCTCAGCATGAGGTTTGCATAGGCTCCTAGAGCAACCTGTTCTGGTTCCAGTGCTCCTGCTTCTGGTGAGAGTGCCACGTTCACACGAGCCGTGTGCAGCCACAAGGGCTTCTCCCTCCCCTGCTGCTGCTCCGTGATGCCTGTATGGGTATTTCCTCTGGGACCGCTTGAGCCTCCTATATGTTTTTAAAGGGTCAAAGATCATAGGATCTGGAACACCAAAATTCATACACAGCACTTAGTTCTTTAAACATTCAAAGCACTATATAAACATTAGTGAAGCCTCATAAGATGAAGTAGGTAAGCATTATCTCTCCCCTTTCAAGGTGTGGTGAAGTGACTTGGCTAAGGCCATAGGTTGAGTCACTGGCAGAGCAGGGTTTACCATCCACATCTTTTTGAAATGGTGTCTCCTGGCCTGGCTGGCAAGTGCAGCGTGCGGTCAGGCAACGCAGGCAGCCTGGCACCAACAACGCCCAGCATCCCCACTGCCACCACGGGGAAACCTGCTGTGAGGTTACCATAATCCCCATCCTGAGGCTGCAGGGTGTGAGGGCCCTTCAGCTCACTCCAACAACACAGCTCGGAAACCTCCATAAATTAGGTTTCACTGCTAGTCGAAGTTCGAGGTGTCCTTCCTCCCTGTTGGCTGCCCAACATCTCTGAACATCAGGCCCTTCTTCACATTTTTCAATCCTGGCTTCTTAGTCCTGCCTTTCTGAAACCAAGGTTGGGAACATTCAGCAGCAGAAAGCTATCTCTGAAAAGGCATGGCCCTCCCCAAAGGTGACTCCTCAGGTGCCTCACCTGAAGAAACAGCAGCAGGGCTGTGGGGAGAATGGTGGAAGATGGGGCAAACCCAACCTTTTGCACAAAACAGGTTGTTTCTTGTGACATTTCTGAGAAAACGCAAAACTACACTCAAGAGTAAATCCAGCAGTGAACACTTCCAAGATGGGGAAGGGCACCTGTGCTGCCCTTCTGCAGGGCTGGGCAGCACACGGCAACACTGCCAGCCCACACGGGGATATCGGGGGGCTTTGGTAGACTGCCTTCTCAAGAGAAAATTGGCCAGTGGGGAAGGAGGGGAAACCTGTCTCCGGCCCCCGGGGATGGCACGCAGGACACCAGACCTCTCCCTCTCAGGCCTGCCCGGGGGCTGGCTGGGAAGCGCTGTCCTCGACAGGCGCGACGCCACGACACGCACAGAGCCCGGGCGTTCACGCCGCGGCGATGAAATCCCCCGGAGAACGTGACGTGCCGGTTTAGGACTTTTTTTTGTTTTGTTTTGTTTTGTTGTTTTGTTTTCCAGGGCTGCCAGCCAGGCGAGGGGGGCCGGGAGGGTGCGAGGGCAGGCGGCCCGTCAGCGGCAGCTCCTGTCGGGAGGGTGCAGGGTGGAGTCTCTTACACACCTCCCGGAGCCACTTCCAGCTTCGGCGAAACCTGTCGAGCAGTTTCCCCCCGTGGCAGGGCGGAGGGCAGGAGGGCGGCGGGAGGAGGGAGGGAGAGGGAGGAAATGCGCCGCCTCGGAACAGGTTTGTCCTTCTCTACCTGCTGACGTTCGGCCGCCCCAGATGATGGCTGGAAACAAAACCGCCCCGTCAGTGCGAAGGCAGCCTGGAAAAACTGGTCGTGTGAGGGGCGAGGGCAGCATTCCTGGCTGCCGCGCAGGGGACGGCTCATCACCGCGAGGTACCGCGCGGGTATAAAAGGGCCCCGCACGGCCAGGCGCGGCAGAGGGGCGGCCGCGGCACAAGGGGTGGCGGGGACCGGCCGCGGGCGCCCGGCCCGGGCTGCCGCCGAGCTGGGGCCCTTCAGGAGAATGGCTTTATTTTTTGCTTTGTTTTGTTCTGTTTCGTTCCGTTCTTTTTAAAACTTTTTTTTTTGTTGGGTTGTTTGGGTGGTTTTTTTTTTTTCCTTTCCACTTTTTTAAAGAAAGCTTGTTGCCGTCAGGCTCTCCCAGCGCCAGGCCGGGGGGATGCTCGCAGGACGGTGGCCATCAGTAAGTGGCGGCGCTGAGCGAGGAGGTGCGGGGCGGGCGTGCGGGGCCGGGCCGGGCAGGGCGCTGTCCCCGCGGCTCTGGGGCCGCCCGCCCGCCAGCCCCGCGTGTTCTGTCTCATCCCCAGGTCCGCCGTGGCGAAAGGAAGAGCCAAGCACGGGGCAGGAGCGGGCGGGAAAGGCGCCCCCGCCCCGCTCCCCGCGGACCCTCAGCCTCCTTGGTGCAGTGGTTCTTAACAGTTCAACAGTTCTCTATCATAATTGTGAAATGTTTAGGACCACTTGACCAGCGAGGCCCGGGCATCGGGCCGGCAGCGCCGGACCAGCGCGCCCCGGGCGCCGCCGGAGAATCTGCAGCGCCGGCGGCGGAGAGACCCGGAGCGGGGCAGCGCCGGGCCGGCCCCGGGGAGGAGGAGCCGGAGCCAGAGGCAGAGGCAAAAGCATAGGCAAAGGCAGAGGCTCGGGGAGCTGCCCGGCCCGGCCCCGCAGCACCTGGACCGGGCGGCGAGGCGGGAGAGGCGGAGGGACGCTGGCCGCGGTTCCCGCTCCGGGGATGGCGGGACGAGGAAAGTCGGTGCAACTGCTTAAAAAAAAAAAAAAAAGAAAAAAAAAGAAAAGAAAAAAAAAGTTGTTGCATGTCCTGTGGGAACGGAGGAGTTTAATAACTTAAAAGGAACAGGTAGGATAAATCCTGCTGCTGCTGCAGCTGCTGTCAGCTGGCTGTGCTAGAGGCGGGCTGATACACTTAGTGCATACATAACCATCTGTTCTCTCCACCATACACTGAGATGCATAGATTTAAAAAAAAATCGGATTGACTGTCCAGGCTTCATTCTTCAGAGGCTTCTCACCTTTTCACTGGTGATAATATGCAAGATGTATCCAGTGATAGCACTTTTTTTTTTAATTTGAGTGCCCTTTTACTTAGGGCACTGTAGCCTTTGTGTTTTGCTGGTTTATACTGTATTTTCCATGTATACACTTACTGCAGGCAGCTAAAGGATTGTATATACTTTCTGTCCTACCTTCATTGAATTTCTTCTGAGGATGTCTGCTTTTAGGACTGTTGCATCGATGGCTTGGCTTGAAGGTCCATGGACTTATTCGGATGGACATTAGCTAAAATGCTGGATCTTTCAAAATACAGCTGAAGAGTTTTGAGTATTTTAAAAAAGGAGGGGGAAAAAAAGCCTGGAAACTGCAATCATGCCAACAATTTATTTTTCTTTTAAAAGTATAGCTTTGTAAATGAGAAGTTCCTCCTACCTTGTGCTCATTCTTTTCACCCTTATCCCAAGTTATCAAATTGAACTAGAAATGTAATAGGTTTCTTCCTTCCTTTTTAACTTGCATCTAAATAAAACAGGCAGCAGACTAATTCATAAAATCAAATTTTACTGTTTTAAATTTGATCAAGAAAACTTAGTGAGCCTGCCTATGTGTATGTTTTAAACCTTTAAAATCAACAAGTTGTATATATGTATTCTCACCATCATTCTGTGGCATTCTGTCTGCTCCAAAAATGTGCCATCTGGTATGAATATGAGGTGCACAAGTATATTTGCAGGGGATTCTGCCCTCACTGAAGTCGAGAAGAGTTCTGATGCTGTCTGCAGTCGAGCTGTGATCTTCAGAAGAGCTTCTCGGAGAAGCTGGAAATATCTGAAGAGTAGGCAAGCCTGATACGTAAAAATTCTTCTTGGGGACAGCCTAGGAAAAGCATGATTTTTACCTACTGCTGTAACTCAGAACAAGTTAGGCAAGGTTAATTACAGCATAATAGGGTTTAATTTAGCTGGGAATGAGGGTATGGTGGCTGCTTAGTGTTTCTCAAACTGCAAGGCTGGCCTCCTTAGGCAAGCTTACACAAGCCCAAGGCAAATGGAAAAACACACTTTGTCTGGGACTTGGCAAAGGTAGAACCCCCACATCTATTAATGAAGATTCCTCATTTGCCAAGGCAAAAATTGAAATACTCTCCCAAGGAAAAGATTAACGACCTGTCCCACTTAAGGGTCTGATGATTCAATACCATTCTGTCTGGGTTCTAATATATGGCGCTCATTATCACAGTCTCTGAGCACCTCCCAGATATTTAAAAAGAAGTAACACTAGCATTTTTCACACACAGTTCTCATTAATTTCAGTGGGTGTTGTGGATGTTTAAACAGAGCAGAGCCCTGAAGAGTTGAAAATAGACTTGCAAAACACACTAAGAGTTAGATCCACAGCTGGCTTGAATTGGCACAGCCCTGTTAACTTCAGTGGAGTTACACTGATTTACACTAGCTGGGATTTGACCCAGTATTTTTTCCTCTCCTGCCCTATCTCCAGTTGATAAATCTGATCCTCTCAGATGACTGTATCCAAGCTGTCCGCTGGCTTCAGCAGGAATACTAACTGTACAAAGTAGGATTTCCTGTTTCGAGGGAATCTTTTTTGCACTTCTTAGTACAGCTCAAGATGATCTAAGTTTTTTTTCCTGTGTTCGAGTGCAGTGTGCCCTGAAAAAGTTTGAAAGAAACCTGTTTGATAGGAGTGAGAGAAGAGTTTTGGGTTTTTTTAAGGATAGTGTTAATCGTTCTGGAAGAGCAAACCTCTGGGGAAGGTTCTGCTTACACAAAGACAAGACCTTGATGTTTTTGTACTGGGTTGTCCATGTCAAGACAGACCTCTGCTGATTACTTACAAAAGCTGATGTTTCATCGTAGTCCATGGCTGAAACTGGAGAGTGTCACAACATTACAGAAATGTCTTTTTTCATGTGTTTTATTCTGTGACATTTTAAAGGTATGGAATCAGGTTGACTTCTAACCATTGCTTTTCCTCTCTCAGACTGGGTGAACTCCTGGTGACAGGCTTGTAGTTTTCATAAGTTGGCAGTAAGCCATGTGGATGAACAAACAAACAAACAAAAAGCCCCAACAAATACGCAATGAAAACCTCTGGGCAAACAGCCCTTCCTTGTGATATTGTCTAAGCTAAGCAAAAGCCTGAGGGGATGAGGGGAGGAGACTCATCTGCCAAACTTAGTAAAATGTTGCCCCGCAGTTGCAGAGCATGACTTTAGCTCTTACTATTAACATCCCAGACAATATTTCAGTTGCTTATCACTGGAATCTTGGCCTTTGGATAATAACGCTTAATTTTTTTTTACTCCCTTTTGAAATGAATAGCAAAAAGGTGTTATGACCAGACTGAAAGGATAGGTGGATTAAACCCTCTGGTTCTGGACTAACCCCTAGACTAAGGAGGTTAGTCTCATTGTCTGCTCTGCCCAAGAACAGGAAGTAGACGCACATTCCTCCCTCCCCACCCTTTTCTGTGGGCTGCTTAATGCTTTGGCAGCATCTCAGAGTTTCAGTACACACACGAATATGTTGGGTGGGATGCTGATTGGTCAGAGATTTGTGTAGGAACACCGAGTACAGTATGCATTCAAATCAAATCCACCTTTGAATTAAGAAAGGTGTGTTGGGTTGCTCTGTGTGTTTAATCTACTGAATAAGGCCCTCTGCATATGAGCAATCTAGATACTATTGCTTCAAAGCTCTTGAGTAATGCTGTAATCAGGGCATTCTAGGCACCATACTTAGGCATCATACTTAGATTCTTGAACAAGAATAGCTACATCTCTGAACAAGACAGTTGCATCTCTAAAAGTCCTTAAAAATAACAGTAGAAGTTGTTTTATGAAAAACTAATACAAAATAAAAAATATAGACACCAGTAGCCAACATTCACAGGGAGTTTATCCTCGGCTTCTGGGATTGTACTTGAAATGTTCTTCACACAATAATTTCCATGCTGAGAGACCACACATCCACCACTTTGAGTATCAGAAATTTTGGGGCCTGATCAACCATTTGATTTGTTTACCTGGGGGACACAGAAGGTTCATACACCGGTGGAACTTTCCAATCCTACAGACATGAATTAAGGGCCATTCTTTCAGCCCATGGAAATTGGCATTTGGTCTTCCATTTCTGTGTAGCTGCACCAGCTTACCCCAACTCAGGTGCAGGTCTTGAAATTATTTCTCCCTGCAAGTGATTTTCTGCTCAAAATTGATGATGGAGAATGCAGATAATTTTTGAAAAATGCATTTTCCAAATACAGTTAATTGCCCATATCAGCAGTAACAGCATCCCCATAAGATAAATGGGGTGACAAAGTCTGTGCTTTGTAACAATGAAGGTGTGATTTCTTTTCTAACTGATTTGGTTTTGGTTCCTTTCTTTGACAAAAAAACCCCTGTCTGACAACCTGTGATTTAGAATTTGCATGATGCTCATTTTAAAGGTATTCATGGTATCCAGCAATTTCTGAGAATAAAATTATTCAGTTGCTACAGTGTTTGTGGGAGTCCAGGGCGAGAGAGGTGGTGCTGGGTTAATGGTTGAACTCGATGACCTTGAAGTCATTTCCAAACTGAAGATCTCCCTTTAGCTTACACAGCTTCATGTCATCTTTTTTATGTTCTTAGACAGATCCAGCACGCAGATATGTTTTTTTTTAAAATAGTGTTTGAGAATACCAGTAAAGGAAATGGCTTTCAAAACCACTAATTTCTACAAGCCTATTATCAAGGTGTAATATCCACTATTCTTGCTTCTTTCGCTCCTTTTTTTTGGTCATATATTTGAGTCCCACAGGGTGGAGGTGTAGCAGTATTTGTAGCTGGAGTAGTGTTGTGCCAATTTATCTTTTATTGGACACTTGGATAATATTCACTTGAAAAAAAAAGATAAATAAAATTTCTAGTTGCCTGAACTAACTTTATGGTTAGTGCAGACAGATGGCCATTCTCAGGTGTGAATCAACGCATCATCTTAAACTGAGTGGCTGAAATTAATCTCATTCTACCTTAAAAGTACCTGTTTCTCTTAGTTTGCTAGAAAATGGGGCAGCATCACTAAATCAGCCATGGGACTTACACATTGTGGACCATGGTGACTTGAATCCTCTTGTGAGTCCCTGCTCAGTCTTAGTCCAATACAAACCCTGTAGCTGCTCTGCTCCATCAGTTATGTCCATGTAGTTCCTCAGCTGCTAGGTTTATGTAATTCACCTTTTTTCTTGCTTCCTGGAGTGCAACAAGAAGCAATTTTTAGAACAACGGGCACTAAAATTAGAAATAATTCAGTGACACTTTTATAGTAGCTGCGTGCAGGAGTACTTGTTCTGTAGTAGTTTAACCTTCATGGTATCATAAAACAGCTGTAGAGCTGGTTTTGGTGTTAAGGTGAAATAAATTTATAGTAATATTTAGTTATCACATTTTGTGAGTCCTATACAGAGCTATTTTTGCCAGTAGCTTTTTTGCTGACTCCATTAGAAATCAGGACTAAGAGAACTGGTCTCAAAGCCCCTGCTGCTTTTTGGGGGTGGGTTTTTGTTTGGATAATTTTTTTTCCCAGGAACATTTTGCATAGCTGATATGGGTTAATAACCGAATTGGCCCTTTTTTCATTTCAGGCATTTTAAATCTGTTCTAACAAATGTCATCTTTTCTGGGTCTTGCGGCACAGTCAACCTTATGAACCTGTTCAGTGTTGATATTTCATTAATTGCTCTGGTGTTTTCATTCCAAGTACTTTTTTAGCTTACATTGTTAGATCTCTTTTTCCCCAAATGCTGCACCTTCAGGATTTGTGTGATTTAAAGATAACTGAGTGTCTTTATTTAAGACAGGTCCTAGCTCCCATTGTGGCAGAAGGGTTTGAAATAGTATTCTGACGACACAGAAATGCTCAGAAACTGGTAAACAAATGGAATCAAAGCCATTTTTACTCTCGTGATTTCTGTTGAAGGGTGGGGATGAATGATTCATTATGTCCTCTTTCTTTCCCCTCATTTTCCTAATAGTTCGAATTGGCAATATTGCATTGTAATAAGCCTCTAAAGATGTTCTCTATTAATATTATGACATCTAAACAGAAAGCCAAATCTTTTCTCTTTCACATGGGCTTAAACCCAGGAAAACACCAGTTATTTGTGTACAGTGATGGAATAGAATAAAAAAAACAGAAGATGCTAAAACTGCTACAATGATCTGTGCATTTGTCATTTCAGGTAAAACCAGTGATTCCCAGTCCCAAATTCTGTCTGGCCCAATCTGTGTTTTGCTGATCTATTACTAGGTCACAAGGCTTGTGAGGCTTGATTGACTCATGGAAAACTTACTTTTGGTGGGCTATGGAGAAGTGCAGTTTAAATTCTGGCAGCAAGAGATATGGAAAGAGGTTCCCTTGGTGACTCTATTGCCCAGGGACAGAATTCATAACTGCTTGGGTCCAGGCAAGGGAGGATCTGTAGTAGGAAGAAGTGGCTTTGTGCACTATAGCCTTTCTCTCTCCAGTGTCTTGAGCTTCCCTTCTGAATTTTTCTTCTCACAAGATCAGCTTCCTGAGGAGTATGATGACTTCTGTGGATCATGATCCTGGGCACCTTAATCTCCCTGATAGATGGATGAGATCTATGAGGTGACTTAGAATTAGGAGGAGGTGTGACAGAGTTTTGATTCCAATTTGATTCTTCTGCTCTCACTGCAGCCTTGTTGTAAACTTGCCTCTTCAGACCATGCTCTTCCCAGCCATATTCCCACAGCTTGATGTGGACTCAGCAGAATTGTGCAGGTTTCTCTGGGGACCACTGTTGGCTTCCTACCTCAGCAGCACATTGCCAAATACTAAAGGTCAAAGTAGTGGCATCCCAGGCTCACTCTAACCAGATTCAGATGTACAATTGTAAAAGGCAGTTTTGTGCTCATGTCAAATTAAAGAATAGTGTTTTATTGTTTTCACAGACTCAAAGTTTATAAGGCCAGAAGAGGATATTCACATGACACTAATTTTAGATGCCATGTGTGAGAAGTTTATCTTCCCAGACTTCTCCAAAGGAAGGACAGAGGACTGTAGCAAGGCTCCTGGACAGAATCCCCTTTGCTGGAGAGGGAGTATAGAAGACTCAAATCAAATGTGTGTTAGGAAGCAGTGTGAATACCTTCCATTGGGATAATCTAGTTCCCCATCTTGCATAACACTGCTAATAGAATGTCCCTGGAATATTTATGGTTTGGAGTAGAACACATCTTTAACAAGGACATGTGGTCCAACTGAAAAAGTAAGGCAATTTCCAGACTTTCTAAAATAAACAGGAGATTCAGCACATATAATAATGTTGTTCGTGTCTTCTCTCTCTATTTTTCTTTCCCTAGTAAATACAAACATATTTTTCCTGGCTCTTCTTATGCATTCCATTTGGTAATGAGGGTTTAAAGAAAAAAACAGAATGACCACACTACTTTAAAAACAAACACTGGATTTTTATATTTGTGCAGACAGCGTGTTAAGCACCTAATATTCCAGAAGAGGCCAGCCTCCTGGAAAAGTCATGCCTTTTCAGACCCAAAGCCTAAATTTAGCTCCAAAATCCATACTTAGACTTAATTTTAAGTGGTCTAGAAAGTCAACATGTAAAATACTCCATCTTTCAGCCTGTCAGCATCCAGGAACATGGGCATTGCCAGTATTCATGGACTGTCCACTACTCATCACATCTGGGGTGGTGTCAGTTGGAACCCACATAGCTGTGACTTCAGATGCTATTTAGTGATGAGCGAACAGTGTTTCTATGGCAGGTGGTTCAGCCTATGGAAATGGCTCCATAAAACTATGCATTATCATTACTTGTTATTTACTGATCAATAAAAACAAATACAGAATGTGTTTGCATAAACCTGTAATTTTTTTGATAGAAAGAGAGAGAACCAACCTGGCTTCAGGTGGCTTCCTACCAAGGGCAAGTATTTATAGTCTTCCATGTACCACAAGTTCCAGAAAGAGCATGAAGATTATAGTCAGCTTATTATACAATGTCTCTTGAAAACTTTTTGGAATATAATGGTAATAATAATAAGTTGCTGTCCATCTTCCATTAAGAGCTGACTTAAGCTCTTAATCTTCCATTAAGGCTAAGCCTTCTGCAAGAGATATTCTTTATTGCTGGTAGCAGCTGCTCTATCCTGGAACAGAAGTTCATTCAGAGACGAGAGGAGACATCTCTGGGACCTGTGTGCCTGCAGCAGTTTTGCCACATTTAGCTATACCAGCATTCATATAACTGAGGAAGTTAAGGAAAAAAAAATAGACTATGAGCTGACCTAATTGTAACAGCAAACCATCCACTCCTGTACCCCTCCTTCATGTGTGTGTTGTTAGTTGTAAAAAAGCAAAGGGCCATTTTTTTGGCGATAGTATGTGCTGTGTCACTCTACATATCTGAGCTGGAGCTGGAGGGAGGATAGAACTGTAGAAATGCTGGTGCTGTAGGCTCTAATCCGGATGGCTTTGGTCTTTCATTCAGGTGCTTTTGGGTTACTGGTGTTGATAAAATGGAAACTGCTGTCTTTGCCAAGGTAAGTCAGCAGTATAACTGAAGATTTTACTGCTATCACCATCCCTTTAGATGTGAATCTGGCTTCTGAGTGGCTGGAAATCTGCGGGGAGCATGTGTAACCTTGTATAAACCGGGGTTATTCCTGATGGTGTACTGGAAACTGAGCAAGATCTACTAAGGAGCTGAAAATAGTAGGTTATTGTGGGGCCAGGGGAGCTGCTGTGTTGCCAAAGGAGCTGGAAGCTCTTGCTGCTCATGAAGTAGATAAATGGTGGCTTGGCATTGGTGATGGGTATCTTGCTGCAGGATTGGCATGGGGAG
Organism: Lepidothrix coronata; assembly: GCF_001604755.1. Taxonomy (NCBI): domain Eukaryota; kingdom Metazoa; phylum Chordata; class Aves; order Passeriformes; family Pipridae; genus Lepidothrix; species Lepidothrix coronata. Next base: position 4,415,579 of record NW_016690199.1, on the reverse strand, counting down.
GCACTCGCCTAGGAAAGCAGCCAGGCAAGGTGTTTGTTGTGCTGTACTAAGCTCATGTTTCTGTGTATGTTTGATAAAAAAGGTGAAAGGAAAGCAAGAAGGGGACAGGTGCTCTGGTGCAGGATGTAGGATGAATGTGTTAGGAAAGCCATAGAAAAGAGAGTGTCTTAGGTATTCATTTATTTTGGGATCTTTTTCAGTGAAGGTTTGATTCCTAATCTTTCTCCCAGTGAGGTGTCTTCCTCTGTGTGGGAATGCTACTTTTTCTGCCCTTTGCCTTCACTTGCTATATTTCTTTCCCTCTTTTCTCTCATGTCTGCTTTAATCTTCATACATCTTCTTCCTGACTGCATTTCCAAAATCTTGTTTCACTCTGACTTTTTTCTCCAGTACCACCTGCCAGAAGGATTATCAGAGGAGAATGTACCCTCTGTTGCTCAAAGCTGTTGCTAGTTTTTCCGAGTTAGACCCAGTTATGGTTTAGTTAGCAGACTCGGTGAACCAGGGAGATTGCCTCTCCCAGTTATTGTTTCAGTCTTCTGAAGATGATGTGTCTGAATTCTATTCTCCCCCACTGGAAACAAAATTTTCCTTTGTTTGAATGATCAATTTGCATCTGTTGTGTGATGGACTGTTTTGTCTTGATGCATTTAGCAGAGCTGACTGAAGGCTCCTCAGCTATGCAGGCAGAGGAGCCAAAATTTGATACATTGTTCTATAAATAAGGGCATTGGCCAGGTGTCTTCTGCAATGGGAAAGAAAAATATTGGGGGAGAGGTTCTGGCTTAGAGTCTCTACTGTTGTGGGGGAGATGTGCTCATAAGAGAGCCAAAGAGACCTTCCCTTTTTCCACAGAAGGGTCCATAACTTCAGGCCTGGCTTTCCAGAGCTTTGGCAAAGGAGATAGAGGCACTGGAGCTCAGGGTCATTTAGCCACGTGTGGTTGCCTGTTGCACTAAACAACTGCTTATTTTGCCAGTAACTGGAGCTGGTCCTGCTTTTCATTTCCTCCATGTGTGTTGACTACTGGTTTAGGATGGCCCAGAGATACATTGGTGAGCCCATAGCAGCCTCATGTACAAGTACTTGTGGCTTGAAAATGTCTGGGTCTGAGTGGGTACAGAGGGAGTGCTTTTCCAGTTTAGGGAGCCATTTGTAGTTTGAACTGTCATATTTTGCAAGAACCTGTCATCGCTTTTTGTGTCATAGGCTCTGCAGCAATGTTTTCCATGTGCAAGACTGATGCTCTCACACCCCCTTTCTGCCTTGTTTCACAGAAAACTGCATTAATTCTCCTTTTCCTTCTCAAGCTGTCAGCGCCCTGACAGTGGTTCAGGTCTTCACCCTTTCCATTCTAGGACAGAGAATAAAAAATTTACAGCCAAACTTCAGTGCAAAAGTTGAATAACTACGAAAAGAAGGTTTTTCTGAGGAAAATCACTCAATGACTTGGATGGTCTAGCCACTTGATTTTAAAACTTCCTTTGTAAAGGACCCTCATACAGGATGGGATGGGGTGAGGTGGGGAGAGAAGGAAAGAACTATTGGTTGTCAGCTGTTCGATTTGTTTATTGTGACATTGTGAGGTGAGAACTGGCTCAATGGCAGGTCTCAGGGGGTTCTGATCAGTGGCACAGAGTGTGATAATGAGTCCAGTTCTGAGCCTCTCAGTACAAGAGAGACATAGAGCTCCTAGAGTGGGTCCAGTGGAGAGCTACACTGATGACCATCTCTCTTATGAGAAAAGGCTGGGGGAGCTGGGCCTGTTCAGCCTCAAGAAGGGACAACTGAGAGGGGACCTCATCAATGTATATGAGTATCTGAAGGGAGGGTGTCAAGCCAGGTTCTTCTTGGTGGTGCCAAGTAGTAGGATGAGATGCAATAGGTGGAAACTGGAACGTGGGAACTGCCACCTGAACATGAGGAAGAACTTCTTTACTGTGTGGGTGACTGAGCACTGACACAGAAAGGCTGTGGCATCTCTTGCTGTCTGGACACAATCCCAAAAAACGTGCGCCACGGGATCCTGCCTGAGCAGGGAGGTTGGACGAGGTGGCCCTTCCAACCCAAATCACTCTGTGATTCTGCGAAATATCAGGACCTTTTCCGATGTGCAGAAGGCATGGCCACATCCCAGCAGTTGCCCACGACAGTATTCCCTGTCCCGCCCGACTCAGGTCCCTCATGTCCCGGTGCCTCTCAGCCCCGCGCCCGGTCCCGGATGGTTCCTGGCGGAGCAGCACCACCTGCCGGGAACGCCGAGCACCGACCGGCGCTGATGAAGGATGGATGAATACTCGGTGGTGTCTTTTCCCGAGTTTGTGATTCCAGCGCCTCTGGTGCGGTTCTCAGGATCACCGGTGTTTTTCAATCAAAAAGTTCTTGCTTGTTGCTGCGAGTGATACCTGCTCTGAGGATCCAGTCGGCTGATGAAATGTAATCCCACCTTCCCTGTTCTATGTCTCTTTGCTGGCAAACCAGCCCCTTTACCGTTGATATACACCATTTTCTCTTTTCAAACAAATACATTTAAAAATTGAATGTAGAAAATTGAGTCTCTCTGCTTGGTTAAAGAATTAATAAGGTGATAAGAAAGGTTGGGGCCATAAGAAAAATGCACTCAAGATCTGGCGTGGTGAAGGAAATAAAAGAGCAACTTCTCCAGTCAGAAAATGTGAGCTGAGAAGAGATACGATACGAGGCCACACCGAGCTCCCTGTAGCACATTTCCTGTCTTTGTTCCTTACAATATTTGTTCCTTCATTCTGTAGGAGGGGATGAGGGAGGGGAGAAGGCTGCACTTCCAGGGCCATGCTCGATATGTTCTCAAGTCACAAAAGCTGTAAATGCTTCTCCTGTGCGTGGCCAGCAGAGCTGATTCTTTCTGTGGCAGCTCCTTGGGTATTCTCGTGTTTGTTGTGATGCTATTTTACCTTTGATGCTATTCTACCTTTGATGAAAATATAGCTGTGTAAAACTTGATGCTTGTCCTTTTTAAACGAGTCTTTTGTCACATAGCATACTGTCCCTGAGAACACTTCCATGTGCGCCATGCTGGGGAGATGGGGAACTATTTGCTGAAGACTAGAAGCCAGTGCTGGTTTGTTCCCTTTCTCTTTGCCCTCCCTCATGCATGAAGTCTTCCCCTGGGTCCTGTTTGCTGCCCAGGGCTCTTGGAGCCCTCCGAGAGGGTTTCCCGTCCATCTGAAGTCACTCCACTGTTGAGAGGAGGAGGAAGAGGAGGGCATTTGGTTAATACCAGTTCACACCTCTGCAATGGAGTGAAGTTTGCCCGTGGCACCCCAGGGTTGGGCAGCGTGGGGCTGCTGCCTTGTTTAAGGAACAAGCGATTTTCCTTGCTTCTCACGCCGTTTGTGTGGGCTCGTTAATACCAAGCTGTCACGGGAGAGAGCAGAACAGTCCCCTGAGTTCCCGCTCCTGTGGGAGCGTCCATCACCACCTATCCCTTGCAACCCGCGGGATCCCTCTGGGGGGATGCTCCCAACGAGGAGACTAAGCCACAATACCCAGTTGCTGCCAGAATCTCTTTTTTTTTGACCTCTGCCCTTCACGTCCACTGAGGCGGAGTCGTGCGGGCATCTTCTCCCGACCCCCGTTCCCCCGCAGAGGGAGCGGCCGCTGGCGGAGGAAGGCGGCGGCGTCCCCGCCGGGCACAGGGCCGCTCTCCAAGGTGCTGAATCTCCGCCAGCCGCCTTATCCAACCAGGGGAGGGGCCACGGGATCCTCGTCCCCCCTGGCAGCACGGAAAGGGAACCAGCCTTTGGGCCCACCCCGCCGTCCCGCAAATCCTTGCCGGCGACTCTCCAGATGCGTGTCCCACATCGAGGGAAAAGGCGGTTTAACCAGGCTGGCAGAGCATGGAAAAAGTAAACGTCTCTCCTACTCTCCCCTTTAAAAACCACCCAACCAAACGTTGAAAAGGAGGCAGTTGTGGGGTTTGGTTTGTCTTTGATTTTGTTTGTTTGTTTGTTTGTTTGTTTTCCGCTCTTCCTACGGGCTGTTGCTGCTCAAATGCATCTGGGCAGCAGTCATTGGACCAGTATTAGAATCCCAGATCTACAGTGGAAGCAGAGCGCTAATATGCCTGGGTAGATTGTTTCACAGAGGAGACTGTAGCTAGGGCTGAGCATAAGAAGCTCCTAGGCAAGCAAGTGAGGGTTAAACTGGCATGATTAGGGTGACAAGAAATTAAACGGGAGACCATGGACTGCATACTGTCTCTCTTTATGACTTGCAAATTAGAATGGAAATTAAAAAGCTTGAACACAGAGATCCCCACGCCTCCCAGACACGGACAACTGAGCAAAAGATTGTCCGTAACTGTCTTTCATTAAGTGGTGTCAGGCTTTCCTTCCCCTGACCTTCACCAATTGTTTACAGGAGGGTTTTTGGTCTCCCCTTGGAGAACAGGGTCAGGAAAAGGCAAGAGACTGAGACAGAGCAGATCCGAGATCTGCTCTGAGCTGCCAAGCCCAGGCAGTGACAGGAGAACCCTTGCACTGAACTGCCTTACCCAGCCCTTCCCTACACGGCAGGTCATGATTTAGGGCCTTCTTAAGCCCCTGCTTTGCTCCAGACTTATGAGATCCTCACTGGAGCCTGAATTGCCCCAAGTGCAGACAGGACATGGTCTTGGCATGGCTAGGGGCCCCCTTACTGTGGTGGAAACTGAAAAGGGGTCCTGCAGGCTGGGCTTGACCCTTCAGGACAACAGATGTTGCAAGGAAGCATCTTTGAAATGAGCAGAGAGCAGAGCTGCAGGGTTGTGGGGAAGAATTACCCAAGTGCAGAGCTGGAGGGAGAACTACCCAGAGTCAGGATGGAGTTGGCCAGCCTGGCTCACCTGCGAGACAGAAAGGAAATCTGCCTCGGGGGCTGAATTTAACCACCCTTCTCCATGTGTCCTCTCCGTCCCTTCTGGTGCAGGCGCATCCTGCCCTCAGAGCCACTGCAGTGTCACTGAGGACCCGGCATCGTCCCTCTCGGAGCCCTCAGACTGTAACTGGCGACGGGAAGAGGGCCAGGGTCTCCTCCGAACATCCCCCCGGCCCCAGGGATGTCCCATGCGGTCGCCCTGCAGCTTCACCGGGGCACCCCCGGGTCTCTGGGGTGGCCGCATCCCCACCTGTGTGTGAACACGCGTGGGGGAAGGAGCGGGGGGAGGTGGCTGTGTTTGCGTTTCACGCTGGTTTCAACCGATACGATCGTTATTTTCTCCACAGTCTGCAAGGGCTGAAGTTTCTCTTGATGGTCTCAACTGCCCGCCCCGCAGATCAATTAAACCCAGCGTCGGCCTGATCGACATAAAGGGGAGGCCACACAGCAAACAAACAAACCAACCCAAAACAAACCGGCGCCCCCGCGGCTCCCAGGGCACCCCCCCCCTCGCCCCTCGGGCATTCCGCCGTGGAGAGCGACCGGGAACGCCCCGAAACCTGGAGCGCCCCGCGGGGAAACCAGCTCCCCCTTATCCCGCCGCAGGGAGTGGGTCCGGACGCCGCCGGAACCCCCCCGGCTCCTCCCGCCCCTCGAGCTGTCCTGGGGCTCCCCGACAGGGATGAGGCCGGGGAAAGCCGCCTTCGGGGCGGCGAGGGGGCTACCCGAGGGATCCTGCTGCCCCTCCTCCGAGGTCCGGGCCCCGCTTCTGTCGCCTCGGGGATGGCTTTGAATCGGGCCGTGCCCGCCTTCCCTGGCCGCCCTCCCAGCGCGCTCCGCCATCGCCCTCTTTAAAGAACCACTCATTTATCGTGTTTTCCTAATTATGTTTTATTTAGCTATTCATGAGCTATTTGGTGTTCCACTGACTAGGGTTATTTCTGCTCTGCTTTCCTTTCCCTCCCTCCCCCTCTTCCCTCGCTTTGATGTCCTCTTGCACATTATACAAACAAGATCAAAAGCTACTTTTACCACCTCCGCCCACCTCACACAATATTTGTTACGGGAGAAAGTGTGTTTCGGGTCAAAACGCTGCCTTGTTAGAGAGGGGNGAAAGTGTGTTTCGGGTCAAAACGCTGCCTTGTTGGGGGGGGGGGAGGATGAAGGTGAAGAACGGGAAGGGGGGACGCAACACCAAGTACATGAACTTTAAAGTGAGCCCTATTACCACGTTATTTAAAGATCTGATCATGTCAGGTATAATACTGAAGAAAAATGTTATGTCAGACAAAATGCTTATATTTTCCTGCAGTATTAATGAGAAGCTTGCCCTGGGCTATTTCCCCATCTCAGAGGGCAGCAGATGTAGAAAGTCCTTGGGGAGTAGATCTTTGAAATTTCATCAGCATTCATGGGTGACCTAGCCTTTTCAAGCACAATGATAGACATGATAAATCATCTTTGCAACGAACTCTAATTATCCTTTATTTGGCCAGGTTGCCTCTCGAAAAGCAGAAATCTAACACTTTTCCATATTGCTTCCAGATTTCAGTGAGGGTGTTAAAAGTCTTGTGCCGACCTTCTTCCCAGCTGCTGACTGTGTTGTGTGACATTAGTCCTAAACTCCTGAGTGTGCCAGAGTCAAACTACTCTATTAAGTTACACACTTGCCTGTACTGAACTAAATTTAATTCCTTTCCTCTCTTACTCAATGAAATTATGTGGCACAGTGTAAGATAGGATTAGAAGTATATCATTATAGCAATTAATACTATAATGCCTCCATGATTAGTGTGCTACATTGAATTTCATGGATTTTTGCTCACTGTTGCCTAGATTTCCCTTGGGTCCTCTAGCCCAAACCATTGTATTCTTAGTAAATTAAATGTGAAATCGCAGCAATATACTTAACAAATCCACTATCACCTGTATGGTGCATTAATAAAGGAGTCCAGTGCAACCTGTACAGCATCACCTTGCAGTCTGTGATGCACACATGGGAAGGCCATTTCCCTCGAGGAGATGGCAGCTGCCTGCCGTGTCCCTGATCTCCTGGCCAACTTTCTCTCTGCTTGCAGAGTGAGCCCAGGGGAGCAGAACTGTGGAGCCCAGCATTACTCACCCCAAAGCAGAGCACAAGTGGGATGGATTTATACTTGTGGTTTGCAGAGGGAATACCTTGGTTACTTGTGGATGGGAATGCATTGCAATGCAGTAACCTCATACCTTGCTTAGGGACTTGGATGAAATCCCCCACCCTGAGAGGTTCGAGCCTTCTCCCACCTCCCCTTGGGGAGGAAGGAGGGTGGTCTTTAAAGAGAAGCCTGTTTGAAGTGGCCCTGATGGAAATGGGGTTATTTCAGAGGAACAGTAATGGCTGTCTGGTTATCTGCAGCCAGGGCTCTGTGGCAGGGAGATAAGATATTTATTAAGAGACCCGTTCTAATGCTTGGGGATCGCTTTCAGAGGGCCCAAGAAAAATGGACTTTATCTAGTCTATTATTATGTACAGTCACCCTGTTGATGTTTTACTTTAGTTTAGACACCGTGAATAAAAGGTAATAACTTTTCCTTCAGCTTGTTTATCAGCAAGACATCTGAGGGCAGTGGGGTGGAGAGATATTTGCTTTAATAGAGGTGATTAAAGGGAGACTCCAGAACTAGGGATGAGGTTAGGGTTGCACAGGGACCCTCAGTGCCTGACACTCAGTGCTTGTTTTAGACCCAAACCTTCCCAGGGTCTTTGCCAAGAGTCAGGGAGGAGGGACAAACTGTGGTGTGGAAGGGAGACCTGGTGGGCCAGAAGTGACCTAAGGGCAGTGAAGACGTGGGCTCTTCTTGAGGCCAGAACAGAATGGTGTGAGTGCTTAAATTTGGTTGGCCTGAAGATGTGGGGGATGGAGGTAGATGCCTCAGGCCTTCTCCAAAGCAGGCAACAAGCCTCCCTGGCCTGGCCGAGTTTGTCTCTACCCTTGGATGTTTCCAAGCCGAGGTGGGAAAGACCCCAATGCATGGGAAGTGACATTTCATGCTTCTGGTTCTGGGGATGGGCACTGTTCTACCTCATGCTGAACACCTGAGCTGAGTGCCTAGGTGGTGACACTTTTTACCTGGATTGTTGTCCATACCACCATTTTGCTTGAATAGGTTTTCCTTCTGCCCTCCCCTTCACTCACTTCTTCACAATGCCTTGATAATGTGATGCCTTTCAAGCCCGGGGATGTTCTGGGGCAGGGGAATGTTCTCTTGTGCGGCAGAGGGTGGTGGAAGACTTTGAATGCATAGTGGTGCACAGCAAGACAGGAGGCTGGGACAGGGTTGTTGGGGAGTGAGAGGATGAGTCTGTGCAAGGTGTTACAGGGAGTGAGTCCCTGCAGACACCATTCCTGGGTGGGTTCAGGGACCAGGTAACACATTAGCACATCTCTGGTCTGATTTGTACATCAGGAAGGGATGCAATGAGGAGCCAAACAAATCCTTGCACATTTGCTGTAAGCATCTCACCATTCTCATCCCCCTGTGCTCCCTCCAGCACTGCTTCTGTGCCTGCCAGTGACATCTGTGTACCTCCATCCTACAGAGACACTCATTAACCCACTTCCTTCGTCTAACACAGGATCATCATTAGCTGGAATCCCAGAACAGACAACCCAGTAAATTCAGAGTAAAGATAAGCTACGATGTCCTTTCATGGCCATAGAGACTTAGGACATCTCTCTTCCCTCTATTCTTTCTCTCTTCTCACTTCCTCTAGTTACTTTTCCATTGTCCCTCCCTCCCTCTCTTCCCTTCCTCCATTCCTCTTCCCTTTCCTCATCTCTATCCTTCCTTTCCTCCTTCCCTCCCTCCTCCCCGAAACACCCACCATCTCGCAGTTCACCCCCGGACCTCAGCCCTGCCCAGGACGCAGTTGCGGGTGGGAGGAGCGGGACCCCCGCCCCCCGCCCAGCAGCACCCGGTGTCCGGGCGGGGCTGCCCCGCGGAGCCGGGCTAAACAGATTATTCAACAACCTTTCACTGCAGGCGATATGAAGCTGGATAATGCTTTTGTCAGGGCGGGATTATTTGTCTAACGGGAAAGAACTCGGGAAGGGATTAGCGCTTTGCTCAGAGCCCCCTCCCCGCTTCTCCGGGGAGCCTCAGTCATCCCGCCCGCCCCGACGGGACGGGCCACGCCTTGACGGAGACCCCCGATCCAAGGGCTCTGCCCCGGCCCCCAGGCTGGGACACGCGGCGGAGGGGGCGGCTGGAGAGGTAGCCTGCAGTGAGGGCTGCCTGCTCCGGGGAGCCGTCGGGTACCCGTGTCTCGACCCCTCGATGAGGAAGAGCTCGCTCCGTCCTGGCGTCTGCACCCACTACACGTAAAATTAAGCACAGGGGAGAAAAGAGGGGGAAGTTTTTTTTGGACGAGTGAAAGAGTGAAAGGCCGGATACCTTCCGGAAAGTGCTTTACCTCTGCTGCTCCCTCAGGCTTTCCTTTTTTTCACCTTCCCCTCTCCTTTTTTTTTTTTTTTTTCCCCCGTGTCTATCTTCCCTCCTAAACTGACTTCACTGGTAGCTTTTTCCTCCTTGCGCTCACCCCGGAGGAGGAGGAGAAGGAGGAGGGAAAAAACAACCCACCAACCCAGCCACTAAACCCACCCAGCAGTGGATGGGGGAAGGCAGGAGGCTCGCAGTGCGGGTTCCTGGCCAGCGGGCGGTGGGAGCCCCCTCGCTCGGCGAGCTGATGGCCGGCGGCGGGGGATCAGGGCGCTGCCGGCCCCGCGCACCCAGCGCAGCGGCGGCCCCGGCCGCGGTCCCGGCGCCGGTGGGGCGCTGAGGGGTCCGCGCCCGCGCTCGCTCGTCAGGCAAGGTGCGCTGAGGGGGATAAAACGGGAGGGAGAGAGGTGGAGAGCGGCAGAGAGAGGCAGGGAGGCTGGTGGGTCTGCCCGGCTGCTGGCTACCTCACCGGGCGGTGCATCCTGGCAGATGACGGAGTAACTCACCCGCGCCTGGCTTTTTTTTTTCCCTTTTTTCCCCCCCTTCTTTTTTTTTAAGGGGTGGGAGGTGTTTGTATTTTATCCTTTTTTTTTCTTTTTTTTTTTTTCCTCCCTCTGTGTGCTTGTGTGTATACAAATACATCGCCTCCGCTCAGGGAGCCGGATATTTCCAATCCCAAACTATGGCTTTTCAAAAATCGCCCGATGCCTCCAATGCCACGAGGAAAAACCCCAGCCTCTTGGAAATAGGAGCCTTGTGTTTGGATTCGGAGATCATCTTCGGCTTCACCAGCCACCTCCTGCGGAGGAAAGCCAAGGTAAGGAGACCTTGCCTCGGTCCCAGGGAGCTGCGGCCCGGGAGAGGGTCGTGGGGTCGTGCTGCCTGCCCTGTTCTTGGCCGGCTCACGGGAAGGGGATGAGCAAACTTGGCGGTGCGAAGTTGCAGGCGGCGGTGCCGGGCACGTTTCAGCACCACGAACAGTCCTGGCGGCTCCGCGCACCGGTGCGGGGGGACCGCGCTGCCGGCCCGCTCCCGGGGCTCCCCGCGGACACTGCGGCGCCTGATGTGACCCCAGTTTCAGATGGGAAGTGGGGGCACTGCGTCCCGCTATTTCCAGGAGGGTTTTTTTTATTAAGAAAAGGAGGTGGCTCAGCCTCGCAGCACGGCTCAGCCCAGCGCCGGTCGGGGAGCCCACCCCTTTACCCCCCGCCCCGTCCAACCCGAGACTCGGAGCCGCGGGAGGGTTTTGCAGCCGTTGTTTGGGCACAGGAAATTTCGGAGCAAGTTCCCATAGACCAGCATTGCTCCGAGCAGGCGGGAGAAGGGAGTCGGGGCGCACTGCCGGGGTGCTTGTGTCTGTGTCAGTCCCGCTTCCCCAAGAGGAGCTCACGGCACCCCCGGGCAACAGCTCGCGCCCCCGTCTTCTGCTCCCCATCCAAACTTTTTTAGGGAGGTCCGGACGGGCGGGGGGCAGCATCCGTAGTGGATGGGGGGCTCTGCCCGCGGTGCCAGGGCACGTACCCTTGGGCATAGCGGGGGAGGGGTGGGTGGTCGTGGGGGTAAAGCGCTTCACACACGTGCTCTGGAGAGCCAGAAAAGTTTAAGCGGCGGTGAAGGGCGCTTCTTGGGGAGGATTATTCCCCCCCCCCCGTATATATATATGCATTTCCCCACTCTTTGTGCTCGGCGCTTCTCACTCTGCCGCAGACCCTACCCCGCAGTTCAGTGCCAGCAGCGGCCACTCACGAGTGGGGAAAGGGCCGAGGAGCTGCGCTGGCATCGCCGGGGGAAGCCGCCGCCGTCACCCGGTGCGGCCCCGCGGGGCTCCATCTCCGTGTCCATCTCCGTTCTTGTCCCGGGCGGGACCGGAGGCTCCGCTGTGCGGCCGCGCGGTGCCGGCAGGTGGCACTCTGGTCACAGGGACGGTGCTGAGCCCCGCGGGTCCGGGCACGTCCCGGCCCGGCCACCGGGACCGGCACTGGGGGGGTGTCGTGACAGACAGCGGCGAGTATTCCTCTCTCGGGGAAAAAAAAATGCTAAAAAAGGAGAAAAGTGCTAAATATATGAGCCGGAGCGGCAGCCAAGTAGACAACTAGCTGCGGGAACGTTAATTTCTCCATCTGCCAGGTCAATTTTCGCGTGTAGGAGCATCCCGTCGCGCCCGCCGAGCGGCTGGGGAGCAGGCTCCGCGGGGGCTGTGCCCCGCGGCACTGCGCATCTGCCCGCAGAGGGGGGGTACCGCACCCCAACCCGCGCAGGAGAGCAGCAGCCGCGGGGCGGAGCGGGGAAAACGCTCCCCGGCCAGACCCTCGGCCCCCGCTGGCGGCTGGTCCGCACCCACAGCACCGCTTTCGTGTCCCCGCGCTCCGCAGCGGGACCCGCACACCCTGCCCGGCCCTTTTTTGCGCACTCTTGAGGAACTTGGGTGTTGGAGTGTGAAGAGGGCAACAACTTATGTCACACCGGTTTTGGGACTATCTCGTAGGGTCACTACGAAATGGTATCTTTTTCTCCCCGCCGCTATCCCAAACCTAAACCCAAATCCCAGCCCGCCCCGCTTACCCCCCCCCCCCCCCCCCCCCCCCCCCCAGCCCAGCCCAGCCCCTCCTCCCTTGCCCTCCGAGCACTTTTCCAGCTTTTTTGCCGACGTGCTCCCGTGCTCTGGGTCCTTCCCCGTGCTGCCGTGGGGAGTTCACTCCGCCTCCCTCTCCCATCCCAAACTTCACTCCCGTCTCGACATGGGAGGCAACATCACCTAGAGCGACCGAGCGGGCGGCGGGGAACCGGCGCGATCACTGTTGGCACCCCCGACCCCCGCCCGGCCATGGGCGCCCCGGGCCGGCCGCGCCGCCGGGCACCGCGCCGCCCGCATTAGCGCAGCGGGGCGCGGGGCAGGGGAGCATCCCCCGCTACCATGATCGCGGCCGCCGGCAGGAAGGGTCTGGGACCTGAGCCCCGGGCGCCGGGGGTAAGTTGTGACAACACTGCTCCCCGCAGCTGACCTTTTTTTTTTTTTTTAATTTATTTTTCCTTGTTTTTCCTTCACCCCCTTTTTCCTTTTTTTTTTTTTTTTTTTTTTTTTTTTCCCGCGAGGTGGGTGGGGGGAGCCGCGTTGCCTCCGCGTCCCGCGTTGCTGAGCTGTGCTGTCTCCGCAGGTGGCGGAGGGGAGCGCGGCGCGGGAGCTCTCCCCGAGGAAGAGGCCGGGGGCCGAGGAGGAGCGCTGCGCCAGCCGCCCGCCGCCCGAGGGCGCGGGGGCCGCCGCGGGGGCCGAGCAGCGGCCGCTGGAGCGGGCGGCGGCCGGGGGCTGGTGCCGGAGCTGCCAGGCGCAGCTGGCCGAGCTGAGGAGACAGGCGGCCCGGCTCGCCGCCGGCGGCTGCCCGCCCAACGCCCCGCCGGTAAGTCCGCCGGGGGTCGCGGATGGTGCGGGACCCGCGGGAGCCTGGCCCTGGTCCGGCCCGGGGTCAGAGGTACGTCCCTATGGATTTGGGAGGGGAGCGTGACGGCAAAGCGGGTGATTTCCAACCCAGGACGGTTCTTCAGAAGTTCAAGGATTTCCCGTCCCGGACTTTGTCAAAAAGCGAAACTGTGCGGCTGGGCTCTCGCTGACTGCCAGAAACAGTTAAAAATAAAATAGGGAGTTTGGGAAGCGGAGGGAGAGAGCCGAGGAGCGGCTGTGCGAGAGCCGTTCGGGACGCGCCCTCGGAGCCGCCTCGGAGCCCGGGGGAGCTCCTCGTACCGCTCCGCAGGACCCTGTGCCGCCCAGCCCTGCTGACACCGCCCCGGGGATGCCGGCTCGGTGCTGCGACTGGGCTTTGCCTTCATCCTTCCTAAGAGGAGCTGCCGGTGGCAGCGGTTCAGCTCCTCCTTCCGAGGAGCCCATAAAGTGCAGCTGAGAATCACGCACTCGTGGTTGTGGCTCTGGAGGAAACTTTGAGTGGGATGATTTTGCTGTGCTTTCACCCTCTGAGTGCTTGAATGTGCCTGCCTGGCTTATGGGCTCACTCCTGTCCTTAGTGTCCCTCGCGCAAGCACTGGCTGTGTCATTTCCCTTCAGTTTGTGCTCCACGATGGTATTTCATATCTGGTAGGGAATGGAGAAAGTGCACGAGGGTGCCAGAGATTTCTTCTAACACAGGTGCAGCTTCATTTGTATGTATTGTAACTGTCTGCACAGTTTTTCCTTTCTGAGTTTGTTTTCTGTATATCAAAGGCCTTTATTATCCTTGTCCTTTTCCTTCAGTCAGAACAGGTGAAGCAAAGCTTTTGAAAGGTGGTACAGGTGAAAAAATAGAGTCTTGTCTAGACATCTGAAGAGATCATGTGGACTAGCTGATGGGGCAAAATGCAACAGAAGACCCTGAGATTCTGTTTCAGGACACACAAAACGTGTGTTGGGGTTTTGATAACATTTGGAAGTAATGTATTGTTTTCTAAACAATGCTTATCTGGATGTTTGCAAGAATGGGGGGGAGGGTCTGAAGAGGAAGCCAAACCCTACTGACCTTCGTTTTCATTCAAAGAGTTCCTGTATGATCTACAGAATTCCCATTGAATCTAAATATAGTTTTGTTTGGAAGTGCATTGTGGAGCAGCGTCCGAATGCATGGTGAGGTTTGCATTTTCAGGCAGGATCCAAAACCCTTTGAAATCAACAGGAGTCTCCCTATTGACTTGCCGGGTTTGGAGTGGGCTCTTATTTCTGTGGTGTAAAAGGTCATGTATCTTATATCACTGGATTCAGGACTGCTGGACCTTTTGTTTTCTGGATTGCTGCAAGTGGTGGAAAGAAGTTTAATTTCCCTTGTGAAGTGCCTGCAATAGGCTGCTTCAGTGAGGAGCACAGAAAGCCCTGTTCCCATTGCTGGGGTGGGACTGCCATAAAGAATTGTGTTCTATCTGGGAGTGGATCTCTGCCATGGGAAAAAAAAAGTTGCCAGTGCAGGAGAGTCTGGGGCCCTCGGCCAGGTGTTCAGATGAGGAGACCTGTGAGCAAAGGCCTGTTTGTGTGGTCTCCTTCCTGCAAGTCTCAGGGGACTTCCCTGATAAGCACTTGATGATGGGTAAATTGATCCCCTTTTTCTGCAGGGTTTCAAAGCATGCCTAGGAACGTAATAAAATAGTAGTCATCACAGTGTCAGAACCTCGACAGACCTGAGCACAAAGTAACAGATACCTGGAGTTTACTCATTGTGTAGCATACAGTAGTGTTTGATGTTTGAAATTTTTTAAAAGCTACATTCTCTGACGCTTGTGTGACCTGCAGCCTAATTGCAAGCTCAGACCCCCCCCTAACCCTGGTGTAGTGAGCAGCTCCTCAGGAAGGAAGATGCAATAAACAGTCGTACTTACTGCCTTCTGAGCGTGAAGTAGGTTAGCAGGAGATAACAGTCAGGGGTTTGGCTACTCAGCTGCTGTGAATTGGCCTTGCAGTGGGAATCTGATGCAATATGCTGGCAGGGTGAGCACTGTGTAATGTTTGTGCCAGAAAGGCAGCTTGCTCGATTTCCACCCCCCTCCCTTTCTTGTTTAATTATATAACAAGACATCTGAAAAAGCAGCTTCTCTTTTACAGAGTTTCATGCCCATACAATGCAAGTCCAAAGTTTCTTGTAAGCTCTTCTGATGCACTGTCAAACTAAGCAACTACTGGATGAGTAAACACCAGAAGGGTACTGCTTGGAGCATGCTGCTCTCAAAGGATTTACCTCCTTTGCCATAATAATTAAGAGATCTTTCAGCACAGATTCAGAAAGATTTCCACACCTGGTTGAAAACCCTTTGGAAAGGTGGGTGGGTGCCTCAGAGATGAAAGAAGGGCTAGTTTCCTGCTGTTGATATCTTTCCTGATGAAAGAGAGGAGGTGTATTCTCATGCGTGGGGCAGCTGACAAGGGATTGAATTCACATTAGAATAAAAAGCCAACATACTGTTTGCAGTCTGCAGGGATAACAAATCTAATTGCTTGAGAGGGCTATGATTCATACAGTTTATGTGTTGCTGTCCTTTCAATTAGACGTATTTAAAGTATATAAATAATTTAAAGTTTCGGTGCTCAGATGATGTGCATTGATTACAGAATACTGTCAGTTGTTTGTGTCTCTTCAAAGTCCTCCAAATCTCTGTGGACAGCTGATAAAAAGATACACCTCTTTGCTTATGTTAAAATTCTTTTAACAGTCTCCCAAGTACAAGATTTATTGCACCCTACACTCTCAATTCCCTTCATTTTACTGCTGCTGCCTTTACAGTTTGCCACCACAGTGAGGCCTGTATGTGAATCAAAACGTGATTTTCATCAAGCGTGAATGGAAATGAGCAAAGTTTAATTTGAAATTATTCCAGATTAGCATTTTGGTATTGCAGTATCAGCATCAGTTGTCAGGTCATGTACTGAACTAATGGAGGGAAAAACAAGGTGCCTTGGTTTATCCCTAATTAAAAGTTTTGCAGGCTGTGTCCCTGGGGAGTTGGTAATGGGATACAGGATCTCCTACTGCCAGAGTTCTGGCTGGAGTGGAGAGCAGGTTGCTGTGCCTGGAAGCTGTTGCTGTTGGCAGCTGTGGGACAATCCACGGAAAATGAGTTGGTGGTCTGTGTCTCACTCCCAGTTGGCAAATAGCCTTGTCACAAAACCACCACAACAATTACCGCTAATTGGCATCACTGTTGGCAGTTTCACAGGAGAGGCTAAGGATTGAATGGGATGTAGATTAAATTAGTAATAATAATACTTAGCACCTAAAATCTTCACAGTGCTTCACAAATGTTAATTAGTCAATTTGTGTGATGCCCCTGTTAGGTAAAACCCAAACATGCTGTTTCAAAAGACCTGTATGTCCGAGCAAGGTGTGTGTCTCCAAAAGGAAGGGGACAGGCAGGGACTGTTCAACATGAGGGATGTGCTCCTGTGGCTGCACTGCTGGAAGTGAACTCTGTGCTGCCTCTGGTGAAGGCAATAGCCTTAAGGATATACAGCTACTGTAAAATGATTTTATCTAATCCCTTTTGAGAAGAGGAAGAAAGCTCTCATGGTGTGAGGAATGCACACATGGATGCAACTACATCCACAGAAGGGTTTCATCCTGGTGTGAATACTTTGGTTATAGAAAAGTAATAATTGTACCAGCTACACTGGAATAAAAGAATTTTTTTATCAGTACTGAAAGGAGGCCAAGACCAGTGGATATTTGGAAGTGATTAGCTTCGTTCTCAAAGCCTAGCCATGATGATGATGATTAGCTTTGATGGTTGTGTTTCTCTGAACCCAGGGATTCAGACACCCTTGTCCCCATCCCTTGTCCTCATTCCCAACTCTGCCAATCTGAGTTTATATTGTACCTAATGCCAGTGGAGGTGGGTGTCAGAGGCAACATTAAGTGGGGCAGAAACATTCATATTTTATTGTAGCTTAGGTTCAGGAAATTCTTGCTGTCTTAGTTTTTAAGAGCTTCTCTTCCCAATTTTGTTGTTTTGTTTTTTCTTTTTGTCCCCATTGCATTCTCTGCACTGCAAGTTACATGAGATACAACCACTGGATGGCTTCCAAGGGCCTGAAGGACAAAGAAGTGAGTGTGGCTCTTTGCTGCTGGTGGGGTTTGCAATGTTTCTTCTCCAATACCTAAAAACCCCTGTATTCCCAGTTGCCCAGGTGAACTGTGGCTGGATACAAAGGAGCATGCTGCCAGCCCTGGTCTGCGGGGAGTCTCAGTGACCAGGACAGGTCATGCCTTGGTTGCTAATGAATCATTTTAGAGAGCTAAGCAAGTCTTAGCCTGCTATATCCTAGTCAAGGCTCAGTGTTACACCAGCCAGAGTTTGAGGAAACCCAGCTTCTCCAGGAAAGAAAAAGGAAGGACAGCTGCGGCTTTAGACATGCTGTTTATATGGATGTGCCTTAACTGTGCAAATGCTGGATGGAACTCCCATCACTCCTTCTAATCAAAGTGATGGTCTCTTGGTGGAACACCTGTATGTGCTGCTGATTGCATCACCCGAAGGGGAGATCAAGAACAAAGTTTTGGGAGGGGCATACTCTTTCCTGTGGGTTTCTCCTGTGTGCTAAATAACCCCCACCTTTCCATGAGCAGCTGAAAGAGGGTTTGGTAGGATGAATGTTCACTGCATTTGTTTTCCCCATCCTTCTGCATTAATCCCAACTGTGCCCTCCTTGTCCCAGAAGACTCCATCTTCTCTGCAGCTGCACAGCCACAGTCTGATTGATAGTAAGATAGTACTTAGACATCTGTCTTCTGCCAAACAACTAACAACATGTGGGTCCTGCCCAGTTTCTCTCAATGCCAGTTTGTGGAAGTTGTAGGAACTTGCTCTGAGCCTTCTACCTCAATTTCAGGTCATTTGACAGGTTCAAAAGCTGTTAAGAAGGGCTGGCAGCAAGGAGGATGGAAGGGAGGGCAATGAATCTGTTCTTATTGCTTTGGAAAACCAGGCCAAGGGGACAGGCATTGAATTGAAGACTGTGGTCTTAATGTGTGAGAGTTAGGTATGCTTTGTTATACCCGCTGTAGCCACTGTGATGCCATGGTATCAGCAGGAGTAGTGCCAAGGAGAGCTTGTGTGATCCCTGGCTGCCAGTACCTGTCTCCTCACTGTGGTGTGCACTGTTGGATGCTCCAGAAACCTGTGCTGCATGTGGGCCCGGGAGAGGGCTCTATGTCCTCACCATTTGTCTGCAGGCTTATGCTTCCCTAAAAGAGCAAGGATTCAGAGCATATGGGGACTTCTTGCAGCATTTGATGTGCACGGGAACTAGGTCTGAGCTTTTGGAAGCAAACTCTTCCTTCACTGAGTTTTCCTTCCTGTGCCCATTATTTTCTATTAATGTATTACTATTGGGTGGCATGGTCACCTGGAATTTTGAAGTCACGATGGTGAGACTGCTGGGTCTTGGATAAGTTTGGGGTCCTTTTACTTAGGGGCTCCTTTTATTTTCATGGGATATCTTTCTGCAACTGGGTTGATACAGATAAGGGGAATTGAGTGGGAGAGCTACCTTTTACAGATTGCTCTCTAGAGGAATCCAATTTTCACGGCTCTTTACAAGCACTAAATGCACCTCAAAATATTCTACATTTAACATTTAAAAAATGTGCAAGTGGAAAAGTAATGTCTTAGTTAATAAATATGAAACTACAGGGCATTTTTTTTAAGATGCACACTTAATATTTAATTTTGTGAGAGAGACTCTTGCAGAGACTTGGCTTCAGGAGTGGAGTGCTTCAGGCAATGATCTCAGATGTGGATTTCAGGTACGTGTGCAGTCTAATAACAGGGTTAGTGACAGCACAGTGTCAGATGTGTTGACACGAGCAGTTCCCTTGTTTCAGTCAGTGCAGTAGTCCCTGTGTGATATGATAGGCTGTGGAAACTAATTGTAATGAGTTTGTTTTAGACATTTAGGATTTTCAAGCATGCCCTTTTAAAATACAGGTGAGTGGGATTATCTTGCAGTTCAGAAGCTGGAGGCAAGAGACCAAGAGACCTTCTCACTAGGGGAATAGGGGATTGGACAATTAGCTGAAGATACTGTGGTCTCCTGGGTAGCTGAGGGTAATTAGTATTGCTCTGGCTCTTTCTCTGGCTAATTCCTTCAGCACCCTGCCCTATTAGGAAAAAGGGAGGAAACACATATACCATTTCAAAATCCCAGGGGGTGGAAAAGAGCATCTGCTCCTAAAGTCTGAGGTTACTTTGAACCTGTTGAAATATGTAGTAGCTGCTTTATTGTTTTTGCCAAGGGTTTCCACCTACAGTGATCCCAACCTCTGACTTGTTAACAGTGAGGTTGTTGGAGGCAGTAGTCATCCTGCTCTTCCCTGGCTCACAGCACCTGATAGTGGCTGCTGCTCTGGACTTGGCACTGTAGGGTATAAGAGTGGGAATGACTGAAATCAGTTTTTTTTTCCCAAGACCAAGCTCACCTGCCATATTGACAGTTGCTGTGTCTCCTGCTGCTCAGGTACCCCACTATGGCTGCCCTCTGTGGGCCTGAGTTGTACTTCTCACAGTGACAATGCTGATGTAGAGAAAAGCTAATTAGTCTCTGGGTTTTCAGCTGGCAGATGAACATTTTTTTTTGTGAAAAGCGAGCAGAGATTTTGCTTCACCCTGGTTAGATGAGGAGAATCTATCTGGAAGCATGTTCTTGACTTATGGAAGATATTTCCATGCCAGTGCTGTTGCCTTTCTCAAGATTGGATTACTTTCAGGAACTACATCTATTTGGATATTGCTCATATTGTGTATGGCCAGGCAACTGTCCAGTTGGGAGTATTGTATCTGCTTTTTATTATTTACTGCTTTTTATTATTTAATGGAATTTAATTTGTCTGGATTTGTCTCCTTGTCCTCTGACTTCAGACCTGCAGCACTGGAATAACTGTTTTGTATTTGCGTGTCCAATATATCCCCAAATGGAAGACACCATCAGGAAGGTGGGAGTCTTATCTGTTGCTGGCTATGCTTGTGATCAGGAGCTGTCTGACTTCTCGAATGAGTGTCTACTAATTTTGTACAGATGAGTGGTTTATGGGAGAAAGCTTGCGCCTTATTTCCATAAGAATCATGCTTCCTGCTCCCTCTATTAACTGGAGGAATTGTGTCCCATTGCAGGGATGTAAGACCTGAGTTAATCCCTAGATCTGTCACTGACTTTGTGAATTTGGGCAAACTGCTTAATAATCTTGTGCTTAGTTTCTCCTTTGCTCAGCAAAGAGAAAATGCTTCCATCTTTTTTCCATTTCCAGTAAAAACATTTTTTTTTTATGGTGGAGACTCTTTTCCTTGTATAGGATTGAGCCCCATCAACTGCTGTTCTTAATAGAGCTGATTACTCCTATAATACGTATAATAAGGAAGAATATATAACATAGGGACACAGAAATCAGGAGGCTCTGTGACTGGCAAATGAACTTTAAGGTTGGATGTAGGCGAGGGGGTTCTGGGACTGGGGTCACTGCAACAGCAGAAACAGCAAACAAAGCCAGGGACTTCAGATAAACCACGAAGACAGTAACAGGTAGTCCTGGAAATATGCCACTTCGCCAGGAGGGGAGTGGTGAGGCTGTGGGAGGGGTCTGAAGATGCTGTGGTGTGTGTCCAGTTGGAGCTTTATTAAGTAGCAGGTATCAGATCAGCTCAGGTAGCAAGGATTAGAACTGTGCTGATGGTATCTAAAAAGGGTGTATCTGTGTACTGTGGTGTGCCTCCCTGTGATGAAACTGGAAAGCTGCCTTGTGGAAATATGGTGTGGCCTTGTAAACTGAAAACTCTTCAGTGGCTTCAGTCCCTAATATTGCTGTTGAAGTTTATGCCAAAGTGTATTACTTACCAGTTTTTAATTAAAAACATTTTATTTTTAAGTGGAAAGAAAGGTAAATTTTATAGGGGAACATAAGAACAGAGCTTCAAATTGTTATTTCAATCATTTAGAATATGGTGGGAATATGTCACTTTGCAGGAGTAATGTGTTCTTCTCTAGGATAAATTAAAGTGAATGTAAACCTTTGGTGTATAGTTCTTTGGACTGAATTCTTTGCTTTGAAGTTGTGTGAACTTTTAAGATGTAGCTGGCAGATGTTCATTTTCATGCTGGAGAAAGAATGTTTAGTGTAAATATATCCACCTATTTTAGGCAGCATAATGCCATTGTTGCGTGTTTGTTTTATCTCTGAGAATCTGACTGCTCTATACATCATTCTAAAGTGCAGTGAATCAGTGAAATCTCAGCACTTGCTCACAAAAAGAGGCTTAGGTGAGTACAACTATCCTTCTTTGAGTCAAGTCTTAAAATTCTTCTTTGATCAGCGTTCCTGGAGTTTGGCAAGCCGCTCCAAGTTTTGGCTGGGGCTGGGCTGGCGTTACCATGTGTCAATACCTGTGCAGGATTGGTTGGACTGGACAGCTGTGGGGAAATGATCAGTTTTCGTTTAGCTCTTATCAGATCTTCCCTGGATGTTGCTGAGGGATTTTATGCTGCTGGTTGAACAGAATGGGAAGCCCTCTCTACAAAACTGAAATGTGATACTTCTGGCTAGGTTGGGCATTGACTGACTTTCAGTATGAATGGCGAAAGCGAGGCATTAGTCCTAGTTCTCACAGCATTCAAAAGGTTATGTTTAAATGTGTTTCCTGTTTTACTGCAATTTACCATTTGTTACAATGTGGTTTGTGTCGCTGTCTGTGTGTATATATCGATCAGTGCTGATTATACTATAAATGGGCAGCATTTGACTTTGTGGTTTAAGTCATTTGGGAAGTCAGATGTACTCAGTTTGTATTGTACTCTCTTTTTTTTGTGTGTTGTTCTCACTGTATTGTATGTTGTATCATGCATTTACTCCTTTTGGCATTGCTGCTTTTCTCCTGGATCTGAGTACAGCAGTTTCCTACAGTTTGCATGTAGCTTTATCAAGTAAAAATTTGTTTTCAGTGGTTTCCTGCTGCATTTGCATCTTATGTGGCTCCTGAGTAGTTCAGGGGTGGTAGCTATGCCCAGGTTACATCATGGGGCCCTCAGCAGAGTGATACTTTTGAGTGTGTTGGAGGAGATGAGACTGGTCAGGTGATTGAGATCAATTGCACTATGCTGGATTGGTGGCATATGTCCAGTTCCCACCCCAAAATAGGGCAGCAGTTGCCATCCCCAGACCATGAGCTGTCTCCAGGGACTCTGTGGAATGTGACAGTCTTTACAACTGTTAGAAACTCGAAGACAAACAAGTGCCTTATACGATCAGGAAATCTGACCATCCTTGTTTCAGTTGCTTTACTACTTTTGAGTCATCTGTTGATGGTTTCTCTAGTGCTTGTTGTGGAATGGTGAAAGCACTCTGCTTTTTTTCTTGGTAGCTGTTGGGTCCTCTTTGAGGACCTCTTTTTGTCCCTGGACAAAACATGCTGGTGTTGCCACAAACCCCCTCTTTAACACCAAATTGCCTAGTGTGGAGTGTAAAAGCAACTGCTTGTACGTACTTCCCAGCTGCAGCCAGTCTATATGACTAATGGAACAGTTCCTAGGGGGGTTTAGTGGCCAAGAGGAAAACCCTATCAATGTGCATTTGTGGAGTGCTTGGTAGACATTGGTGTGGAAGTGGCTCCAGGTGCCAAGGTGACTGCCAGGCCTGGGTGACCAGTCACCAGCCCAGACTAGGAACATCCCACATGGCCTGTTTTCATACAAATAAATGATTTTCCACTGCAAATAGGAAAAGTTGGACAGATCTGGTTTCTGTTCAGCAGGGGAAGCTTGACTAATAATGCCAGAGCACCTGACATCCAAGTGATTGAAGGAAGGGTGGGGAGGTAGTTGAGTGAGCTGATCCATGACATCCAGGACTAGGAGGGTTTGGCTTCCCATGTGGTGAGTGTGCTTAGGACAATTTTAAAGAGTATGCCATTGTCTGCCATTGTGTGTTGTGTTGGCAGAGCAGCAGAGTTGTGTTAGAGTTTTGGCCTGGATTTAGTAAAAGTGATCACTGAGCATTAGGAAAAGAGATATTTTGCTGAGTTGGGTATTATTTGAGAAGCATTAGCCATGTTGTAATAATGAATCACTTTTGTGCTGAACACATGTACACATGTTCGTGTAGAGACCTGGTTACCTCACTGTGAGAACAAGTGCACCAGCAACAGTGAGGAAACTGAGTTGAACCTCTGATGTGAGCATCACATAATCCCCACACATGTGCCATAACACTGTCTGTGTCATCAGGAAGAGTGGTGTTCCCATACTGCTGCCTGGCCCTGGGCCATATGGTCCCGAGGAAGCACTCATTAATCGTGAGAAACAAATTTGCTCTACAAAATTTGGCCTTTGTAGGATGGAGGCGAGTGTCTTTGCCTCTGTCATTTCTGGGTGATGCTGGTGCTACTTTTCCAGTTAGTGAGTAGAAGGTGGAAGGGCTGGTTTGTCCCAAATACTGTTTTTAGAAGAGGTGCCTTAGCCGTAATATGACCTACAGGTGCTGCAGAGCTTTTGTAAGCTATCTTGAAAACTATTCTGTGGGTGAAACACAGGCCTGTAACTATTTTGCCTGTAGCTTGAAATACCAAGTTTAAACCCAGAATCTGCAGTTAAAATATTCAGGTGTTAGTGTAACTTGTGTAACTGTAAACTGTGAACTATTTTGCTGTCTTTCTCTGAAGATTTTGTTGCAAAGACAGGGAAATACATTTGACATTCTTCCAACAAGCTCTCATGGGTAATTTTGTGTGGATGATTGAGTGGCATGGAAACATTGTAAGATATTGTCCTTTTGTGGGTTTTATAAAGAGGAGATACAGTTGAAGTAATTTATAATATGCACAGAATCTCAGCAGTCTGCTGAGATAGCTTCTTTCAGCAATTACCTGTAAGAATAAAGTAAAAAGCATTTATTATTGATATTCACATTCCACATACGAAGAAATATTTCTTCTGATATTGTTAGTTTTTTATTTGTAGGCTCCAAAGGAGTATAGAGTAAGACACATGTGTTCAAGGAAGAAAAATATATGAGTTAATATATTAAGTCTACATATTTTTCGTTTGATGGATATATGGTTTTTAATTACACCTTCATGTCTTGCATTGGGATCCCTGGGGGCCCTTTCTGAATTTCATACTTGTACTCTTATACACAAGAGATGCTTTAACCTGCCACCTCGTGCAGTCTTACTGCTGCTTGACTGACCTCTGGTGAAGTTACTTGTTATTCAAGTTTAAAATCTGAGACCTTGACAAAGAACCAAATTATTAGAAAAATATTCGTGTGATTGAGAGAGTTTCTCATCCTGACATGTTGTGAAACACAGGCTGTGAATGGATTTCTCTGATTTTCGTGTGGAAGGGTGGACTTTGTGCTCAGTGTTTGCTCAGTTGATCATCAGTAGCAACACCCTGGCCTCAGCCTTACTGGCTCCCTGAGGGCAGTTTGGCAGTGGAAAGTAGTCATGTCTTTGGTAACAACCCTTTGGGGAGCAATGACTTGGTTCAGGGAAGAGTATTTTCAGCAATATTTCATCCTGAATCTGGCTGTTCATCTCTCTGCTTCTGTCTTCAGTTACATATGATGCTGGATTTTCATTTCAGAACAGTTTGCATCGTGGTTCTTTTATTGACAGTGGAATCAAAAATGTGTTAACAGGTGGAAAATGAAGCCTGTTGGCTCTTGTAGTTTCAGTTGATTTACAAGGGTGAAATGAAGAGGAAGCCAGACTGCAGAACTGGGTCAATGTCTGTATTCCAAATCCATCTCTCTGTGTAGGTATCATTACCTCCGTCTGCTTTTTTTCCAGCACATCCTCTTCATTTTTCTGTTCAGTGAGAACATAATTACCTGTTTATGTGTATGTGTGTGGAAATAGTGCCAGGATCTGTTTGTTATAACTAAGACATAGCTTATTGAAGAGGCAGACAACCCAAGCTGGTGATATTCAGGCTGTTCAAAGGAAATTTGCTTTGCGACTGAGTAAGCGTGAACATTCAGGCACAACTTGAGCCCCCTTTCTCAGATTTGTGCTGTGTCCTTTTATTATTCTGGTCATGGCTACTCATAAGCACACATAGCTCAGGAGCAAAATAGCTCTGATATGTGCTGTAAGAATTTAGTTGGGTTTCAGCTTCTTATTGACAAGACTTTTGATGACATGAAAGATGTGTTATACACAGGGCTGGCTTTTCTGACTCACCCTGAGTTTTTCACTGAGTGTTTTATTCCTGTGAGAGGGCTTGACTCTTGTAGGATCGGGTGCAATCAGAAGTGTGGAGTAGATAGTTAAAGAACTGCAATGCAGAAAAAAGACTTTACCCTGGGAAGTGAACACAAATGAGAACACAAAGGCATTGTCCTCTGAGGTGGTACATTGGAAGATCATCACTTTTCTGTTTTCTTTTTGTAGTTTCTATTTTAATTTCTCTCAATAGAATCATAGAATATCCCGAGTTGGAAGGGACCCACAAGGATCGTCAAAGTCCAACTCCTGGCCCTGCACAGGACCACATCAAGAATCACACCACACTAGTCCAGGCTCAATCTGATTTTTTCTTTCATCTTGCCACTGGAAGAACAGTCCTGTTTGCTAATATTGGAAAATAGTCCATGGCATTCCCTACTTTCTAGAGGCTGTGCTTGTACTTTCCTTGAGAAACCTTCACTAAGTATAATGGAATAGAAATGGTTCACTCGCTGCTAAAGGAGGGAGGTGAAAAATGTCTATGGTGGTTCAATTAGAAAAAATGTAAATCCACTGTGTGAAAAATCTACTTCTTTCTGTACCTGAACAGGATTCCTGAAGTCTGTGCTGGATTAAAGAGTTAAGGTAATCCTGATTTTACAGAGGAGTTAGTTAATCCAGGAGTTCTGTAGCTCAGCTGAGTACAATACAGGAGTGACATCAGTGAGAGATTAGAATAAGCTTTGTTATCTTCAAAGGCTGTTTACTTAATGGTTGGAGAATCACTGTGTTTGTAGGTAGAGGTAGGAAATGTCCTGGGGCAGGTAGGATCTGATAACATTACACAGAGCAGTAGTGTTTCTCTTCAAGCATCCCTATATTGCTCTGTGCTTCTCCCAACCTGCTGGCTGCTACTGCTTTTGTGTACACCATCCCTACCGAGGTCTTTAAGAGACTGCCAAAGTAATTTTGGATGCTAACCACTGAACCCAAGCTTAGCTTGGGTTATTTTTCCCATGTCCTACTGACTTTGGCCCTATATGGGGTAATTATATGGACAGCTTTTGGATTGTTTTTTCATTGTTTACCTAAAATTTTTTCCAAATAATTTTCAGGGGAGATGTGCTTAGAGGTTGGATTCTGGAGGCCTACCCTGAGTTTTATGTCTGTCTGTGGGACAGTGGGGAGGGAAGGGAGAAGGAAATGGAACAGCGTGTGCTGTGTCTCAGTGCCGGGCTATCAGCAGCCTGTCCTGCTGCATGATGTGATGGGTACAGGGCCCATGTCATCCTGCAGGCTCTGCTGGGAAACACACCCTGTCAGGGGAGAGAGTCTGTCTGATAAATATTCTCACCTGACACTCAAATAGTGTAACAACCCGAAGAATCAGCTTCTACCAATCCTGGAACAATATCACTTGTATTTTTCTTACATATATACATCTATAAGTTTTCCTAAAACATTGGTTAGAGGTATTTTAAAAATCTCAGAGGTAAGTTCTGAGGATAGTTACCTATCCTTGGGTATTTCAGCTATTGCTCGTTATCACGTGGAAGACAATTTGGGTTTGGGTTTTTGGAGGATTCCTGTGCAGCTCTTGGGTATTTTCTGCAGAGTTCCTTTTGACAGCAGTGAAGGTACTTCTGATCTCCAGTAAAAGGACAACTTGATTTGCAGATTTATATATAAAAACTGCTATAAACTTAATTTAGAGACCACTGAGATACATGTCCCATATGCAAATATTTAGCCATTTTTCTTTTTTCTCATGAAAACACTCCTGTAAAAGTGGTCTTGAAAGCAAACTTTTGCCTCATTGGCATTTTTTTAAAAGACAAAACACAGATGCAGTGTTCCAGGCAGATATATTTTTGTTCCCAGCTGTTTTGAATGCTCATTTGATCCTAAGTCTTTGTTCAATCCAGTCCTATGTCATTAATGACTCTGGGGTAAGTAGGTATGCAGAGCTGGAGGAAATCCTGTTTTATATGCTCCTATTCTAGGAGAGCCTCAGAAAGACTAACAATAATGCTTCTTGGTGAGGTAATGGGTAAACATAGTAAGAAATAAAACGTGCTTATTCCTTACTGAAGCAGAAAAATAGCTTATGAAGCATAATGTTGTCTTTGATAAGTGTAGATAATCTGACCTGCTTCAGTCTGTGGATTAAGACATTAACTGGGGAAGGTGAAACAGCTTCTTGTAAAGAACCAGTCCCTCTGGTTGTAAAAGAGGTGTCAGCAAATGTTAACGAGAATTAAAAAGAAGCAGGAGACCAGTCATAGCCCAGCAGAGTCACTTGAAAGGCTTGCCGTGCCTTCAGCGGTCAGTTAATTCCCACCTGAGCTGGAGGGTTGCGTTGCTCAGTTCAGTGTTACGTGACTCCCATGTGGGCCCTGCTTCCAGTCAAGGGGGTGGGTGGTGCACAGCGAAGCTCTAGTGGAGCCTTGAATTTGTATGTGCCCTCTTCATGGTCCTTCCAGGATGCTGTGGGAAAAGAAAATAGGAGCATCCACCAGCTTTTCCTTCCATCTGCTGAATGAGTGAAGTTTAGTAGAAGTATTTGTTTTTAAGAGGAACCAGGTTTCTTGCAGGAATTTCTTCATCAGATTCTTGAGGAAGTTAAGGCTGGATTTAAAGCTTTTGATCTTGGTCAGTAGATGGATAGCAGACAGAAAAACAGGATGGAATTTTGTTGACTTTTCTTTTTTGAGAGGAAAATGTGAAATGGTGTAGTTTTCTGTCAGTCAGCTTCCATAGCAGCAATGTGTGAATACAGTGAAACATCTGAACTCCAGCCCACTCACATTGTCTGTGCTGCAGGCTTCCCTTGGGACCCAGGGCAATTTAGCTAGCATTACATTTTTAGATAAGCTTACCCCATTTAGCATATGCATTTTGATCAGCATGTGATTACAGACTAGTGAGTTGCATACATATACACCAGAGCCCTCCTGTTGGTGTTCCTTATATTTGCACTGGTTTTATGTGCGTGTTTACTTCAACCATATTTCTAATCCCTCTCTACCTTCATCTTTTTGACTGTGAAACAGCAGTGATCCTTTTTCTTTGAGTGAGTAGGCAGAATCATACTTGCGACATACTTTAAGACCACTTAGAAAATATAAACTTATTTAAGTGCCAGTGATTTAT
Source organism: Lepidothrix coronata (assembly GCF_001604755.1). Lineage (NCBI taxonomy): Eukaryota > Metazoa > Chordata > Aves > Passeriformes > Pipridae > Lepidothrix > Lepidothrix coronata. The sequence goes on along the minus strand of NW_016690199.1, from coordinate 4,387,379 downwards.
CTTGTTTTATTTGATTTCTTAGATGTCAGCCACTCTGAACAGTTCCAGGACTTTCCTCCTTTATTTGGGAAGTGTCAGTTGATGAGAAGGCAGCTGGTGTGCTGAAAGCATCATTCCCTTAAGAATTTAGTATGTGTTTAGCTGGGAAAAAAAGCCCTGTGACAGTTACCCTTTTGTTTTTGTTTTCTTTTTCCCTGAAAAGTTGCCGCCTTGCCTTGCTGGTTTAATGGTGAAAGAATGCTGCAGTGTTGTTTAGCTGTGCAGTGCCTTTCAGGTAGTGAGAGGTATCTGAGGAATGAGAGATCCCGTGGGAATAACTGGCTGGCACTTGGTTGACCTAAGCTGGCGGGTCTATACATAGCCCTGATTCCTGTCTGCCAGAAGAGCATCTGATGCAGACAAGCTGCTGGGTGTGTGACCCCTTTTGGTACGTGGGGCGTGCGTGGGCATGTGCCTCACTACCCATTCGGTGGGTGCGGCTGCTTCTAATGCTTCCTGGTGCTCTTGGAGAAGACTTTTGACTTGAGGAAACCTTGTCCTAGGTGGAGGGAGCTGTTGGACCCCTGATGGCAGGAAGGAACTGGGATACCTGTGCTTATCTTCTGTAGAGGAGCTGCTGATCATGGCTCCCTTATGCAAAGCGTGCTTCTTGGTGGAGTATTTAGGGGAAGGGAGTGAAGGGGTGAATACACATTTGGCATCACAAACTTATAAATGCGTTGTGGAAAGTGCAAAGGGGAGGTTGCTTGAAGCATCTCCCTCTCCTAGATCCCAGTAACTGTATTACTGGCTCCAAGAGGGGCCAGTAGGAGGGATGGAAACCATCCATTAACCACTGCTTTCCAGAAACACTTGAGATCAGAGTCTTCTCAGTATGTATCACCTCCTGTGTATCTTGCTTGTTTCAGGTTATGTTGTGATGGCAGTCCTGATCATTATCTTATATTAATTTTCTAGAGTATGATGTATGTGGATACACCTACTGCGCTCAGAGATTTCACTGCAAGATTAGAGACATGTTTAGGAAATTAGTAATGAGAGAAAAACACGTAATTAAAAATGATATCAGTTTGGAAGCTCATCCATCTTCAGCCAGCTTGCTGGAAGAGAAAGGAGTCTTACACAATGCTTAGCGGTGGGAAAATGCATTTGGCTTTCTACATTTTAAACAGGAAGGAACTATTTAAATGACAGACTTACAATAGTAATTGGGGCATTTACTTGGGAACACTGGATCGCATACTGCAGTTGCATAATGTTGCGGTAAGTCTGTATAAAGTTAAAGCAGATCTCTTTATTTGCTTTCTTTTAGTGATGCCTTCAGGCATTTTTTAAAAACTTATTTGGACCCTTTATTAAGGAATTGGGTCATTGTACAGAAATACCATTCATATTTTGAGGTAGTCAGATTTACCTATGCCAAATGTTGTCTGTAACATTATGAGGATGCACACTTAAAAATTTGTTTCCTGAGATATGCAATTTTATGTGAAATGTCTTAAATTCAGAATCTGCAACAGAGTTTTAGCTCTTCATCCCAAATGACCATTATAAAATTGCCATATGCCTAAAAATGTGCTTAGCACAACTGCAATTGTTCAGACTATGAATTTCCTCCCATTTTATGATGGGATCCTTATTTTAGAATAATTTTATTCTTTAGCAGTAGGAGGAACACCATTTGGTCATATATGGTTCATTATAAAATGCAGTAACTTTTAAGCATTTCAGGCAGTACACATGCTTTATTTGAGTTTTTATGCTATTTTTCATGAACAATTAACAGCACCTTGTTGTCATTTTTGTCATGATATGTCCATAAACTCAATTATCTTTCTCTTTGGTCCAACTTATAAACACATAGAAAACCTAAGCAGATGTCAGAGCAATAACCAGGTGCACACTGTAGTACTTTGCAAACTTTTAATTGCTGCAGGGATGTTTCCCAGTTAATGGCTCTGTTTATTAAGTGCTCCTATCTGTTGTGTCTTGTTCAGGAGCGTGCCTTACATATGGTATTTTCAGGCTGAGGCTGACTGGTTTATCCACTGACAGCCTTGGAATAACCTTACAGAGGGATGTGCTTTTTCAGGTATGATGTCTGTAGCGTAGTTAGCAAAACTGCTGAATTGTTTGTGGTGGAGGGTCCCGTATAATTTATGATTTTTGATAAAATCATTAGATGCTTTAGAGTTGTGATTTTGACACAGGAGGGCCTAGACCCAGCTGGGCCTATGGATTTGACCAGTTTGGATGGAGCTTAAAGCACCCTGGTCTTGTGGAAGGTGTTGCTGCCCATGGCAGGGAAGTTGGAACAGGATGATCTTTTAGGACCTTTGCAATCCAAAGTATCCCGTGATCTCTGGGTGGATGCTAATGATGGCTGTTGACCTGTTGAGAGATGACAAGTGTTATTATCTGAGGGGATCAACAATCGGTGACAGGGTATGAGCAAAGTGAGTCACCAAAGACCAGCAGTTCTTGATGGGGTTTTAGCAGGGAGCCATCAGTTGGTGGCCAAGGGACCCCTTGTGTCTGGGAGCTGAAAGTCAGCAACTGTGATGGAGAGTGTGGGCAGCTCCCTGGCATTCCCTGTTATGCTTACTCATGGAGAACTGGCCTTCCTTGAGAGGTATGAGGGGAAGCACAGTCTTGACAGCCACCTTGGGGTCTGTGCTGTTGTGCATGAATGGGGAGATATGGATACGGTCCAAGAATATCTCATGGATGCTGGCATCTCCCCTTCCCTTTGAAAGAAAGTTGTTAAATGGAAGCATCCTCAGTTACAAAGGAGTTCCTGGGAACTGCTAATATAGTTTGCTCCCCAAATCATTAAATCCAAAAGATATTCCCTCGTGCGTCTCATGAGATACAAAGTATAACACAAATTTAAGAAAAGGAATTGTATTCAAGATACAGTGTCGCCAGTTGCTCTCTGCTCACTGCCCAGAAGCAATGGCAGAGTGGGAAAAGAAGACCCTGGGTTCATGCCACTGTGCAGACCTGCAGATTTGTACCCAGACCAGGCCAGGGAGCCAGGACTGGGTCTTTTATTAGAGGTAATATGTATTGATGAATCAATGAGAGAAAATATCTCTTCCCAGGAATTAAATAATTGTTTCCTTGATGAAAAGACCCAACATCTGGCTCTTGTGTCTCATGTATTTTGTCATGTAGATGTGTTTGCTTTGTTCCTGCAGTAACGTTAACTTACTAATGTATGAAGCTGTCTCCAGGTCAGTGAAAAACCGCATATAAATCTTTATTACGTGTACTTGATTGTCTTTAACTCTTTATAAGATATAATTAGTGTCCAGTAATCATATTGCTGTGCTGTTTCTGTGATTACACTGGTAGTTAGTGTGTAGTGCAATTCTGGTTTTATAGACTGGAGCTAATGTTAGCTTGATTAAAATAAAGGTTAAACATCGGCCTGTGTTGTTGGCCAGTTAATTTTCTCACCTTTCTGCTGCCCAGTTTCATTGCCTCCTGCACTTGTGAGATGTGACTGCCAGCCACCAAGTGGCTTCTGATTAAAAAGCCACAATCTTTAATATGCGGTGCTTCATGCTGAAGTGGTGTCTGTGATGGGAGAGAAGAAGTGGATTGTGGCAGGTCTTCAAGGACAGTGACTTGGCGAAGCACTAATACCTAGAAATGTTTTGATCCTATTGTAATGAATAGCTGCTAGTTCCTGTTGTTGTTTCTGTTTTGATTGAGTGCCCAGCTGGTGTGTGGTGCAGATAGGATGTTGGGGCAGGGAAAGGAAGTAACTGTCGAGAGTGCATCTCCCTTAGGAAAGAAGGAATGTGGAGGCATGGTAGAATTGGGGTTTCAATAGCACTTATTTTTCCTTGGTTTTCATAGTGCACTGACCATATGCAATTTTCCACATGCTGGGTAATGGAAAGTTGGCCCCAGAGGAGGTCACTTTGTAAGTCAAGTTTGGGATTATAAAATCAATCACTCTTGGGTCACTAATTGGTGTGGAAGATAGGAATTTCCTATACAGTATGATAAGTTCATTGGTTTTCTGGCAGTGTGTGTGCAGTGCACTGTTTAGCCAACGATATTCTTTCCTGATTCTGTTGTTAACTCAGGAAAAGCATCAGGTCATTTATAGCTACACCCAAATCACTGGTTTGTTTCTGAGTAGTAAGGGGAGGGTGGAGGGAGTTTAATGTCATGTAGAATCTACATGTGTTTCATGAAGTTTGTTTTCATCTCTTTGAGGCATAATAGCAAAGCTTGGCAGCCACGTGGGAATGGTGAAGATTGATTGCACTTGGTGTTAAGCATCTCACATCTCTGAGTTTATATCAACACAAGCCTTCTTCCAGCAGCAGCATCTGGCTCATTGGCAAGATCTGTGGACAGTTGTTCTGATCACTGTAGAGATGCCTCTGGCTGTCATGTGGCTGCTGCCTTGGCCGTGCTGCTTTGTTATTCTAGCTGGTCCTGTTTTAATTTATTTATTTATTGGCTTACCTTTGATTCTGATGAGTTTCTCCTGAGATTATAGTCTTGAATAAATCTTGCCTAACTTTTTCGTGCAGAGACTTCCATGAGATGCTGGTGTTAAGTTATTTCAGTGACTATTTGCTGATGGAGCTTGGAGCAGTAACATCCCAGCCTGTACCTTGTGTGCAGGTTTTCCCTGTGAATCATAGCATCAGTCACGTGGGGAAAAAACACACATCTTTCAGGATGTCCTGCATAATAGGTTTCTCTGAGACTAGGGCTGCAAGTGTACATCAAATGTTGACAGTACAGTGTCAGTGTCTGGAATGGTGCTGAGGGTCCTGGACTCAGCCACTTGGATTTTTCGAGTTGGCTGCTGGGAGTAGAGTTTCTGGCCCAGCTGATATACACTTGCATAGGAGCAAAGAATAATGTGTGTTGGCTCTGGATTTACATTAGCTCAAGTACTGTCCCTACCTGTTTGATTGTATGTTTTTTTTATTCATACACCTTGTACTTTAAAAATGTGATTTTTTTCCTTCTTCCTCCTCCCCCTCTCCCCCCAGTATTGTGGCCTTGGAAGACATGTAGGCTTAAATAAAAGTGTTTCTTAAAATACAAAAGCATCTACTTTCATTAAAGAAGCCTATCAGGATCACTACTTCTGGTGATTGAAATTAGCAGAGCTGTGATGTGCAGGAGGCCAGACAAGATGGTTATCTTCCCTGGCCTTTAATGATCTGTAGAACTGCTTTAGTGCTGTCCACACTTTAGAGCTGTTTGACAAGCTGTCAGATTTTATAAGGATATTAACAAGGCATGATTACACTCACTTTACTGGTTATAAATGTGTATTTATATCTGTAGTAATAACACTAAGACAACTCGGGTGGTGTTTTTTTTTTTTAATGATTTACTGCAAATTTGACACACAAGTTACTTCCACAAAACTTCACTTTGAAAAGAAGGGGGGAATTTACACAGTAAAATGTAACTTAATTAATCATCTAATAACTGCAAACATGCATTTTGTGGGCATTTTCTGAAGTGGAAAGACAAGTTGGTGAAAGAGTTCACTGTTAATTTGAAATTAGGAACAGGGATGCTTCAATTTAGAGGGGGATATAATGACTTGACTTTCAGTATGAATGTTGCCATGGACTACTTTAGGTCCCAGGTCCCACTCTGGGGCTGTAATTTCTGTTCTTAAAAGAACCCTTTCTTCCTCTGTACTTGGCCTTTTCCAGCAGGTGATGAGGCAGCTGCTTTTCCAAGGTCTCAGAACACAAATTAAAATAAAAACATCCTTTTATGTAGTACCTTCAATTGAACGGAAGCATTAATGTACCCTATGATGTTAGGCATTGTCTACATTTGTGGAATTTCTATAGAGGCAGTGTTAGATACAGTAAATGTTTAAGGGCCCTGTTAAGTGTGACTGGTAGGACAAGCTAGATCCTTTCATCTCTTAGTTGCTGTTTTTAATAGGATCTGGCTTGAAGGGTTTTGAAAGTTGTTGCCAGGTGTTTGATTGCTGCTGTGTCTCAGGAGATAAGGCTTGTTTTGTGTATGTGCACTTGTGAGGAGTTTACAGAGATATTTTTGCCAGTCATCTGTGGGTATGTCTACATGTGTGTTAGTTACAGGCAGATACAAGCTCACTTTGCTCATGGGTTTAATATGTTTATATCCTGTGCCTTAGCAGAGTTTACAAGCCCTATTAACATGGGTTTTGAGATGCTTTGAGCATGGGTAGAGTGGGTTTTTGTCTGCCTGTGGGCATAGCCCTATCGATTTATGTTTGTAGAAGGAAAACCTTAGGCAAAGGGAGTTGCTCCCCTTGGATTATGCTATCCCTTTGGATGGCAAGAGGTTGCACAGCTTGCAGTTTTCACAGGACCACCGCAGGGCTTCTTAGCATAAGGATTACAGGTGGGTATTGATCACCAGACTGTTGTTGTTCCGCTCACACAAATGTGATTTGCTGGGCTGATAAAGGCAATTCCCATTTGTTATTTAGGTTGCATAGAAAATGCACAATGCCTTTTGGTGCCCAGTCAGGCGTTTTAAGGATTCAGGGATGGATATATGCTTTGTTGTCAACAATGCAGTACAACCACTGAAAGGCTTGTTACAAGACTGTATGATCAAAGGATAGCAGCCAACTTACAAAAAGTGGTATTAGGGAAAACCAAAGTACTCTCATGCAAAGCGATTGATTGATCTGACATAGGACAGCTAGAAAACAGTAGGTTTGTAGGTAGGATTATCTAATACTGTTCAGGTAATGGCTTCTGAAGGCCAACAGTCTCAGCAAACACAGCAGGAGTATCTGCTCCTAATACAATCTTGTTCTTGCTATGAGGCCAACATGACCTGGCAATGTGTGCTTGCAGCCCAGAAAGCCAGTTGTATCCTGAGCTGCATCCAAAGCAATATGGGAAGCAGGTCAAGGGATGTGATTGTTTTCCTCTACTCTGCTCTCATGAAACCCCACCTGCAGCACTGTGTCCAGTTCTGGGGTCCCCAATGTAAGAAGGGTGTGGACTTGGAATGAGTTTAGAGGAGGCCATGAAGATGATCAGAGGGCTGGAACATCTCTCCTCTGAAGACAGACTGAGAGAGTTGGGGCTGTTCAGCCTTCAGGTACTGGAAGGCCACAGTTAGGTCACCACAAAGCCTTTTCTTCTCCAGGTTGAACAATCCCAATTTTCCTCTTAGAAGAGGTGCACCATCCCTCTCATCATCTTGGTGGCCTCTTCTGGACTCACTTCAACAGGTCCATGTCCTTCCTGTGCCTGGGACTCCAGAGCTCGATCCAGTACTCCAGGTGGGGTCTCATGAGAGCAGAGTAGAGGGAGGCAATCATCTCGCCCAAGCTGCTGGCCACGCTGCTTTTGATGCAGCCCAGGATACAACTGTCTTTCTGGGCTGTGAGTGCCTATGGCCAGCTCGTGTCCAGCCTCTCATCCACCAGCATCCACAAGTCCTTCTCAGCAGGGCTGCTCTCAATCTGTTCAGCCTCCAGCCTGTGTTGATACTGGGGGTTGCCCTGCCCCAGGTGCACCACCCTGTACTTGGTTTGTTAAACCTCTTGAGATTGCCATGGGCCCACTTCCTGATCTTGTCCAGGTCCCTCTGGATGGCATCCCACCTCTCAGGTTTATCAACAGCATCACTTGGCTTGGTACCACCTGCAAATTTGCTGAGGCTGCACTTGATCCCTTTATGTCATTAATGAATATATTAAATAACAATGGTCCCAATACGGACCCCTGAGAGACACCACTTGTCACTGATGTCCATCAAGATAGAGAGGTAGGAGTGGCTGGACTTGCACCATCGAATTTAGGCATCTCATTTGTATTCCAAAGCTATCCCTCCAACTTGTAGGGAATGAAATGTAACAATGCTATACTTTGTATCTCTAAGGGAAGATTGAAGTAAACTATATATGATAGAGAAAGTTTTGGATATGGTAGTGATGGGCTGTGAGAATTTGACAAAAGGAGAATTATTCAAGATGTATAGACGGTCACAACTAAGACAAGAAGTATGGAATTTAATATAGGAATGATGTAAATTGGAAAACTTGGTGCAAGCAAGATAGCATAGGTTACTGAATAGTCATCTAAGGAGAGCAGTATTTTGAAGTCTTTGATTCCTTGTCTATGGCACTTGGACCCAAGCAACAAGTCTGTCTACAGATGTGTTACCCATGTTTCCAAAACTAGGATCATAAGAACATAGGGCTGGGAAAGGATCTTCAGATCTTTAAAAAGTAGTCCAGCTTCCTCCACTGAAATGGGTCATCCTATCTCTAGATCACCTCCCACTGATATTTTTTACCTGCTCTTCAGAAACTGTCTCAAAGGAACAAGATTTCTCAACATCATTCTGTAGCAATTGCCAATATTCACTTGGCTTTGAAAGTTTTTTCTTGTCATCTCTGCTGAAAAGTAGCATGATTTCTATTTTCCCTTCTCAAGTGGATATGGAAAGTAATTTGTCACCAGTCTCTTTTCTACCACTTTTTGTGTACTGAAGGATTCTGATCAATTTTCTCTCTTCTAAACTAAATAAACCACACTTCTTCTAGCTTCCTGCAACATTCTTGTTTTCTAAACTGCTTTTTGTCCTATAGAGACTCCTCAAATGTTCTGTCTCCATCTGTGTTTTATATGGCTGGGATCATACTTCACCTAAAGAGATTCCATAGGAGGATCATTTGATTCTTTGGGCAATATCCTCTACCTGCATAAATCCCTTAGTATCTGCATAGTTATATTTTCTTTCTAATGCAAGCTGGGGCCAGCAGAATGAGGTCAATTACTTCTATGCAGCAGTATTGTATCTGAAACTAAGGGACAAGCATGGACATTGCTTCCATCCAAGTCCAGAGATACTGGAGGCACAGGATCCCACTTTCCAATAGGTAGCTGATGACAGATTTCTGAATTTACTTGCTGAAGTTCCTCTGCTGAAGAGTGCTATTTAAAATGGATTCTTGGATGGCTTTTTTTTAGAGCAGCTGTGGGATGAACAGATTGGAGAGGGAGGTGGTGTTTCACGTATGTGCCACCTAGTAAGCAAAGGATCTGGAGCAGACTCTTCAGGCAGAGTGTGGCCTGCTTGTGGTTGAGGAGTTAGAGATTCTCTTCATCATTCCTTTTCTATTTTGTGGTTGTGTTTTCTTTTTACCCCCTTGATTAAGCCCCAGCAAGAAGAAAAAGGAAAAGCTCTAACCCACTACAGTACTACGTAAATTCAGATGTAAATCCAAAATTTTTTAGCCAAAATGATTTTTTTTTTTTTTTTTTTGTAGAAGCAGCTAAACTGAGACAGTGGAACTTAATTAAGATGCAGAATAAGTGAAATCCACTTTTTTAATAATAAAAACTGCATGGCCTGCTAACTGTGCACTGCATGCAGCAATTTGTAGCTTGCAAGAGGAGTGCACAATGGGCAGCCTTTTGGTTGTGAAAGCTAAATCGTTCCTGTATGGTCCTCAAGTATTCATTTACCACATAATTGATAAAATGAGCGAGTGAAAGAGACACTAAGAGAGAGTAATCCAATGCCAAGCACTGGTTTTCGTAGTTGATTTTAAATCTACATTATGTTAATGGTGTTCATTTGGAAAATGTGTCCACTCCCTAACTTCTGCCGCTGAGCGTTCTCTTAATTGGATTCAGATGGTTGGACTGAAACAGTTGCAGGGTTCATATACATATACAGGTTCCAAGGACTTTTTTTTTTTTTTTTCCTATTCAGTCTTTCTGAGCCAGAGTTGCTTTCACTGTGGCTGGTGTCCAGACGTTCTCAAACTCCCTCGTTAAAGATCTGTCTGATAGAAATGGGCACAGTTCTGCCGGGACAAATGTGCTGAAGATCTCATCTGAGGCATGACTCCTCTCCATTGGGCTGGCTGGGTTGGGTTGCTGGTCTCTGGCCAGAGTTCATCAGTGAAGGAGTTCATCTTGCCAGGCTTACATTGCAATTTGTCATTCTGAAAACACAGGCTGTTGACTAAATAATTCTAATAGTGGGAACAGCCTTTTGTTTCCAGTAAAATGATATTAGGAGTTGATGTTTCCGAGGCATTTTGACAAGGCAGCATGTTTCTGTGTAGAGGTGCTGTGCTATGATTTTCATCCCTATGCTGCAATTCAGAGCTACTTTATTATCTGAGCAGCCTGACTGAACTCAAACTCTATGTGAAGTAGAAGTATTCAATGTGGTGAAGGTATCAGACAGCATCATTTTCCCAAGTAGCTGTTCTAACACATAAGTACATGATTTGCTTTGAAGAGGAAAGAAAAGTTGTGACTTTCTATGCAGTTGTGACTCTAATAGGCACAGTTCTTATAGTCTGATTTACTGTGCTCACAGGCTAACCAAAATTTACTCTCTAGTTTCAAAGAAAAATAATTATGGATGGGAAACTCTTTAAATAAAAGTGTCTAATTTCTATCAGATGTTTTTGTGTGAATTTCTGAAAGGCAACTTCATCTAAGCAGGTATTTCCGGAAGTAGAGTCAAACAAAGACTTTTCAGACACCAAGTGTTGTGTAGTGATAGATGTTCAAGTATTTCCCCAAACACTTGCTGCTGTTCAAGGGGATAATACTTTGTTGAAGGTTTATAAGAAATATAAGAGGAAAAATTAAAAAAGACACAATGGCTGTTGGAAGACGGTGTTTTCATATGAACAAAATCAGTACTGAATTTACATTGCGAAGTTATAGTAAGCCACAGACCCAAGAGGGAAAATTAAAAGATTACTTAAAACCAACAATAAACATGCAAATTAAAAGTCATCAATTTTAAATGAAGTCATGCACTATTAAAAATAAGCACAAAATTACATACTAGTTTGGATGTGTAGTTTATAGAATACACCAAATGTTAAAATTGAATGAAATTAAGAAAAACATTTTCCAAAGGCAAGTAAAATATCTGTTTAATTAGATTGTAAAGAAAGAAGATTAAAAGTAATATTTTGTGAAACAGTAATTACTGTTTTTCAGAAGTAGTGAGGTTCCTGTGTGTTGATCTAAATTTAACGGTGATAGCAGATCTCTTTGGGGTCTTTTGTTTTGTTTGTGTCTTTTAATTATTTTAAATGGCAACCACCACCTTTATTTTGTTTTCTTTACCCTGAACACACTGCATGGCTGTTTGCTCTAATACTCTGCCAGCTCATGAAAGTAAATCTGGGAGATCAGCTCATACCCTCTGGTTCTGGAAGGTTAAAAGCCAAATCATTGCAGGGGACTATACAGCAAGATAACAGGAAAGGCAGCTGAAACCATTGGGAGGTGGGTTGAGGTGCTGATGGGAGCCTGAGATGTAAATAAACCAGATTGCTCTCATTTCCTCTTTCCACTGTATTATGCATTCCAATAGCACTATTCATCTTTATGACAGACACCTATTGCTTTAACTTTACTGCGGGCCACTGAAGTACATTAAAGTGGGCAGGAAATGGAAATAAATAGAGTTCAGTGGAGGCTGCTGGATAACTAAACACACCACAGTCATTTTTAGTGTGGGGGTCATGCGTTTTTTAGCAGATTTATCATGTTGCTTGACTTTTGTTAGAAAGATGGGTGCCGTTTAAGAGATGCAGTATACTTTTTTTTTAAAGTAGGAAAAGGTGCTTGGATACTTTGTTTTCAAACTCTTTGGGATACCAGAGATAAAAAGAAATGGGGTTGAGCCTCAGCTGGGTAGAGTCAGTGGGATATGTCTGTATGCACTACCTCAGGTTGTGGTTAGAAACAGAATAATGTGATTGGAGATGTGAAGAAATTCTGCTAGCAAATAGAATGGGAGGAGGACCACAATCCATTGGCTTAAATTAATCTTTCACCTAAAGGTAGTGAGGCATTCCTGTAGGGAGGCCGAATGGAATTTGGCCTTAAAAATGCATTTGCTTGTTTTTTAAATTTTGCTCACTTTGGAAATGTGGATTGCTCTTCTGCTTATTCAGAGGGATGTTTTCAAGGATAGCAAAGTTACACTGCAAGTTCCAGATACCCTTAACCAGCGGGAGATAGGACTTCAGGTGAATTCTGTTTTTGTGAAGGCTTCATGTGTTTGTTTTTCCTTGATTGTTTATATTCTGATAAGATTAAGTCAGTTACGTGAATGAATTCACAACACAGGTTACTTGAAGACTTACACGTCATATTTTTACTCCCTTGAGATAGTCAGATAGTTGGAAACTTTTCTTAAAAAAAAAAAATTAATTATTAACACTGGGTTTTTTTTTTTCTTTGATTACACTGAGCAGCCCCTGGGTTTGCTGAGTATAATGCTTTTGTATTTTGGGTTTTTTTTGACCATGACTGCTTTATAGTTGAAAGCAAGCCTCAACCTTTAAAGTATTTGTCAATATAGAAGATAATAGTGGATATTTCACAATGTCATGTAAGATAAAAACTAATTTGTAAGCAGTGCAGCAGAAATCTGGAAAGACAATTAAGACAAAAAATCATTAACATTGATTCTTTTGCACTGGAATAGTACATTCCTGTCTCCGAAAGCATCCTTTAAAAATGTTGTTCACCTAGGTCTGTGTTTAATTATGTATTATAGTGTGACATTCAGTGTTTCTTCTTTCTTTTTAATTATGTTTATATTAAGAATTTAATTCAATTCAGAATACTGCTCCAGATACGCTCGCATTGCAGAAACTATTGCCAGGCAGAATTGCAGGTAATTACTGAGGCTGGTTGTTGGCAATTTGACTTTTCATCATTTGTTCGTCATCGTTTGTTCGCACTCTGTGGACAGTTCCTCACTGAAAGGATTAGGTTACAGATGGGTGGGTATTACTTCAGGGACTTCTTAAGTGAGAATCCAGATGCTTTTCTGCCTCCTTTCCTCTTGCTTAGTTTGGGAGTTAGAAGTCAGTAGCTGCAGGTAAGTTTCAAAGCTTGTATCTTTGTTTCTCTTATGCAATGGAAAAAACCTCTATACTGCTCCTTGTTAATTGAACAGAAAATCTAACTGCAAACTTTAAGTTAACTTTAATTTAAGAAAATTACAGATGGAGCTAAAATGTCAAAAGAATCTACTGGAAGTGCAGTATCCCTGACAGACTGTTTTCAGAAAAGTTTAGCTACAAGAAGGTAATTTGTTATTTCATGCTTTAAAAACCTGGCTATGGCTTAGGTACCTAAGCTAAAGGAAGGTTTTTGGAGATATTGGCCTTTGGTCACATCTCAGATGTTTTGAATATGTGTGTAGTTTCAAGGGCAGTGGTCTCGGGCTGTGGTGTTTTACAGTTTTGAGATGTGAGTTTTGTTTGTGTGCCCCACATGGTGTTACTCGAATAGCTGAAGCCCTGCTTGATCCTCACTTGCTTTCATGTGGAGGCAGCAGAGGTGAAGTGTACGTCAGAGAGGGAAGCGTGAATTACAGTGACTGTTTCTTTCTCTCTGTTATGTGTTGCTGGATGTGTTTTCAAACCTGTGCTCATTTTCCCCACTCATAATTTCAGAGGTAAAGCCTGAAGGCAGGCTTCAGGCTAAATGTGCTGATGTTGAAGGAAATGTTTTTTTTTGCCATGTGTTCTAGCAGGAGAAAAATCCTGGTTTTCTGAGCTTACTGTCCTGCCCAGTTGAGCTTGGAAGGACTTGCAAGCTCTTCTTATGTGGGCAGTTTGCATGTGTATGTTTAATTTCCTAGCAGCAGTTGGCAAGCTGGCTCGTGTCTGTAAGAACTGCTTGCTGAAAAGCAGTGGTAAATTCAGGCATTTCAGAAAATTTGTCCTCGTATAGCAACATGTAATTGTCTCATGTCTTGACCTTACTGGTCTCCCCAGTACAGTTGCTCCTAGTGGGACCACTTATTTTACAATTCTAACAATCTGTGATATTTGGATATCTAAAATTTGTATGCAGAAGTTAACGAGTTGAGTCTGAAATTAGGGTTTTGGTTTCTGCAGTAGGAGGGGAAGCTGTGAACATTACAGCATCACAGTATTTTGCTTATCCTGCTTGTTCAGGAGGTAAGAACAGCATTTGGAAAGTAGGTGTGACAAAGACAGCATAGTTTATTTATGCTGTGGAGGAACAAAAGAGTCATGTTCTTTGTAGCACAGCAGACTAAAGTGGTTTAGGAGCACTGTTTGGAATAGAGGCTTGTACGTTGTACATTTAGTTTTTGCACCATTCCCCCCAGCGATTTGCACACCCCCTTTGTCTGGGCTGCCTCTCTGCTGGTGGAGCTGCAAGAAGGATGGCTTTAGCTGCTTCACCCCTCCTGTGTGTGTGTCTAACACATTTGGTCACTCAAGTTTTATTTCTTCCCTCTGTAAAACATGAGAGTGTAACTTCCACTCCAACCTTGTTAGGGCACAAGCTGCCGAAGCAGGGGCTCCCCAGGACCAGGCATTGTCACCGGATAGTAAAACCTCTTTAATGGGGCTGGCTAAACTTTTAAGTTATGGTTAATGTTTTTAACAGTAACTTGTGTTTCCTCTGGCCTTCACGCCCAACCATTAGCCAGGTGTTTTTGTTGCACAGAGTGGAAAAATAAAAGTAATCTAACTGTCCAGCTGGGCCCTCACTGAGGTGCTGGAGGATGTTGGCCACAGATGCAAACTGGGGGTCACAGAGGCTGGTTGAGTGGGTTAAGAGGCTCCTTGTAATCCCTGGAAAAATATAAGCATTGGAAATGAGATGCCTTTTTTTTTCACCATAAATAAATTACAAGGTTTAAATTTGGTATACTATGTGCCCATATGCTTTTGCTCTGTGTAATTTTCTAAATATATTATTTTCTTTAAATTTATTTTTGTTCCCCCCCTTTAATATGGCATCCACTTGATTTCTTTGTAACTGCAAGACAGGCCTGACTCTGATGTGCCTTATGCTGTAAACTGTGTTTATGGAGCTAGAATTGGGGTCATTAATTTTCTTTACATCAAAAGAAGTAATTTCTTTTAAATGAGAAGCCTGTTTCACCTAGTAATTCGCTTTAATTGCTTATTTGAAACTTTTGACATTTGATAGCAATTTAAACATTGCCAGATGAGGCTCATGCAATTTGGGAACCTGCAGGTGCTTCCTTGTGTGCCCAACTTGGATCAAAGGAGTGAGCCCAGGGATGTGCCTGGCCGCAGACGGGGCACCCAGTGCTGGAAGGTGCTGTGTTCTGGGGCTGTTTGAATAGATGCTGTGTGTCAGCCTCAGCAAGAATTTGCTCAGAGGGCTCTCTCTTGGAGAGGTTTCTGTGGAGCACAGAGCATGGTGTTGTTTGTTTTTCTTGGGAGATAGACTGTGTGGCCTTTGTTTTGCCTAAAGCTAAATAGTGCTTGCAGCACTAAGTCTCTATGTTTAAGTCTAACCAATAGCACTTTCTGCTGAAGGGTTAGAAAAAAGTTCCTAAAATATTAATTACTCCCTTTTTTCCCTGACTAATATCTGTTAATTTAGTATTATCATCTTTTGGGAGGTTTGGAGGGAAAGAATTTTCCTCCTCTTGAAGGGTAAGCAAATGGTGAAACTTCAGAAGCATTTTTATTAGGATCTAAACCTCAATGAAGAGAAGAGACAAAAATGAAAGTGTCTTTCACTTCATTTTTTATTTTGATTCACTAATGTGAGTGCAATTTATTGTTCAATCAGCAGCAGGAGTAGCTTTTCTTAGCCTGAGAAGTATTTTTTTTTTAAGTCAGTAAATAAACAATAATTTAGATTATTGCGGAAAGAGCAACTTTTGTTAATGGCTTTTGGCTGTGGAATGCTAGATATACTCACAATGGCTTCTATCAACACTCTGTGTGTCTTGTGAGAGATTAAAACTATTCCAGGAATAGTCCAACAGCTGAACATGAGATGAATTCTGTGCTGCTGCTGCAGAAATTAGGCAGTGTTTTAGGACTTTCCGAATTCAGAGCAAAGCAAAGTACCAGTGCCAAAACTTCTTTAAAGAGTTTTATTGATGCATGTTGTAATTAAAACCAGAATTAGTTTTCTAACAGGACATTCATTTCCTAGAGAGCAATTGCAGCTTGGCATAAAGTAATACACTTTTAAAAACAAGAACTGGTCTGGGGATATCCCCAGCATATGCTGGATGGCAGACTTATTAGCTATGTGTGCCCTCCTTATTAACAAGCAAATTAAATATTTTCACTTAAAATAATTATACAAATAAACCTTTGGCTGTGCTGAGATTTCATTAAAACCTTATTTGTTTAGAGAGCTCAATGAGAGTGTGTTAAGTTGGGTCAGTTTTACTGCATGGCATTAGTCTCCATAGCAGATTTACAACAGGGCTGGATTTAATCTCTCGACTAATCTTTACAGTAGCAGGCTTGGGATGGGAAGGAATTTGTGCATTCCAGGAGATAGGTAACTCTATCTCTGAAGTGGAAACATGGTGCTGGGTTTTAAAATGTCTGAGGAGCCTTAAAATGAACTGGCAAAGGGGTGGTGGGGAATTGCTTTGTAGAAACAAAATAGGTGTTGCTTTTGAATCAGCTTCTTAGTATGTACATTGTCACACCTTCACACACGGCTGTAGGCTCAAATCTATTTCTCATCAAAGCAACTGTAGCATAAGGGAATATTGCAACCATCTGGGTTGCAAAGATCAGAAATAACGGTCCTTGCTAGCAGAGGAACCAGCTGTGGGCAGCACCACGTAAACTGGCTTTTATGCCACTTGATTAATCATTTCTGAGGATGAAGACAGCAAAACGTTTACCAGGTCATGCATTAATGTTTTAAAATGCTTTAAAGTCTAATTTGCCTGGGCTTCTGGTGGTGGTATGCCTTTGAATCAAGTTATGATATTTGTAGGTTCAGCATCTCAAATAACAATGCTCCTGAGCATGGGAAACACAAGCACTTTAGATGTCTCCAAAGGAGAGTTAATTAGAAAAATGAGCAGTTATCAAGCACATCACAACTCCACTGTTTAATTCTGATGATAATTTTCATGCTGGGTCTGATACAAATGAATGCACTTACGGTTTATTAATCCACTGCAACCTGCGAGCCTGTTGAGGTATTCAGGGTAAAAAAGATTGAGAGTTACCAGAACAGATTTAAAGTACTTCCGTGAGCGGAGAGCAAATCAGAGAACTTTTTTTTTATCTTTCTGTATTCACTCAGTATGGTTTTTTTTTTTTCTGCCTTTCTCCACTTCTTTAGGACCCACGATTATCAGCTTTAATTTTTGACAAGCTTCAAGTGCCTGACTATTTACAGAAAAACAGGAATGAAGGAGAGAGCAGATGCGAAACTTGTGCCACTCACTTGAATCAGCTGAAGCAGGAAGCCATTCAGATGATGCACACCCTCAGTCAAACCAGCTACCCAGAAATGCCCGACCTCCCGCCCGGTGCTGGGGCAGTGACCAGCATGGTACCCAGGATGGTCACTGTCTCCTCCCAGAGAGACCTGCCACTCATTGCTGGGCAGGTGGGCAGGCAGCCTGGAAAGTCGCCAAATCTGTTCTCTGCAGCAGAGAGGAAGAAGGGACTTGGATGGTCTCAAGGCGTGGGCGGTTTTCCGAACTCCAGCGTTCAAGTGACGGTGGCCCCCAGCGGTCTCAGCGGCGCTCTGAGCTCGGTCACCATCCAAGCTCAGCAGTACCTCGAGGGCATGTGGAGTATCTCCAGGGTGAACAGCTTCCTGCCTCAGGCTTGTCTAGTAAGTAGCAATAATTTAGCTGTTTGAGTTCTGTTTACATGTGTGTGGACATACAGAGAGACAAAGATAAAACTTGAGATGTATACATATTTATCTTAGCGGGATCAGCTAATGGTATTCTAAGCCATGTTTCAAGGGCTGAAAAAGAGCTTTGAATGATGTTCTATCAGATGTCACAGGGAATTTGCTTTCTTATCTCAGATGGTGAGATCCTTTCCTCAGATGTTTTTGCACCTACTTTAGCTTCACGTACGCAGGCGATGTTATTTGTCTGTCACCTACCAGGTAACCCCTTTAGAAAAACATAAAAGGCCAAGTTTGTCACATATGAAACTCTGGAAGCTTCATGGGATTATATCAAAGATGAACTTGACCCTCAAGTCTAGCACTGAGCTTCTGATGCTGTGTACAATTCAGCAGTTGCTGTTGATGGACCGTGATGAGCATTAATCTTCAGGTTAGATGTGTTGCAAAACAGTTTGCTGCTGAGTAGGGTGCTCAGAAGGTTGCTTCAGAGCCACATGCCTGGAAATGTCATTGCACTTGGATTTTAAGCATTGGTGTTGATTTCCTGTATTCTGCATGCATTTTGAGAACTCTTGTGGGAAATGAAAAAGCTTTATAGAGGTGCATGTTACCTTTAAAATCAAGTTTATTATGTATTTGTGACTATCTAAGGAACTGTGCTAAGAAGAAGGATATAGTGATTGGTTTTGACTAAGATCTATTCCTAAATGGTTTTCACAAGGTAGTGAACAGGGGAGTGTGTGTAATGATGAAATGTATACAATTTGAAGTAGTGGTTTTCACTTAAAAGATGTAACAGATCCTGCAAGACCAGGTATGTTGGTGCTAGACAGTTTTAAATTTAACATAATGCCTTCTGTGCTGTTGTATGTAAACACTGCCTAATATTGCTTCGTAGCTTCAGCTGGTTGAGCTCCAAGATCATCAGTGATAAATATTTAACAGTGCTGCTGTGTAACATTACTTTTGCAGCCTGACTGTTGCGTTTTCTTCCAGAAAAGGCTTGGAGGCATGATTCCTCCCTCCCATGCTTCTCTCTCATATGGAAATTTGTGAATTCACATACATCCCATCTCTGAGGGGTTCCCATTTAAATCCAGTGAATACCCACTGGCATCAGATCACTCATTGAAAAAAGGAAAAAACCTGGCCCATTCAGCTCTTCATAGTTTGTAAGGAACTGCTGCTGTAAGAGCTTTTCTTTAAGATGTTGCTCCATGCACTAGGGATAAATTTGGCCAATGTAAGTGTATGATGTTGTCTTTAAATTACCTTTTAAATTCTGTGTATATCTCAGAAATGTAGAAGGGAAACTGGGAAGGCTACTGGGTTAAGAAGCCTGCACTTTGAAAGCAGAAGTATTTCCATTTGCCTGTTCATTCCTTGTCTGCCCTTATTCCTGTCCTAAATAATTCACTAACAGCCAGCTCCAGATTTCTTCCTGCTTAACCATGCTGACTGATAGATGTGGTTTTCCCTAACCACTGTACTATTCTAACATAAAACTGTTGCCTCATTTAACCCCTGTGAAGGAAAAATGTGTATAATGCAACAGAGATTAAGTGCGATCAAGAAATGTGCAAAGAAACTCAGTAGCCTGGAAAACAGTGACCTTTAATGAAAGGACAAACAAGCTGTTGGAGACAGCTTGGATGTGATCCAGGCACCTGCAAGGGCAGTTTCGATTTATAAGCAGTTTTTGGAGAGGAGCTAGTCTTCAGTTGTTTTATCTCTTTTAATTTTTTTTAAAAAAATTCATTTACATCCAAGTGTAGTTACCGAAAACTGTGTGTGTATCTCTTTCCAAATTCTACTTCTTGTGTCTGTCTGAATTCTTCTACTGCCTTTTGTGTTATTAAGAGCCTTGTGTCTGATGAAGCTGTTTGGGTGGGTGAGGCAGAAAGTGCTTCCCCTACGCTCTTCCCCTGAGGAATCACAGGTGTTGAAGGAAATAGGATTGGAGAGATTTCAGGAAAAATCTAGTATAGCCCTTGTCTAGGATAGCATTCACTGCATAACATTCTTGTCCAATGCTTATCTGACCTCTTCTTACAATTTTTCAAGGACTGGGATTTCCCTATTTCTCTTGATTCTCAAGTCTGAACTTCCTTTCCTATTAGAAAAGTTTACTTGATTTATTTCCTTTATTTTTTTTTGTTAAACCCTGGTTAGAGAGATAATTTTGGCTTTTCTTTCCTGAAGTTGAAGGCAGAGTTTAGGTTTCAGATTAAGCCAGAAGAAAGATGTAGATGTACGTACTTTTAGTGATGCCTTTAGTAACATTTCCCATCTTCTTGTAGAGCAAAGCTGGTCTGGCCAGAGGAATTCTGGAACAAGTAGAACTACTGCAGTAGAAAGGACAGCACTGCATTTACTGTATGTGTGACTGCATCTTGGAGTCTTCAGCCCCAGTTTAGGCAAGATACTGCACAAATGGAGAAGAAAAAGATGGATCTTTTCCCAGGGAGTTTACACTCTTGGTTGTGATACCAGTTATTTTAACCACTCTGTATGTATCCGTTTCACTGGGAATCTTTTTGCCTTTTTTCCTTACCAAAGGGTACTTGAAACAAGTGCTGAACTCCCTGGTGGGAAGCTGTTACCCAATTCCTAACCTCTCAGTGATTTAACTCACTGAGGCATATGAAATGAGAGTGATTAATTTTCTAAAAATGGGAAGGCAGGTACAGGTGAAGGCTGGGGTTCATCTCAAGTATTTTTAGCTGCCCAAAAGACAGTTGTTTGTTCTAAGCTAATTACTGAGGCTTCTCTTGTAGCTGTGGAATAGCAACAGGCACCTCCAAGAGGTGCCTTGTCCTTCTCACCTTGGATGAGTGTCCTGGTCTGCCTTGGTCCACCAAAGGTGCCTGTGGCTTTCAGCTGGTGCTGGCAGAGCCCAGGTGGGTGATGTGGAGCAAATCCTTGCGTGGTTGGCTGATGCAGGGTACTGTGTGCCCAGTGCCTTCTGAGAGTGAAAATACACCCCAGTGTACATCTGCCAGACCTCAGGAGACTTTGTACCTACAGACATTTCTCCAGGATCCGCATTTTTTATTCATGGTTAGTTTTAATAGTGATGGTAGTGGAATTGCCTGTGGAGAGGGAAAAAAATGATTTGATTTTTTGCTCCTCTCATCTCCCTCTCCAAACTCGCATGTATTACCTTGTAATGTCACTTATGGTTGCAAAAACACTTCTGGGCTGAATGCTGGGGGTCACAAGTGCAGGACATTGTGAATTTTTAATACATGTTTGGAGTTCAAGTGTGAAAAATCCATTATATAGATTATAAATTTTTTGAACAGGAACGTGTGTTTGAAGCATAGTGAGGCTGCTACTCAAACCAAAATAATAACTGGGCTTTGGGAGCTGTGAAGAGGAACAGTAATTAAGGATCTGGAGGAAGGTTCAGGGAGGGGAAGAGTAGGATTTCAACCAAGGTGCAAAAGGTGAAGATGTAATCAGTTGCTTTACCCAAGTGGCCTGCTGTGAAAAATTACAAATAATAATCACCAGTAGCAGTGATAAGTTGTCTGACCAGACAACAAGCACTGTGGAGAGAGCGGGTATAACTCTGGGTAAGACAGGTGATTTGTAGTGGATGCCTGACAACTTTAATTAATAAATAGTTTTATATTGATGTTTTTAGTTCTAAACTGACAAGTGAATATAAGGTTACTACTCAAATGAAAAAACATTAACATTGCTCAGCACTGGCACTCAGTTAAATGCAAAAGCAGAGAACTGAGGGTAATTTAGGATTCTCAGATGTGTTGGAATCTGGCTGAGAGGTAGAATATTAAGACCACTGAAAGTACCTTGTAAACCTATTAGAAGTATCTGCATTTATTTTGTATTGTGTGAAAAAAAAGGTCTTACTGTGTGCTTTAAATTGACTGTGTTATTATTATGCAGTGTTATGTACTGCATAAAAGTGCTAAAATAGCCATGCCATGTGCTATAAAGACATCACAGTGAAATAGAGCTTATTTGCAAATTGCTTTTTCTTTTATCTCTGTGCAAAATGAAATCCTTGTCACACTATTTCTTATTTGAATACATACAATTGGTACTGCTTATAAGGCAAAATATTGTGGCTCCTTGAAACTTTACTAGTTTGTAAGTCGTTTTAAAAAATATTAAAAAATGCACCACTAGGAAATTGAAAAGGTTGGAGTGCTGTAAAGTTCAAAGTGACTTAAGTAAAACTTTTAAAGCATATATATGTAAAATTGTAAAATTATCAAAAGCTTTGTGTACATTCCTGAGAATATTCACAAATTTAAAGTTAGGTGCGAGTTTATGGCCTGGGTCTGCAAGGTTCAAAGAGGGAGGGTCTGCCCACAGCACATGTAAATGGGTGTAGAGATTATAAAGTTAATTACGTTTGCTTGTCTTATGTGAAAAACCTCTGAGTTATTTTAGTCACAATTCAAGCTTTCCTGTAGTTTCTATGAGTAAGTCTTTTCCTTACCCTAATCTAAACCAGATGGATTTGTCAGAGAGTAGTTTAGCCTCTGACTTTCCTTAAAACCTCTTTGTTTGTTTATAGCAAGGGTGACTTACATTTTGTTTAAAAGATGCAATAAAAAGCTGACTGCAGAAAACAAAAGAATGGCAAGATTTACTTTCCAGCATTTGCTTTTTTACTTTGATAAATGTCATACCAAATGGATTTTTAAATTAATTTTTAAAATCCTTCTTGATAGCTTTCTCAGTGACCTTTTATTAATACAACGTGGGAAATATATTTTGTAATGAAACAATTAAAATACAGTGTATTGACCATAAATCTTGTCTGTGAGACATATGGATGTCTTTGAGCTTTGGGATATTTCTGACTCCATGTATAACATCTTGAATCTCAAGAAGTCAATGTCAGACAGCTGGTGGGGCCAGGACTGCATAGAGGCTTTTTTGTCTTCCTTTTAGCTCCAGTGGTGTTGGTGACATTGCTCTTGTAGAGGAAGTTCATGAAGGAAAGGGGGTGGCAAAATACACTACTCTTCAAAGTTACTGAGGGTCACTTTCCATAACAAATCTCAACGGGAGAAGGAAGCCTTTTGCTCCAAGTTACTAAATGCTTTCTCATACTGACCTGATATAAACCCCCCATGGAAAAGACCTTTCCTGTGACTGCTGCATCTCTGCTGTGCAGTCATGCCTTGCTTTGTACTTTGCTGCCTTAGCAAATGCAGAGGGAGGGATGTAATGTAGGAGGCCAGTGCTGCCACTGTCACCAAGCCCCTGCCCCAGCAGCCAGGTGGCAGACTGGCTTGGAAAGTGTGAGTTGCAAATTCAGCCTTAGCCACCCAGATTGAAACCATGGCCCTCCATTTTGTACAGTTGCTAAGATCTTTGTGCTCTCTTATTCCAGCTTGTCCCCAGTGTAGGATGCTGAGGGTCAAAATGAGGTTACTTTTTAATGTATTTCCAGGTATCAGAGTGATGTAGGAAAAATGTCAAGAGTTAACAGGAAGATTATTGGCTACAAGATGGAAATGAGCATGTTCTTAGATGAGGGTGTGGACTGCGTTTCTTTATGTTGTGTGTTTGACACTTCCACAATAATACTGGTTTTACAGTTGTGGGACAGGGTAACTATTTGTAGGACTCAGACCCTCTTGTGGCTCAAATTACAACCTGAAAGCAGTTCTTTTGATCTTTCACCGCTGCAGGGTAAGCAGTTGTTATTACAGGTCTCAAGGGGAAACAAGTCCATACTTGCCTTTGTTGACAATTGAAGTCAACAGGCAATAATAAGGAATGTTGGCCCAGACTTCACCTGTAACTCATCAGAAGTAGGTTTAAGACAAGCAGACTTGAAAGATTATGTGCAATTGATAATCCACTGGATTTACCTTTCGCCCACAGGTCATTCTCTCATCTGGCAAATGTATCATAAGGTACACTAAATACCCCAAATATTTAAGTTTTCTACTCTTGCCTTTCAACTAGTTTCTTTGGGATGGCCTTTTCTGTTCACTTCATTTTCTTCAGCTTCTTTTGCTTCCTGCTGGTACATTTATACTGTGAATTTGCTCTCCTATGAATTCTTCAGTGTACTGATGGTTAATCAATGCATCCCATGCCACCCTAACATTTCAAATCACCATACAAGGAAGGTTTGTACTTTTTGGCTGGAGCTCAGAAGTGTCATCCAACATTTGAGAAAGGCTCTACATATCTCATGTAGAACAGCTTTTATGAGGCTACTATTGCTCTGCACTGGCTATATGGGTTAAGGGTGGGCTGAAGCTGAATAATGCCCTTTGGGTTCTAAAGTTAATACAGCAGTGAAATCGGATGATTTTGGGCTGAGTTTAGACTTCAGTTGTGTGCAGGCTGGTGGAGAGAAAGTCTTTTGCAGTGGTCTCTGTATACCACATGGAAGGAACTGATTTGCACAGCTGGATGCAGGTGTGGATTTCCCAGTTGTCCTGCTTGTGTAAAAATAGGATTTGAACCTTTTTTTTTTTTTTGAAAGTGCTTTGAATGTAACATTTGCTCCATAGGTTGTTTCCTGGAACTATGGCATGTTGAGGTTGTGGGACTCCAGGCAGTTGAGCTGTGCACAGTGTGAGCATTGCTGAAAGCATCTCCTGTTGTTTTGTGGCATGAGTAGCAGAGCGTGGGGCAAAAACTGATGCTCTTTGTTACTTGCAACTAGAATTACTGAGGTGCCCTGGGTGGTAGCTTCTGAGACAAGGTCTAAAAACCATCAATAGAAAAAGCATCTACTTCTGTGTTTCAGCACTTAGGAGACAATTTATGATGTATAGATAGAGTTCATAGATATTTCAAGCATTTCATATGTGTGTGTTTAATGGAATGGATTGCCACTTTACTGAATATAGCATCAAATCAGCTCTGTTAATTGAAAAAGATTTTTCACATTATTGCTAATGATGTGACACGGTTTTGTTAGAGATGGCGCATAAAATAGTGCTACTTGAAGTGACATTAATGTATGCATTTAAATTCCTTTTTTCCCATTTACGTGCATTATTGATTTTGTTTCATTGTTGAGCTGCTAATGGATTTATAATTTGAATACAGTCACAGTAATCAATGATAAGATTATTAGACTTAAAATAGAACTTTAAAACTACGATGAGGTAATTTACCAGTGACTTTATAGTGAGTGGGCTGCCCAACCAGGAAAACTGAGTGGGTGAGGTCCTCCATAGACAGATAGGAGCAATCTGATGTTCAGAAGCCCTGATCCTTCAACCACCCTGATATCTGTTGGAGGGACAACATAGCAGGGCATAAACAATCCAAGAGGTTCCTGGAATGTGTTGGAAATCATTCTTCTTCAAATGATAGAAAAGCCAACGAGGAGAGGTGCTATGCTGGACCCTGGCTGTGATCGGTAGCACAGAGTCCAGTTGGAACCCTACAGCCAGTGGTGTTCCCCAGGGGTCAGTACTGTGTCCACTCTCATTCATCTTACTCATCAATACCCTGGATGAGGGACAGAGTGCAGCCTCGGGAAGTTTGTGTAGGATGAAAAGCTGGAAGGAGTGCTTGATACCCCAGAGTGCTATGCTGCCATTCAGCAAGATGTGGACAGACTGAAGACACGGGAGGAGATGAACCTAAAGAAATTCAGCAAAGGCAAGTGCAGGGTCCTGCACCTGGGGAGCATTAATCCTACGTACCAGTACAGACTTGGGGCTGACCTACTGGAAAGCAGCTCTCAGGATCCTGATAAGACAACAAGTAAAGCATGAGCCAGCAGTGTGCCCTTGTGGCCAAGAAGGCCAATGATATCCTGGGCTGCATTAGGAAAAGCACTGCCAGTAGGTCGAGGGAGGTATCCTGCCCCTGTACTCAGCACTAGCGAGGCTGCGCCTGTAGCACTGTGTGTAGTTCTGGGCTCCTCTGTTCGAGGAAGACATGGAGATCCTGGAGAGGGTCCAGGGGAGGGGCTGTGAACATGATGAGGGGACTGGAGCATCTCATGAGAAAAGGTTGAGGGAGCTGGGCCCATTTAGCCTGGAGAAGAGACAATTGAGAGTGGATCTTATTGTATACAAATATTGTAAGGACAGCTGTCAAGAAGATGGGAGCAGACTCTTTTCAGTGGTGTCCAGTGACAGGGGAAGGCGCAACAGTCACAAACTGAAATGTGGGAGCACTGGAACAGGCTTCCTGGAGATGTTGTGGAATCTCCTTCTCTGGAGATATTCAAAACCTGTCTGAACACAATCCCGTGCAACCTGCTCTAGGTGAACCTGCTTAAGCAGGGGGTTGTCACTATATATCTCCAGAGGTCCCTTCCATCCCCAGGCATTCTGTGATTCTCTGTAATGAGGCTTAGTGATTAGAGATTTTCTTTGAATCTGAAAGTAATACTTGTAAGATTAAGTGTGAAACTCTTCTAGAGAAGTGAGTCCAAATAAATTATTATACAAACTGATGTTGTGGTTAGGTATTTTCCAAAACAGACTTAATATTACTATTACTTTTGTTTGGTGCCCAAATGGTTCTGAGTTAATTCCTCTGGATTTACATAACTACCACTATCTCAAAACTGGATGAGTTTGTTCTGTTCTGATTTGAAGGAAGTGTTTGAAAGGTGCCATAGGCAGGAGTCCTTTGCTGTGTTTTTGGTGTTGTTTGGCAAAGCTAATGGATCTGCCATTCAGAACTGTCCCTGTCCTGTTTCTCAAAAATGATAGTGGTGAAGTTGTGAAAGGCAGTTTTAGGGGGAGATGGCAATGGAAGGATGAAGAAGGGGAGAGTGACCCTTGTGATGCCCGGCTTGGGAAAGGTCTGGGTTTAGTTTGTTCATGCCAGGTAGCTGTGTGGATATCCCCTTGAGTCTCATCAGCCTCTCCTGATGACTCTGAAATACTTATGGGGGCCTGTGGCAATAGCACAACCTTCTGTTACTGTTAAACTAAGACTGTAGTGAAAAGATTATATGGGAATGGTAAGAACATTAATAATATCCTGCTGGGTCTCAGCTGTAGCCCATCTAGCCCAGGGCTGTCTCCAGCAGTGAAGCTGGAAATGGTGTTTAGGGAGAGCTGCTCTCTGCGGTCTGCACATACTCCCCAGTGCCCACACTTGGAAAATTCACAAGGAGGCACTGTCTGTTCCCTTTAGTATCTGTTTGTGGACCTGCTATGCAGGAATTGATCTAATTCCTTTCTGACCCTGCAAACACTCTCTACCTCCACAGCCTCCTATGTCAGCAGGTTCCACAAGTTCACTGTCCCAGTGCGCTTCCATGAATTTGTAAACCTTAATCAGGCTGCCCTCAATCTTCCCCTCTCCATCCTCTTTCATCTCTCCTCCTGGGCAGTTGCTTCATCTTCTTGACCATTTACTTACTTGTCTCTGTCATTTCCCTTACTCCACTACCCTGTCTTGAGATGCAGGACTAGGACTCATAGAGGAGGAGCAGACACTGATCTCTTCTCTGTGGTGACCAGTGACAGAATCTGAGGGAATGGCCTGAAGTTGTGTCAGGGGGATGTAGGTTGGATATCAGAAAAAGGTTTTTCACCCAGAGGGTGGCTGGGCACTGGAACAGGTTTCCCAGAGAAGTGGTCACAGCACCAAGCCTGATAGAGTTCAGTCTTTGGATGTTACTCTCAGGTACATGGTGTGACTCTTGGGGATGATCCTGTGCAGGTCTAAGAGTTGGATTTGGTGATTCTTGTGGGTCCCTTCCAACTCAGCAGATTCTGTGATTCTGTGGTTCTCAGTATGTGAACACCCTCCTTGTTCTTTGTGCCCTGCATTGTGATGTCCAAAAGTTTTTTTTTTATTTTTTCTTGGCTCTGAATCTTGATTCAGAGGAACTGTCAATAACCCTTGGATCTTCCAAGCTGTAGGTGCAGGTTTTTGGCTCAGCACTGTGGAGGAGTTATTTAGTTATTTTTCCCCATGTACATGGTCTTATCTATGTCAAATCTCACCTGACACTTCTTTGCTCACTCATATTTGGGAAATTCTTCTGGAATTCCTTAATACTGGCATTTGGCTACTTGAAAGAGCTTTGGGACATCTACAGGCTTGCAGATTTCACTCTAGTCGTGGTGGATCATGGCTGTCTGTGTGCCTGGGTTACACAGTTCCCACGTTGGGAGCAAACAGCACATAGCAAGGAACAGCCAGAAGACAAGAGCTGCACCTGCACAGCTCCATCCCTCATTTGGGCCCTCAGTGCCCTTCAGCAATCATCCCAGTGATCACAGCTGTGCAAACTTAATGCTGCTTCGTGAGCTTGCCTGTAATTGAATCTTAGTCTCTGGATTTGGGTGTACTAAATACCCAGTTTTTCCTTCAGATAATGAGGGCTCGTACCTCTTCAAGTGAGATACTAGTCAATGGGTGGCTTGCATGTGGTAGCTGTCAGGCAAATTGATCCCAAGGGATGTTCTTTTTAAAGCAGTTACATCTAATATGTAAGCAGTTCAAGCATGACTGAAATAGAAATTAGGTATGACAGTCTCCGTCCACCTTTGCCTTTATTTGATGACATTGTATGTCAATCATTATAACAATATAGTGATTATAATAAAATTGGGAACATGGTAATTCCTTTGCTGAATAGAGAGTAATCAAGGTACAGTGAGATTTGGTTGAGTTGCCTAAATCATTGAGAAATTTTGCTGTGGAATCAGGAAGGCGACACAAGTTCTCCCAACTCAAAGCTCTGTATGTGTCCTGTGTTTAGTGGCTGTTTGAAACACATCTGGCCTTGGGAAGTCAGTCCTAATGGAAAAGCATTTGTCTTGTCGGAAACCCAACCCTAAACTGACAGAAATTTGCATTATTATGAGCTTGTTAATGAATTCCTTTGCTTGCTCATATCAACCTCTGACAAAAAGCAGGAGTTCAACTGTATATTTGCCCACTTGAATAAATACCCTGAGCAGTACACAGCTATATTTTTTGGCTTTGGAGGCTGTAACTATTGTAATACCTGTCAGCAGGAAAGGCTCTGGGCAACACTTACTGCTTGCCTGGAGGTGTTGGAAGAAACAGTTCCTCTAGCCTGGCTGTTTTAAATCCACTGCACATGAAAAGTCCTTATTTGAAATGTTAATGTGCAGCAGGATCTATGTCCTTCTTGACAGCTCATTTCATGGCTTCCTGGCTTTCCAGGTGGTGGGTTTACATGAGCAAATAGGAAGGTGAGGTTCATGTGACTGGTGGTCAGATATCTGTGAAGAAGGAAAGAAAAAGAGCATCGCTTGCTGTCTCTTTTGGTATTGGTGTCCAGAGTAGCTGAAATGTGGAACAATTGGTTTGTCACTGCCTGTTGGCATCTTTGCACTACCAGAGCCCTGGCTTCAGAGGCTGAGAACGTGGGCAATGTGAAGGAAGGAATGACATTTCATTTTGTAGATGCAGGTCAGCCCAAAACCTTAATAGATTTCTCAAGGACCAAGGATCATGGTTTAGGAGAGATCTGGTTCAGACTGAGATCAAAAGCCCCTGATCAGAGAGAAGAAGCTGCTAATTCTCCATTCTTGTACTCTCAGGGGTGCCAGTGCTGGATGTAGCTGGGTGCATGTGCCCTGCACTTGAAGGATGAGGTCTTTTCTGTGCATGAAGCACAGACTGCTTGTAATTTTTGGTGGTTGAGATCCAAACCCTCAACCTGTTTTAGTAATTTACATATAATTTCAAAAAGCAAGAGCTCTGAGGTTGTCTTTGGATCGCCTATATTACTTTCCAGTCTGTGACAGCAGATGGGCCCTCCTATTTCTGTTTAATTCTATTTCTCTGTAATTTTTCTCCTTCTGCCTCATTTTCAGAGATCAGTGATAAGCCAGGCATTAGCAACTTTTGCAGCTAAAAACCTTTTTTGAGAGAAGGGATACTGTGCTCTGCATTTGATTTGCACCGAACACGAGATGCATATAAAAGTTTGAAACTACAGGTTTAGGCATTCTGGTTACCACATCACAGCTGCGGGTTATAAAATGACTACAGTAGTGTATTGTAGTTATAAAACACCCCAGTTATTTTATAATGAGCCCTGGATGAAACAACGTCAAATGGCAGTAAAAAAGTTTATCCCAGAACATGTTTCACTTCAACCTGGCATATGCTGCCCTGTTAACTTTATGTAATGCTCGTCAGTCAGGAGGAGGAATTTCACACAGAAGACGTGTGCAGGACTTATCCATGCTTACTTGAAAGAGGGGTTTATATTATGAGCATTATCCAGCTAGAGATTTACGTCACATTTGTTCCAGTTACTGGTCATGAGAGTCTTTGCATGAATCATTTAGGCAGAAAATTATTGTTTTATCATATACAAACAGTAGCTTTAAGATATTGCAAAATCATTAGATCGAGCAGTTTTTACAATTTAATTGACTGTGACATTCTACTCAGTAAGGAGAAAATGGTAAGTTAAAGCAAATACTCAGAATTCTGTATGTCTGACTGCTGGTCAGAAAGGGATAAAAACAAGAAGAAAAGGGGGAAAAATCACCAGTACAGACTCAGGCTGTACTAGAGCAGCTAGAGCTTTACCTGCAATACACTGTTGAAACCCTGTTGAGTGCTTTCATTATGGGACTAATTTTTTGAAACAAAGTAAGTTGTATTGAGTTCTGACTCTGATTACACAGATGTGTGTTAGACTTGTTGAGGCTCTTGTAATTTTCTCTGTTCTGTCTTCTGTGATTCTCTTCTTGATAGCCTTTTGCAGTTCTATCCAACCTTCTGGTTTTCTTTTGCCACAACAGTACTGTCCTGGGGCTAATCCTGGGATTAGTTTTTCTCTCTATTTTTATAGTCCCATGTTTTTCTTGCCTGTCACCAGGTATATGTTTTGCACGTGTTACAGAGATCAAGTGGCATGATTTAGCTTGGCTTTTTTGGATCCCTGGACAAAGGTCAATGTCCAGATAATGGAAGTATTCGGGAAACTGAAAACATTAATGGCTTAGTTTTTGGCTTTGCATTTCAAACTTGCAAAGAGCTTGTTAGGATTGTAATTGTCCTTTGGATGGTAATGGCTTGACAGAGTACTGCGTACCTGGATATTTCATTTATGGCCAACTTCTTTACAGTGTGATTTTGGACTAATCTGACTTGTTTAAACCCAGGCAGATGTTTCCTGCCATCTAGTCACGGCAGAGAACCTGTGTAATGTGAATGTCCCTGCTCTGCCCAGCACACCTCTGTAGCTCGAGGATGTCTGGTCACCTCCATCTCTTCCTGCTCTCTCCCCTAGCCTTTGAGGGGAGTGTCTTAAGCGGGAACAACTCATGCTGTAATTTCTTCTTGTGGTCGTGCCAACTTCAGCTGTGTGTGTGGACGCTGCCAGATGGGAACACAGCATGTCTAGCACTTTTCCCATGTCCTCAGAGTGGGCACTGGGACCTGGTACCAAAACCCTCCTGTCTGTGACATAGGAGAAAAGGGGTCCTATAGAGCAGTTTTGGAAATCCTTCCTTTGATGTTTAGCTTGTTTCCAGAGGGTTAATGGCTTTTGTCTAGCGAACCTTTTCTTAGAAAATTAAAACAAACATTACTTTCTGAATGTGGAGGCCTATGACACTTCAAATATTCAGTGCAGTCAGTAACACTTTATAGTGACAAGATTATGATTCAGCATTTGATCATGAGTGATTTATGAAAATTCAGTAAATTTTGAAGCACAGTGCCCTCTCAGCTGCAGTCTGGAGTCTTCTCTTTGTGCAGACTTGCATGCTTGAAAAAGTCATGCAAAGTTGCTTGCAGTCCTCTAGAGAATTATATTTTCCATACACACTTGTGAAAAAAGTATGTGTTGAGATGAGGAAGGAGCATGAAGTAATTCCTGGATTCTTTTTTTTGTGGTGTGACAAGCTGAAGTGCCCAGGTCCACTACCTGTCTTTAGTGTTCTTGCCTCAGGGCATATGACTTGAACCTGGCAAGTTTCCTCATACCTGAGTCCTCCTCTTCATCTCCTGAGAGATGTAGCTGTCTCAGGGAGACCTGAATATGGCTGTGCTGGAAAATCCTGTCACTTTGGATGGTACCAGCAGTCCTTGAAATGAGTCCTAAACTTGGAAGAAGTTTTGTGGTTTTTCAGCTTCTCACTATGCAGCAAAACTGATGATATCTCTGTGTTTAAGAATACTAATTGGGTAGTTGAAGACAAATGAAACTCTATGGGTTGTCTTCTGCAGTAGTTTTCTGATTATTTTTATTTTGCATGTCTTCACTTTTTCTCCCTTTACAAGAATCAGTGTCCTTGGCTTCTCTTCATCTTCCTTTCATGCACACACAGAACTGAGAAAAAAACTTCCAGATTTATCCAGAAATTACAGTTTTGAAAGTGTGTTTAATGTGGGAATGGCAATTTACAGACATCCAACTTAGATATGTTGTTCTGGAAAGTATATTAACCATTTGCTATCTGAAATATCAGATTTGATTTGGATATTTCAAGTTACATGCCTAATATGTCCAAAATCATTGGTCTCTTAGAAATACAGGCTTCTACGTTCTCATAGAAATAAAAAAGTGGTGTAAAAGGAATATGTGTTACACGTTGATCATATTTTTGTTAAGTGTGAATAGCTTTTACAGGAATTGATCTGTTAAGAGGTTCCAGTCAGTTCTTACAAGTCTCTTACACTTTACTGTAAAATTCAGTGACATTTCACACTAACTCTGCAGATTTCATATTTAGCTTTAGATCGTGCTATCATTGAGATTATACACTAGTTAAAGTGCAATTAGTTAGAAACATGTTGCTGCTTCTGCCTTTTTTATCCAAAATTTTGCTTAAACGTAATTTTCTTTGTTTCAAGGTCCATTGTGTTATACAGCCCCTGCTGAAATAGAGTGGAAAAATGTGTTGGGAATTAATCTTGAGCCTGCAATTTTTAATCCGAGACAACATCTTATGTGACAGAGGATTATGGTTGTCTTCCTGACAGAATGTGGGGGAATATTCAGACACTAATGTGACAGTGTCTGCCACTGTGGTTGCTGATTGGGTGTCATTCTCTTGCTGGCCATCAGGCCATAGCTGCTGAAAATGCAAGTCCCTGATGTGCCAGTTTTTAGGCTCCTCGTGATGGCTCCAAAGCTTCTGATGTAGATTTTTTTTTTTTTTAAGTCTGCAAATTGCTAAATCCATAGTAATCTCCACTTATTTGTCAGTGCTTTGTGTCAGTTCATGTAACTCTGAAGTTCAGATATCACAGTGGATTTCACCCATCTGTGTTTTTCTCCATGCCATGTACTTTCTGTGACTGGTATAGGTCAGGACCACACATCTGTTGCTTCAGTGCATTAATGATCAAATACCTGCTTTATCGACCCTCTCAAGGTTCATTACTCCATCACTTAGTTATAAGCAATTAACCACGTGAGTGGATCTGATCCTTTTCCAAGCATCTCTGTTCCTGGCTGTCATTGCCATGTGCTTTGTAAAGCACATTTTCTTGCCATACCATTTCTATGTGCCAGTCTCGGTCTTGAGCAGTACTTGGTCTGTCTTTCTGCCTGCAGCGCTAAGAAATCTGATCTCATGAGACTTCTGCATTATAAAGTGAAGGATTTTGTAGAAGGTTATTCAAAGTTTGCAGTTTGGCTTCTAGCGTGAGTAGCTTTGCTAGGATTAAGTTAATCTGCATGACTGTTCTTCTGTGTCTCAGCCTCAGATCTCTTAGGTGAGCTCTATAAAAGTACATTTTTGTGTAGCACTCTATGGTGAAGCTTTAGTCAGCCACTCCATAATACTGATAGTAGTACTAATCTTTAAAGAGCAGATGTTCAAAAGAGCTGCTTTTGGGTGTACTTTTTGCTTGTTGACTTCGCCGGGAACTGGGAATTCAGCATTCAGTCTATAGGAATGACTCCAGAGGAAACTCCAGACGTCTTTTCATGCACCTGTTGAACACTGCTTGGTTGACAGAGTTTTCTTTTACTTGGTACCTAATAACAGGGTATTGCCTCAATTAGGTACTGCCTCAATTCTCATGAGAAAATCTCTATTTGTGTTGTTGGTGTATGAGAAAATTGAGGGTGTGTATGTAACTGGGAAGGCCCTATTAGCATGTCTGCATATCTGTAGTTGTAAAACATGATCTATGGCAGCTCAAAATTTAAAATTTGGTGGCATCCCAGGAAATACCTAATTGCATTTGTGCTTCATTACAAGGCTGTCTGCTTTCCTGGAATTTATTTTAGCTAATTAGTTGGAAATGTCAAAATAGTATTTCAGATGACAGAAATATCATATATTATCATACATGAAGCAATTAACTCTTTTGACAGATATTTATTGTAGTGTCATCTTTAATTAAATCTTCAGCACTCCTAGACATAGAGCAGGTTTTTCCGAAAAGGAAGCACCCCAGCACTTTCAGTGAGCATTTGACTGATGGGGCTTAATTGAAGTCGGTATTTGAAAGAGTTGGTGGCCTAAACACGAAGATATAGACATGGCACAATTTCACAATACAGATGTCTGATATTTTGGCAAAAATTTCAAAATAATCATCACCTTCCAAACTTCTCAGACACTGCAGATACATTATGCTGGAGAAGATGCATCTCCAGTTGCTCCTGTTCTTCCGCTAGAGTAGTCTGCAGGAGAAAAAAGTGTCATACACTTGTGCTGCTAGGATAAATAATGCTGAAAAACAAGGCAGTATATATGTTTTTTTAAAAAAAAAAATCAATTTTTTATTTAGTTCTTGGAGTTATTCATGTGGAAACGTGTTACAAATGTGACTGTTTGGTTAGTTCCTCTTAAACAGATAGGTCCTGTAGGTGATGTGCCACTGAGAAATAATTCCTGACAGTTATAACTGAACCAGATAAACAGTTCTGCCAGCTCCCAAATAACACTGTAAAACAAAAGGGTTCTGCTTATCGTTTTCCATTTCTTCATGCCTGTCAAACTATTTAACTGTGCATTACCAATCACAAAGGTTCTCTGTGTTTTTCTGCTCCTCTGCTGTGGTCATGGTTTTTACATTCTCTGTTGCTGGACCTACTGTGCTACACTTGTCCAGCTGTATCACTCCTCAGCCGCTGCTGATCTTCGTCTTCAAAGACACTCACTGGAAGTGCTGCATGAGATTTTCCCTGCTGTGGCCATGTATTAACTAGTACTAACCTGTGCATATGGTTTTATTTATTTTTTTTTTTCAGGCAGAAACAGCACCAGAAAGTGGTCGAGATGTTCCCAGTGTTCAGATCAGCTCAGGGCAGCACAACTCCGACCCCTCGGGAGCCGGAGGCATGGCAGCCTCCCAGAGCATGGTCGCTCCGGCTGGAGTCTCGGCAGGTACTTCGGCTGCAGCTTCGTTCTTCATAAGGTAGTTTTTCACCTTTCTAGTTTCCCTAACTGCTCGTGGGTCTTCAAACAGTTGTGAAATGCTGTTGAATCTTTGCCATGGGTCGAAGGTGTACTGTGTGATGCTGGTTGCTGGGAAATGGGGTTGGTCACCTGGTCATGGCTTTGGCTTTCTGCTGCCACTGGGGTGCAGGGGTGTGATGGTGATGCCCTGTTTCTCTCTGGAGACCTCAGCAGGAACTTAACCAAAATCCTAGAAATTGTGTGTTGGGCATTTTCTAGTCCTTAATGGCCATTTCTACCATAAGCCTTTTATTCTGTAGGTTTCCTTGATGCTAAAACTGAAGTACCAAGTTTAAAAAAAAAAAAGTTAGATTTTTATTCAGTAGCATGACCTGTGTCCAAATGAAAGTTTTTACATGGTTGGTAGCAACAGTTAAAGCAGTTTAAGACATTCTTTTTTTTAACAGTAGCTCAGAACAATCTTTTGCTTTCATTCCTTGGTCTTATAACAAAAATGATATGTTAGTTTTGTTTGGATGTTTGTTGTAATTAGCAATGTTGATTAAATGCAATACGCTGTCAAGCAGATGGTATTTAAAACAACAAAATTCAGGGCTTTGTACTTGCATTCCAACTCTTTTTTAATTCAGAACTGAACATATTTTCAGACAATATTGAAAAACGTATGTCTGTGAATGGCAGTAAAGTTAGATTTATGCACAGAGTGAGAATACTTCTTATCATTTAATCACAATAGTAATTGTGTTGTTTCCTTTTCATTGGTCTTTAACATGTTTTGTACCATTAAATAAATCATGTTTACTATAAGTTGCAGCCTGACCTCAGAAGGAGCTCAACTTCCCAAGTTTTGTTTTTTTAGAAGAACATAGTACAATGAGACTTGAATGCCTACATATCACAGTCTGTCTGTACACAAGAGGTTTGGAAATGACTGCCCTAAGAGTGCTCTGTGTAAGTTAGTGGTTTGTCTCTGTGCTGTGGGTTTGTAGCCAACACAGAGAAATGGTTGCCTACAGAGGATGATTGGTTTAATTT
Source organism: Lepidothrix coronata (assembly GCF_001604755.1). Lineage (NCBI taxonomy): Eukaryota > Metazoa > Chordata > Aves > Passeriformes > Pipridae > Lepidothrix > Lepidothrix coronata. The sequence goes on along the minus strand of NW_016690199.1, from coordinate 4,351,372 downwards.
AAAGATAGGTATCTGAAATGAGTGGGACTGGAGAGGAAGAATAAGGGGAAAAGCTCAGGCATCTCTCTTCTTGTTTAGTTACCTAAATAAGGACAGACGAATATTCTCCAAAGTATCTAGAATGGACAGCAGCACAGCTTTCATTACTGTGTTTCATATTATGGGTATAAACAGTGTGATTTTAGCTTAATCTACTTTGGATTTATTTCAGTGTTAATCTGTATGTCGCAAACAAATGTAAAGACTTGTCCCTTTCATAGGGTAAGCCAGAAAATAAAATACCTTCCTTGGAACTGAAAGAAATCGGTGCCTAGCAGTCTGAAATAAGACCCAAAATCTTTTCTCCCGTTGATGCTTTTGTCAATGGTCAGCAAAACTCAGTTCTGTTTTTATTGTGAAGTGATTGTCATTAGCTTGAATCAAAAATTCTTGAAGTCAGCAGCAAGACTGCAAATGACATCACTGTACTTTGGATCAGGCCCTAATTGCTTCTCATGAATCTGTCTTTGCCTCAAGTGAATCAGAGTTTTATAGCTTTAGCAGCTATGTGCTAGATAAAACATTTTAAAAACCCATTAGTACCTTGCTTATTCCCTATCCACGTTTCCTCTGTTCAAAATTGTTTCTCTTCAATTTTTTAACCAAAGAACAGGGCTGGTTGAAATTTTTGTGTGCAAAGCACTTCTGTTTGTTCTTTGTGTTGTTGTTGATACGCAAAAAATCTCGCAAGGGCTGGGGGAGAGAGGTCCTTCATTGATCCCTGGCAGTCATAAATATGTTGAGCAGGTCCTCAGATGGGAACCATTGCGTAGTCCTGGCTGGGCTGCTCCCCCAACGTTGGCACTAACCTCAGGAGAGGCTCCCTCTGCCACTGTTCCTGCTCTTCTGACTCCTCATGCCATAGGGACCTTTATGGATCCAAGTTTTCATGCTGAGTCTTCCTCCCACCCTCAAGGTGTGGAGTTCTCACCAGAAGGGGAGAGGAAGAGGAGATCATCTGCAAGGATGAGTGAGTTACCATAGATCCTGGGAGAAATGGCTCATCCAGGGACCACAGGTATTAGGATATCAGCAGTCTGGATTTTTTGTCCGGTACTGGTGGGCTATCAGGCTGCTTTGCTTCAGCCTTTCCAGTCCTGTCTGTTTCCCTTTGCACCATCCAGCTGTGAACTTGCTGAGGAAGAAGGTCAGCCCTGCCTCGAATCCTTTGCAGCAGCATCCACTTCTCTCTCCTTCATCTCTCTGTTCAGCTAATCCTCTCCCAGGAAGCACCTGGAGATAAAAGAGAAGTCATGGCAGTAGTGTTAGGCTGTAGTTCCTGTTCATTACATTTGCTGATTTTTTTTTTTTTTTCCTTGCTGCGTTTCACTCCTCAGCCACTTAAATTCTGAACTTTGTAGCAAACCCGGTGTGTTACTCATGTTATGCAGAGCCTGGCACACTTTGTTCTTGTGGAATAAATGCAGTTAATATATTGATAATCCCCCACCACCACCCACGCACACATACACACATATACTTTTTTTTTTTGCAAATCATTGGCCTCTCTTTGACCAAGTCTACTGATGACCTTCATCTTTTTACATGAGCCTTCTGTAAAAGGAGCTCTGGTTGGAACTTTGGCCTTAGAAATAGAGTAGCAAGGTAAAAATTTGCATGCATATTAATGTTCAGTATGTTCGGGTGTAGGGTTAGTTACTTTGGAAGACAAAGCCTTCATATGATGCTTGTGAAAACTGCATTTGTGATTTCTTGAGCTGCAGTGACACTAGATATAGACTTTTTCCACATGAATAAAGGATTTCAGTCTTATTCTTCATGAAACAGCATTAACTGTGCTTGTACAGCACAGTTAGCTTTTGGATTGTGACATGGTTTCCTGGCAACACATAAATGTCTTTTTCACATTAAAGCTAGAGTACCTATTTGGTGAAATAACAGCCTTACACTCTTGCTTGTGAACTGGGTTTTTTTTTGGTTGGTTGCTTAGTTTTGCTCCAGGTTGTTCCTTGAGAGTCAGAGTTTTGTGTTTCAAAGGTCACAAACTCAAAGAATGGTACAGAAAGTTCATTTCCTCACCTGGAAAATTAAAACTAAGAGCTGAAGTAAAACTTTTACCTGGTGATAAGAGGTACCCATGATTAAAATGAGTATGTTTAAGGTATTCTTTGCAGTGAATGCATTGATTTTGTTAAGCATATGTGCAGCCCAAATCTACATATTCATCCAAAACTCTTTCTCATTTGAATGTCATATTTAATTTCTTGAAGCTTAATTATCTTCTGCTTAAAAAAAAGTATTTTATTCATTACCAAGGAATGCAGAGAAGTGCTAAGTATTCAAAATCAAAGCCAAATATTAAAGACAGCAGACAGAAGCGTATTAAGAAATTAAATCAGTTTTAAGCTTTTTTCCTCACTGTGATCTGTCACAGAAGGAGGAAAGCTTTGATTAACATCTGACTGTGTCACGCAAGCAAATTGCCAGACATTACTCAGTGGTTGTGTTACCGAAGGACCAGAGGTTTTAGCAGAAAATGGAGCTTCTCAGTAGGTCACTGACAGAATAAGAAAGCTCGGGTAAAAAGCACAGCTCATGTTCATGGATGGCTGTGAAGAGACTCCCAGTTCACCCTCATGATTCAAGAGGAGAAGTTTATTCTTACATTCTTCAGATTTAAAAAGAATGCATCTGGCCTTTGTCCCTTGGTGTAATATGAACTGTGCCTTGCCTAGTGCTCCTTGCTTTATACCTCTTTTCAGGTGTCTTTTTTTTTTTTTTTTGTATAAGGAACCTGAACAAACTTTATATTATTAAGTGAAAATATGTGAGATAATTGTAGGACCCTTCTGTGGGTTATGCTTGTAACTAAGTAAATATTGGCATATTTTGTTATAAAACTGTAACAAGCTCTTGGGCTTTTTTGTCACCTGGACACCTGGGAAGGAGAGGAAATGGTGTTTCCAAGAACAGGCAGGAGAAGGGCAGTGATGAGGAGAAGAGGCATGCACTTGGGAAGAGGTTAATGGGCTATCTGACAAAAAAGAAAATACCACTCCCTTGGGAGGTGAATCAAGACCCCCAGTAAATCGAAGCTGTCACCATTAACATGCCATTTCTGCCTGTCAGTGGCTGGTGACAGTGGTGGCAGCAGTGCCTGTGCTGCTGTTGGGGTGAGACCATGGGGAGCTGCCCCCAGTGCACAAGCTGGAAGGAAGGTTTGAGCAGTGACAGGGCAGGTAGGATGAATCAAAGCTGTTTAGAAGAAAATGGATATCAAAGCAAGCAGTGTTGAGCAGAAGACAAACTGTATTAAGTCCGTCTTCTAAAATTGTCATCTTCTTTGATGTCGAGTTGTTGATCTTTTCAAACTGTCTTAGTTACAGGTTGCACTTGCTGCTGTGGCACTGCTGCCTTTGAAGCAGGGAAATGTTTCTGTAGTTGTAGCTTCTTTCCCTTGTATCTGCTTGCTTTTGTTTGACAAATTACTCTTCTAAACATATAACACTCACTATGCACTCACTGCTTTTCAGTTTTCTAAATTATTTCCAGTGTTGCTGGGCTTTGCTAGATTAAAAACATTTAAGTTAATAAATCTGGAGAATTATGGTGGTGAATCACACCCATTATCTTTCCACTCTCATCTTCCTGCATGTTTGGGAAAGCTGTGTCAATTTAGACATGATATAAAACATTGCACATGATATGCTTTTGCAAGCAGCTTTTCTTAACAGAATATACAATCTCCAAGTAGTGTAATTGAACATCTGAAGAGTTAAAATAAGCATAGTTGTCTTTTTCTAGAGTCAGGATATTCCATCATATTTTAATGCCTGTGAGTTTGGATTAAAGAATCTAATTATTCACTAATGAGCAGTAATGGTACATATAAACTAAGGGTCACTATCCTATTACAGGCACCTGATGGTTCACTGATAAGCATTTGGTCATTAGATTGACCATAAAATATAGTCAATAATTGAGGTTACTCATAGAGCAGACACCTTATCAGCTTCAGGCATGGTGGGACAGCTTGTCAGTACTCTGTGTCCTGATTGTGCTGTGACTGAGCATATGATTAGGGTATTGAAGCAGTCTGTATCTAATGAAACTGCAGGAAAGGCATAGCAATATTAGCACAACCACTAAATGACTAATGTGTTTTTGTTCCAAGCCTTAGACACTTCAATTAGTTCCAATAAACTCTGATCTAGTGTAGCGGTAGGCAGAGAATTCAGATATTTTGTGTACAAGCTTTCATTACACTAGTCAGAATTTGTAACATTTAGGGGACAGATGAAATCTGTGGGGCTTTGAATGAAAAATGGTGGAAGTAATAAAGGCTGCCATTACTGTTTTTACTTCCTTTTTTTTTCATTTTCTTTTTTGCATGTTTTAGATTTAGATTATTGAGACGATGCCTAATGCCTGATTTAAAAGATGAAGCTGATAGCAGCAAACTAGATGTCTACATTTTGCTTTAAGGTCCATTCATGCAGTTCATGTAGACTTGTGCATATAATCTAAACTTAGAATGTGTTCCTTAGCATTTTCTACCATACGGAACATTAATCAAATAGTCTTGTCTTGAAAGCTTTTGTAGAGATATTGATTTTGCTGTGCTTCAAACCGGTGCTGAGAAAATAACCTCAGAGCCCATTCTTTTATGATTTTTTTTTCCATGAGGATGCCTTAACTTTCATAAATTATTTAATATGGTGAAGGGTGCAAAATGCCTTTTGTCTTTCTGAACTACTGTTCAGGCTTCTGTAATGCGACCTTGGAAAGTAACCATAGAAACATGTTAAAAGCATCAACTGAAAATCGGTAGTTCAGTTTGACAGTGATGCAAATTCTGTGAAAGAAGATTATGATGTATTAGGAACACTTGAGGCATATATTACTGCTAACCTGTTAAACCTGATTATTCCATGACTACCAGTGCTTTCAGAATTTAACGCAGGGGGGAAAAAGAGAAGGAAAGAAAACCCATACTTTTTTTTAAGTTGCCGTGTTTAAGATGTTTCTAAGTAAATCACCTCAGCCTGTCGTTCTCTGTCCTGTTAAAAGCAAGAATTATATTTCTGCTAAGCTCATAATGTAGTTCCCTGTATTTAATAGCTGTAAACTTTTGCCCAGTACCCTGCTGGGATGCACTGGTATCCTGCCTTTGTGCAGAGCTGGCACAAATTAAGTCTCTTTGACAGATAAAGTGGATAACTGGGTTACGAATAAGCAGTAGTTCACCAAAAGGTGAGGAAAATGTGTAATTCATTGGATCCTGAGTTAGAGATTTTTGTGCTGACCTGTAGTAGTTAAGCTAGTCTGTGAGGCTGAAACAGAAGTGCTTACTATAGTAGCAGGTAACCATAGTAAATTCTTGATAAATCATGGGTCAAGAGAAGCAGTGCAGTCACTTGTTAAAGCTTCTTCAGTAAGCATAACCCATGCCTAAGGAATCCTGCGTTGAGGGGATGTGGGAAAATTTTCTTTGAACTGGTTACCTAGGAAAGGAGGGTACCAGCTCTTCCCAATTAAGGCTGCTTTGCTGGCAGATTTATCCCAAACCCATGCGTGGTTTGTCTCTAATTTACAGTGTCGTAGCAGTATCATGGGAGTTGCAGGGCTCCTCAGGGACATTGTGGCTTGCTGGCATTAATGCAGCCCAACAACCCCTCAGTGCACCATCCCTTCTTTGTTAAATGCCTGGAATGCCCCAATTTCTCTTGCGACCATTTGGTCGCTGGTCAGGAAGGGTGGCTGAGAAATTTGTGGCTTTGGGGAGAACTATGGATGTGGAGATGAAGTGGAGCATCCAGCTGTTTCAAGGGTCAGCCAGATACATAATTAGATACATAATTATTCTTTCCCCCTTAATGACCTCCCTACTCTGGACTTAGAAAGCTGGAGCAGCCCGATCCCTGCGGTGTCCTCCCCACTGCATGAGGCTGGAGAGAGGGATGCCCTCCTGTCCCCTTTCTGCTCTCTGCATGGAGCTGGGAAGAGCAAGAAAGCCGTCATGCAGATGTGTAAATGGAGAGGGAGCGGGTGTCACCAAAGGGCTTGCCTTGTCTTGCCGGTGCCATGCCGTGGCTGCTGGAATGTGGTTGCTAGAGAGCAAACATGACCCGCACGTAGCACAGCACTATGTGGGGACAGGGGACAGGGCAGGGTGTGAGGCATTGTGCGGTATCTTATATCATCTCAGGGCAGCTTAAGCCTTCCTAGTTGCTGTGGCAGCATAATACTGCCTGTAATTAAGGACAAACAACGAGTGCATGCTTTAGGTATATCCCGTTTCACTTTAGCCTGTAAGGAGGATAAATTAGGAGATAAGCCTGAATTTAGTAGTCTTTGTCCTTGGGAACACAAATGACTCTCAGGACAGCATGTTTAGCAGCAGAACATCGTTACTGCTAATACAGCATTGTACATTTACACAGTGTGTTATCAGCTTACGGTGAGCCAGGCCCCCCGCTATGGAGAGCTCATCGATGATGACTGAGAGATTGACTGGGCAAACAGACATGAGGCACAGAGCTGTAGTTCAGCCAAGGGAGGAGGTAAAGAAATTGGAGTAGCTGAGAGGAGAGGGAAGGTAGAATTTGGATGTCAGCACTGCTGAGTTAGAACACTACTGAAAGCATGAAAAATGTCCCAAAGTCTAACAGATTTGTGATCGGGATATGCCTATTGATTTCGAGGGGACAGACACTGAGTGATCAGCCAAGGTGGAGAGCACATGGTGACGATTTGAGAGAGCCTCAGAGGGAACTGGGTGGTGACCAGATGAACCAGCACTGGGCATCTGTGAGTCATTGCCTTGGAAGATGAATCTCCCCATATAGAGTATTAAGGATCATGGTGTATGAACCAAGGAGAGATGATGTAAGGCATCAATGTCAGGGACATGTTGGAAGGAGAAACCTCACTTGAATAGCATAGGCTGTAGGACTTGTGGCTGAACAGGTTGGGCAGGAGATGGCAGAGTGAAAAAAGGAGGGAACCTGCTGCCAAACAGATTGGCAGGAAATATGAAAAGGAGGAAACAGTGAAAGATGGGAAAAATGGATCTAATAACGTGGGAACCTCATGATTAGGTCAGGATTTTGGAGAGGATGTTCTAGGTCTTTATTCCAAGTTCATAGCAAAAGCAGATTTGGGCACAACAAAGCACTTGCAGTGTTTCCTGCTGACTGAATACCTTAAAGATCTTTAGCATGCGAAGCTACCCCTAAGGAGGACTGATTTTGGTCAGCTCTGAGTGCCTTGATGGATGATAATACAAGAGATTCTGGAGTACCAGAGGCAGCCCCTTCAGGAGATGTGTTGACTTTTTGAGCTACTGTAGGTGGTTCAGTACAGATGGCAGTTGCAGTGGTTGGGTCTTGGATTAGGTCTATATTCTGACATGTCCCTGATGCCCATGAGGAAGAGCAAAGAATAATTTAAAACAGATGTGTCCACAAGTATGCCAGAGGGGAGACTTCAGAGCTACCCAAGTTTGAATTTATTTGTGTGAGTAAATGGTGGTCAGTGGATTTTAAACTAGGGAAAAGTCTGAAGTATTTGACTGGAGTCATGCAGATATTTCTTCTTACTTTGTCCTCTCTTGGATCTTCTGCTTGCCTGGACTTAATATTTTCTCCCTTAATTTTAGGATTTTTTTATATGATCCTTTCTATATTTTCTCCTTCCTCCCTAGCTGAACACACTCGATCATTCTGTTTTCCTGACTGTATGGAATCTCGCTGTTGTCTGGCTACCAGAGTCTCTCTTTCCGTTTGGCTTTTTCCCTTCTTTCTGCCCTTCCTAGCTTGTCAAGAGGAGTACTTCTCCTGCCTCCTCCTCACCCCAGCCTTCCCAGTCTGCCTGCTTTTTTGGTTCCTGGACTCCTGAACACCAGCGCTTGCTCTGACTCCGTTATTTGGGGCTCCTCAGCTTGGCAGCAGTGGCAGCTGCACTGGTGGTTTTGCTGCAGTGGGAATGGAGCATTCCATAGGTAAAATGATAATGGTTACTTTCCTGTGGGGATGTACTTTGACAGTTTGCACCTGTTTTATAACTTTGTTAGTGACTTTCAGACTCTTCCAGTAACATATTTAACTATTTTAGTATGTTGTTAAGACAGACAGATTTAGCAGGTGAAATAGTTAAACCAGACTAATAGTTAATTGAGTATTTAGTTCTCATGGCTAACTTGCAGTCAATCTAACACTAAGTTTATGATGTGCACGATGTGGTTTGCAGGGCAGATGGACTTTGAAGTGACACTTTCTCTATTCTGAGCAACATTGCTTTGCTTTCTTGTGCTTGTGGCAAAATAAGACATCCCACATTATCATTTATAACAAAAATGAAATGTCAAGCCAAAATAATGCACTAGCACTATAGCTGCAGTGCTTGATCAACTGCAGGATTACTCTGAAGATACTTTTAAATTCTCTATGAAATATCATTGTATTTTGGCTTTCTAAAATTTCCTTCATCTTTCCTGCTGGAGGATGGAAGATGTTTCTTTTGGCAGGACATTTCAAACAGCTTAGCCAGTACCTCGCTTAACATCAGTATAGTGCTGCTCTTGGGGTTGCTTTCTGCTTTGCTGGGCTTTTTGTGTCCACAGTGGTGGAGCTCACTTACTAAGAAGTACTGCCCTATAGAGTTCTTACTGGGAGGAAATGACTCAGTGGAAGTTAATCAGCATAAAATGAATCTAATCTAAATGTTATTACTGAAGCTTGTTGGAGTTCAGGGCAAGCTTCAGAATATCTTTTGATACGGTGTCTCAGCAGGTCTTCAGGAGTCGCTAATTTCTACTGAAATTTGAAGTTATCATCTTTGAGTCAGAAATAGTCAAATCTCTCCATCCTCAGTGAAGGAAGAACATGCATCTCAAATTTTCCTGTTAAGTGCTATTTTAAATGGTGCTGTAATTTCAGCCCATTATACCTCTGAGAAATATCGCTTCAGAACTGATGTCAGTTAAATAAATCATAGAAACCCTGGGTTTAGAAGCCCATGTGCCCCTCTTCTGTTTAAAAATAGTCATTGTGTGGGCACGTGACTCCTGTACTTGGGTGATTTCCCCTGCATCATTTAGTGCTGTCGGTGACCATTTAACTCACTAACAGTACGAATAAGTAAATGCCCCCCTGGGAAGTTATTTGCTTGGCAGTATAGGTGTCAAGACTTTGACTAAGCATCAGAAATAAAACCCAGCTGAAGTGGGAATGGATCCTCTGTGGATTTTTCTAGATGTGCAATAAAATATGGAACTGAGGGAGCTGAAATTGATGAGAAAGGTTTGCCTGTGGGCATGGCGTGTTGGGGCAAAGGAAGGTAACCTGAAAATGTAACTCACCCCACAGCTTTTAAGGTAAAGGAGACATTACAATCACATATGCTCACTTGTATTCAGACTGGTATATGCAATCAGGAATGTGAAAATAGTGAATTTCCCCCCTTTTAGTCCTCCTCTTTCCTGTCAGATACTTGTCTGAATATAGTGCTTCAGATGAACCCTTGTTAGTGATGTCATGTATTTTCTCTCTCATCTTTTCCACTTACAAGTGCATCTATGTCTTTCCTGGAGCAGCCTGAATGAGTAGAATGCTTTTGCTTTTCATAGCAGATTGTTTTTGATGAATAGCATGGAGTGTAATATCTTTTGTAACAAAAAAAAAATATTGTCTTCTTTCTGTGCACCGGGAGCTGATACTACAGAGCAAAATTTTAAGTGATCTATTTAAGTGATTACTTTAATAATGAAAGGCTAGTTAACACCATTGCTTAAATTTCATTACTTTGTAGCTTTAAAAATGTCTTTATTACTTTTTCTTGACAGAATACAAATGAGGCTAGAATTCTGTTTTGCTCAACCTGACTGTTTCATGAGTCTGCGTCTTGCTGGCAAATAAGTCCAATGTTTTTTGCCTAAGGAGTGAGCTTAGATTGATGTGATTCCGCCTGCTTTAGCTCAGTTAGGTCATGAAACAGAGCTGGGAAATACTGCTGGTGTTCAGGTAGCTGTATTTTCACTACATAGCTATGCAGTGTGTAGCCTGGGAACTGACATATTTCTATATTAGGTGTTGACAGTCTTGCTTACTTAAAGATTAACCTACACAGGTTTTCAGCAGTTTGTCATATGGTACAATTGTAAACAGTGAGTGTGGAAGTGCAGCAATATGTTCGTCTGCTCTTGCTTTGTTTAACATCATTAGTGAACAGAGCTGGAAATGGTATGTGGCAGGCTGCGGTGACTAGCTGTTATTCTGGTGAGTGTATGTGTATATATATAAAAGTCAATTCCTGAATGCTGGTCCTGGCTGCTGAAGCAATGTTCTTTGGCCAGAAAAGCATCTTAAATCTTCAATCTGAAGAGAATACGGAGCTGATGTCACCCATGACAATTTTGTAGCAGCAACCTCGGAAGCTGCTGCTTTGGGAGAGCAGAAAAAGTGGCTGGAGTGTGTAACTATCAGTGCTTGTGAGGATCTGCCCTTTGGTGTTTCTCAAACCTGGGGAAAAATTACAGAGAACCATAGTGAAAACACCTTCTTGAATTCCTCTAAGAATATTACTTGAATGCTTGAAGATGGGCTTGATTGGTTGCTTCTGCTAAATTAATAATGTGTAGCTGAGAGGAGGGATCACTCTTGGTTCTGTATGGCATGAAGAAGCTCTTCTGATTTCAGGGTACCCAGCTGGTTTGTTTTAACTTGTCATCTTCTAGAGGTCTCTTTGAGATTATCCCAAAGTGGCTTTGCCTGGCTTTTCTCTACGGTGCCTACATTTAGGTGACGCTTGATTATTTCTCACTGATGTAAGAAGCCCTGATTCCATACTTTATGAAGCTATGAATACAGTAGGGGGAGAACAACAAGGATAGTCAGAAATCAAGGAAACCTGACCTGTGAGGACAGGTTGGAAGGGTCAGAACTTTTCAATTTGTAAAAAAAAAAAGGACTGGGGTATGGTAGTGGCTTTCATACAGGTAACAGCTTCTGCAGGAGAAGGAAATAAGCTTCTCTGCATGTCTGGTGGTGAGGTGGGGGGAAGATAAAGAATGAGAGACATGAGATGTGCATTTTCTAAGACTAGTTAAAAACTGGAATTGATTGCCTTGGGAGGCTGTGGACTTGCTTTCACTGGAGATTTCCAAGAATAAGTTGGAGAAATATATATTGGATTGTATTAGGTAAAGTTCATCCTACCCTTTAGCATTGGGAAAGTGTAGATAACCTCTTAAAATCTCTTCTGGACTCATCTTCTTCCAGCTGCGAGAAGATGCTTTTCCTAATAAATAGCTGATTTTTATTTCTGCCTCGCGGATTTTAATAAGAGATAGTAAGAGAAAAGTAAGAGGTCAAAGTGAAATCCAAGCCCAGATTGCAAGCTTATGCTATGTGCAAGAGGCAAAGCATGAACCTAGTCTCGTATTGGGGATACTTTCTTTTATAATGCTGGCGTGGTAACATCCCCACAGTATTAAATGTGGTTTGACATTTTGGAATGTTTCAGAATAATGGGTTTCTATTGAAACTTTATTACCATCACCCATTATAAAAGTGCCATTGTTTGAGGCTGTGCATTGTGATCCAGATGAAATGATTATTTATTGAGGAAGTTGAACCACGGAAATAAGGAACATTAATTGTTTGTTCTTCCTGGCAGTGCTTCTCAGCAACATTGCTGGGACAGCTAAGCAAACAAAGGTTTGGTGCTGTACTTGTGTAGTGGTACTAAGTGGGGAAAAAAGCCTTTATATCCTCCTGGAGCTATATATGCATCCCAGGAAACTCTAAGCTTGTTCTAGGGGGAAGAAGAGACCACAACCTCAAAGTTTTATGTGTATTTTAGAAATGGTTTCTTGAGCAAAATTTACTGTAGAAATACAGATGATGCCTATCCTTTCCAAACTTTCACGACAGATTTAGACATTCCCAGTTTTCTCTTTAAAAATGTCTTTTTCTAAATCATATTTTATTTTCCACGTTGCATGCTGTTAGTGGAAACTAATTTTTAATTTTCCTTGGGGTTTTGGGTAGCAACTGCACTTTTTCATTGTGCTACCTTTTTTAGTTTTAGAACCACAAATCAAACAGTAATAGGGATAAGAAAAATAATAATGCCTACCAAGTGTATTCTGTGAGTTGTGGAAGGCTTGGGACAGAGTGCTGGAGGGTGTATTGTAGGACATCCGTCTATTTATTATCTGTATTGATGAGTAATTAAGGAAACAATAACTGAAACTGCAGATATGATGATAGGCTGTGACTTTCCCACTGCTTCCTTTAGGGCTGGTTTGCAGTGGGAAAAGCTTGGGATATTGGTTATGGGAGGTGATTGATGCCTTGTTGGAGCTGGGAAAGTTCAGGAAAGCTTTGCTTTAGAGTAGACTGATTCTCAGTGTAAACCTGCAACTACAATCTTGAAAACTTTGCAGAGGGTTCAGAATCAGGATAAAAGTCACTTCCATGATGTCTGTCAAGGTCAAACCAAAAGTCTTGAGTAAGCATTCTCTTGAGTAAACTCTGAATGTCAGGCTATTTAAGGCTTGGACTGTACACTTTGGCCTTGACTTTTTCAGTGAAGCCCTTAAGCATTCTCACAATATGAATAATGATTGTGATCTCTGAAAGATAAGGCTGGCTAATAACACTAAAACTGTTAATATGTAATGAGTCATGCTGAAATGAACGTACAGAAGTTTTCTTTTATTTTTCTTGTCTGTGGATGTTAGTAATGGGAAGCAGGACTCCCAGTTCTCTTTCTGACTTGCGGCAGTTTGTCCATAAACCCACGGTGTCAATTAAGTCCTCTACGTTTATCTCAGTTGACCCATTTCTAGTATGCATCCCAGAACATATTTCACATCCCTCTTCCTTGTGAAGCTTAATAAATTCCACAAAGTGTTAAGCAAAAATTTTGTAATTTTGCATAGTTATAAAAGTTTCAAATCTAGTTTTCTTTTTTTTTTTCTTTTTGTGAAGAAATTATGCCCAGAAGGAATGCTTAAGGGATTTAAACTGTGCTGTTTACTTTCACAGCTATAATGTGCAGAACGTGTGCAGTGAGTGTAAGCTAGAAGCAGCTTGCTGTACATCAGACTATCTGAAATGTCATGCTAACTACATAGGCAGAATTTAAAGTAAAAAATAGTATGGTTCTTTCAATGAGCAGGCTTTGTAGAGGCTGTTGTTGCACAGTCTTGTTCCCTAGATGCTAAGCATTATGTAATTGATCTGGCCATAGTTTTCCTCACTGGTCTCATCCATGCATGGCAGAAAACCTAGTAATCTGTAAATTGTGTGGGGTAAGGAGACTGTCCCTTGTCATTTGATATTTGAGTGCCCCTGCGTGGGCCATATATTAGTTTTATTTTCTACTGTGACACGTAACTATGAGGAAAGAACTCTCCAGAGCATCTTAAAAGACATCTTCTATTAAAGAGGGAAAGAGTTAAGCAAAATGCAGACAGTAGATCTCACAGCTGGAGGTAAAAGTAATATACATGGATGTCTCTCATGCTTTAATTGGAAGAGAAGCTTAGGAGTATGGAGCTTAGTTTCCATTGCGAGAATGTTTTGTAGAAGAGTGCTTGTGAAGGCTGAATGGGGAAAGCAAAGCTGGGTGGGAAGTGTATAACTGTGACAAAATGCTTGGCAAATGCCTGGAGAAACAAATGACTGTAATGCTTAAGTTTTGCACAGTATTCCCTACAGGTCATAATTTTTCCTGTGAGGAAACAGAAGTTGATGTTGAAGAAGGTCAGACAGCCCACCGTAGTGCTGAAGACGTATGTGAGGGCTTCCTGCGCAAGATTAAATTTGAGAGAAAGAAGCAAATCAGGCATGGCACCCAATTAGGCTCCTACAGAAAGTGATCTGGTACGAGCCCGAATTCTGTCTTTCTGGTGCTAGGCAAAAAGGGCCCAGTTTAGGAGAGCCTCGCCTGCCCTGTCTCCATGGAACAAATTCCTCCTGAGAAAAGGAATGCTGGAGAAAAGACACAACTGGAAACTTAGGTATAGATTCAGTAATGGGTTGTTGGATAAGGACTGCAGAAAATCCAGCACTCTGGAGTGTTTCAGCATTGGTTTCATGTAAATACATCCTCTCATGAATTTTTCTGAAGGAAGGAGGTTTGTGAAGTTGGATTTTATTTTAATTTATTTGGGCCCCTGTCCAGACCAGCTTGGCCTATTTTTTGGCCTAATGAGTACTTGACTGGGATGCCACCAAGTATATTGTTGGTTCTGCAAGAAGTTCATAAAGATTGATGAGTCCTTATGCTGTGCTCTTTGCCTGGGCAAGTCCAGGAGCCCAAGCAAAGCATATGAGGGCTGCTGCCCAATTGGCTTTTTGTTAAAGAACTGACTGTGCTTTTTATGGGGGCTGAGGATGACAATTACTTGAATTCATATTCAGAGTGCATGGCTTGATAGTGATGTTTTATCTAAATCAACCTATTCTTTCCATTAGATCCTTAACCTTTTCCAAAACAACAAAACCAAACCCCACAAGCTGTTTGATGCTGCTGGTACAAGATATCTGTGATGTTCCAGCTCCAGAAACAACCTTGTTTTAATATCAGGCAAAGTCATTCTTGCATTCAGACACAAAGAGGTCGTGATTAAGCTTTGTGCTCTGTTACCTGACAAGAGATGATTTTTAAGTGTGAACCACATACATCATTATTAGAGCTATTGGCCTGTTGCCCATCAAAGCACCGATTATTTTCTACAACAGCTACTCCAGTTCCTCTCCTTTTAGTTTCCTGTTATCTCACATGGACATCAGCAGTCCCTTTGCCAAATTTCTTCGTAAAACTGTAGCACTCCAGACTCATAGGAAGAGGATTTATCAGCACTACAGCAGTTAATTGCTTTAGCTAGCAAATGGCATTGTCCTTTGAACAGTGGAGATGCAGAAAGGTGGCGCGTATTGTCAAAAGCAAACCACTTTGAAAGTTGTTCTATCTTGGTGTGGAAGTTAAGAGAACTAGCAGTGGATTCAGTATCTTAGATCTGCTTATCAAAATGTCCCAGAAATGTGCTACTGAGTTATTTTGAGAGATTCTGTACTTCTAAAAAGTGGAATTTCTCTTGATTTATTAGTATGCTTTGCTTAGCTAGGCCTGTTTGGGTGCAGTTACTCCTTGAATGTTAGTGCTTAGTTGGCTGCTTGAATACACAATTCCTGAGTAAATTTGTCCTTTGTATCTCATTCTCTTTCATGTATGTTTCCCAGAGGAGCTCCTTTAGCCAGATCTGTTGCAGGAGTAATTATTTCATCAGGATTTAATGTATAGCTTGATTGAGCTTTGAAGACATTCTCTTGAGGAGTTTTTATAATTTCAACAAGGGATCATAGCATGTAAACAAGAAAATAAACATTATCTTTCATATTAATCAACAAGATGATTAAATAATAACCACAATTGTTAATTGGTACTTGGAGATAGAGGCTAATGACTGTCTTGAGTTCCACAATGGCAGTACCAACAGGTAGAGACTCTTTCCTGCACAGTAAAGCTGTATATAATTTAGGAGGCATTACAGTTTTAATGTGCAGCTGCAACCACTGGGAAGTTGTGCAACTGTGTGCCTGGTGTCCTATGTCAGGCATATGTTTTCATACTGAATGAAGTATTAGCAAGGGGATTTGAGATTTAGGCAGTTAAATCAGTTCTCATTGCCACCAACCCGCCGAGGTTCTGTATAAACCCATGCTTGTGGTATTTTGCTTCGCTGTGGGATCCAGTTCCTGCTGGTTTCAGGATGCAGTTGAAGTCAAAAGCTGCTTCTTTCCTCAGAGGCAAAAGTCCAGCTTGCTCCTCAATAGACAGTGGCTTCAGGCTCCCTCTGAGTTTGGAACTAGAGCCTCATTTTTCATCATATGAATCTTTGTCTTTTTCTAAATGCTGCAGTGTTTATAGAGGGAAAAGGGAGCACTTAGGGGGTCCTCAACTCTGGAAGTTGAAGTAAAAAGGTTCATAACACACAAGTTTGGGAATATAGAACATAGGACTGGGAATTTTGGAGATCTGTATTGAAAGTCCTGCCCTTAATGCTGACTAGCTGTCTAATGTTGACTCAAATGTGGCATTTTGCTCCTCAGATACCACCAGTTCTTTGTATTGTTACTCATTTGAAGCCAGTAACGCTGCTAGAAGAAACTGTGCGGCCCTTCTGCTCTTAGTGTTTGGTTTTGCTTCTAACCTACCATAAATATAGGGGCCCCTGGTGGTCTAGTGGTTAGGGTGCAGGACTCTCACCGCTGCGACCGGGGTTCGATTCCCAGCCCCCCGGGCAGATGGAGCTCGTCAGCCCTGTAAGGCAATCCATCTAAGAGAAGGTCACTCTAAACAAACCTACGTCCTGAGTCCCTCACTGCCACTGTCCAAGCTTGCTCGGCCCCGGCAGATGAACCTCAGGATTAAAGGGTGGGCTCAGTTCAGCGCACGCTGGGTCTCACCTAAAAAATCCACTGCGCAGGCTCGAAGGGTTAATGACCTTTCCCAAATCTTCGCTCGCAAAGACTGGCCATTATTTATTATTACCATAAATATAAGAAAAGGAAGAGTTTCTATCTCTGATCAGCTTACTAAACTGACAGCCTGAGACTGACTGACAACAAGATTCAGGGCAAGGTTAGAGTTCTAGATTTACCCTTAATTTGTTATGACAGCAAAGCATTGACTTAGTTTCTCCATGTCTGTTGCTTATAATACTTCACAGATGCTAGTGCCAGTTTGATCTCACTGAAAAGTACTTGGAGATCTTGGGCTGAAAGACATGATGAAAATATAAAGTAGTCATTGTATAAAGATACTTTTGGTCATCACATATTTATAAACTAATATGTTCAAAGTGACAAGCTGTTTTGTTGCAAGCATGGACCAGAATAGGGATTTGTCCCCAGAAGACCTATTGGCATCAGTAGCATGGCCTCGAGTTGTCCACAGGTGCTGGCAGTGGAACACTTTGCAGTTTTGCAAATTTTGAACATTTTGCAATTGTTCAAAGTAATGTTAAAAAATAACATGTTGGATTATGATAGTTATTTGTGAGTGGACTACTATCTACTGACAGCCTCAGGGTCAGATCACAGATGTGTTATTTGGGTAGTAAAGCTCTCCTTGACTTCGAGAGAGCTGAGGTTTCACCCCCACTGCCACCCCCAGATACCCAGCATGTGCTTGCTAACACATATTTTTATTCTACTTAAATCTGCAGGGTGATTTTTTTTTTTTTCCATGTGGGTTTTGATGTAGACTCGAGTTTCTGTTGTTGTTTCTTGCTGTATTGTTCAGTGTTGCTGATGGCAAATAACAGAAAAGAACTGATTATATTCCTATTTTTATTCACAGGGAAAAATGTTACAATTTTAATTGTATGTTCTAATTTTTCCTCCTTCATCTTTTATGTTTTGAATTTCTACATTTCAAAAGCAGCATCATTATCATTCAGCACATTAAAGCATGTCTTTTTAATAGCTTTCCATTTTAATGTGAAAGAATGGAATTGGGGAGGAAAAACCAATCTGTCTTGAAGGAAATTTTCTGTTATCTAAGGATTTTCTGTGCAGCCAACAGGAGAGGATCTTGAGCTTGGCTGACTTCGAGTGTTATTCTCTACCTTGAGTAACTTGTAGAGTACAAAGAACTACTTTCATAATGTTATCACCAACAAAGTCCATCTGGTTCTGCCAGTGACAAGGGGATTATTTCAGCTTTTTATTATGTCAGTGAGATGTTAGCTTTTTAGGATTCAGATGTTAGCTGTTGGGGGAAAGAAGGGAAAGTTAGATAATAATTGAAACTCTGTTGGTGGAGAAGTTAACTAAATATTTTGCCAGTAATTTTCCTACCCATATTTCCTTCTATTGGCATCCTGATGGTTTATCCTTATGAAATCAGATTAGAATGCAATGACTTGATTTGTTAAGCAGGCAGTGATGACAATGAGCATCTGTTTGTCTGGTCCAGATTCCCATTAACATCTAGTAACATTGTCCTTTCTTGCTATTACTTTTATACAGAGCAGCACAGAAGCTTAACCTGTCTTCGAAGAGAAAGAAATACCATCCACCCCTGCCACACACACACGACTTCTCTATTTATGCTACTAACTTTAGTGGCATCCTGCAGCTCTGTCCTCCCCCAGCACCACCATGCCTTCTGAGAGCTGTGTCCAAAATCAAGGACAACCCTGGCATTGGAAAGGTAACTTTGGATTTCAATTTTTTAAAACAGCTTTCTAGACAAATATTAATGGGGCTGGAAGCTTTCAGCCTAGAACAGAGCTGGGTAGGCTCAAGGAAAGGGTCTTGGGATAGAGAGATATAGCCACATCCTTTTGAATGTTCCTGTTATCTCCTGTTGACTTTGTGAAGAGTTGGCAGGCTCAGGGCAGATTCAGTGCTGGAGTGCAGGCTTCCTTGAAGCCAGTTAACATCACTGACAACAGTATTGGCAAAGGTTGTTTTGCCCTCCCTTCTGTTAAAGTAAGAGACAAAATTTCCTTTGATGTCATTGGTCCTAAACCAATGCACATACAGGCTTTGCCTGTGGAAGAAATAGTCTCTGCATTGCCTGCAAGGTTCAGCCACTGGTGCTGGTGCTGTCTGTCAGCTGAGACGAAGGAGATACATTGAGGGGGCTTTGTTTCCCTCTGCTTTGCATGTCGTTGTAAAGCAAGAATAGGAAAATGGAGTAGCAGGAGAGAAATATACGTTTCACCAGCTTAGGAAATGCGGCACCTTTTGAAATGGAAAAATTCGTGCTAATTTTATCTAAAATTAATTAAAATAGAAGCCAATTACTTAAAGCTTTATTCATATTTATAACTGTTTAATCACCCACACAGCAGAGTCTGAACACTTATTTACATAGGCTACAAGAGACTAGTGTTTGAAGATAGAATTGAAGTATGTAATGTGCACAGGAGAACTAAAATATGCACCTAGACTAACTATACAGATCAACATTAACAGAAAGAGATTGTCAGCCTAAATACCTACAGCTGACACTTGCTCACAGTGAATATTCTGTATTTCCTAACTCAGTGAATTTGTGCTAAATGGAAAACAAAGCAATAGTTTTGGCTGTTTTAAGCAGGTGGAAACTCACAGATGAAAATGTGGTTTCTTCTGTTTTCCCAATGTCTTAGAAAAGAAGAGGAAGTATTAAATGGTGAAATACAGAAAACCTGACACAGTAATTTAGAGGTTCCCAGGTGGATGAGGTTTTGCTAAGGAATACCCTTTCTATGTGTGTGTTTTTAACAGAGCCCATTTGTTGTGCCTGCCTTTTTTCTGTGAGACTTAGTACTTGTCCATGGCACAATAACAGGGAGCATGGCATTTCTGAGGCACGTTCCCTTAGGAAGACCTTTAAGTGTGATTGTATATCCTTGTGCCTACGGCTCAATAAAACTGTCTTTGCACCTCACTGCACTTGTGTGCCTCCAGCTATGTCTAGCCAAGAAACTTCAGCCTTTGTACTATGCTTTGAGGGTGGCTGGTGGAGCTTCTCAGCAAGACCTGTACTTTATGGAAAGCTCTGGTTTATCTGGTGTCTTAAACAAGATTGAAAAGTCTAATATAGATCAAATGCATTATCCCAGATAGCAGGAGATTATATGCCTTGAGTCATGTGCTCTACCTACTTTCTTCATTAGCGAGTAGAGCAGAGAGCTTTCCAAGGGAAGAGCTCTACCAAAATGCTAAGGAATACGGTAGGACCTTGAGCAAATCAACTGTGGAAGCTTGTCTTTCAGCACAGGATATATATCTGTAGTGTGCTGGAAATATGGGTGACATTCCTCCCCTGCCCAGCATGTTACAACAAGAATTTCCAGAGTTTATGGGTCAGTGAGTTACTATTGACCCTCAAAATGTCTGTTGTTTAGCTCTTAGCTGAAAACATTAAAAACATAGAATCATAGCATATCCTGAGTTGGACAGGACCTGCAAGGATTATTGAGTATTGAAGATGCTGTTTGTTTGGGCCCAGGATTTCAGCTGAGTCCTTCTCACCACATACTTGTTAACCAAAATTTGGAAGAACCCTGTGCTGTGCTGGAGAGGATAGAAACTCTCTGCTAATTGAATCAGCCCTTTAGTTCTTACAGTTAAAACCTAGACCATCCAAATGGTGATGTGGTGTGCTAGTTCCTAGTTCTCAAAAAACAAAGTAACTAGGCATCTTCTCTGATCCAGTTTGATATGCAATACCTATTAAATATCTCTCTTAACCCATTCCTCTTTTGCAACATCACAAATATCAGTGTTGGCCCATAAAAAAAGCCCTCCAGCAATACAGCTTTTTGTAAAAATTATGAGTCAGCACAAATGAAATCTCATGTGTCCAAATTCTTAGAACTTGTGGTCAAAGGAAGTGTCACTTCTTTATAGGTGTACTTTAGTAGTAAAAACTCATAGTTTTTAACCTTTTCTGAGCAATGCCAAACAGCTTTTGATAGCATTTAGCTCACTATGCATTAGCACTCTCCATTATTTCCTCTTCATCGACTTCTGCTGATCAAGATTTACTCAGCTGGTATCTCATGATGAGGGTGATGGGAATAAAGTAATCACTTTTATTCCTCGCTGCTTTAAGTATCACAGCAATTGAGAGAACAATCAGTAAACACTGGCAGTTGTGCTGTGATCCTCTGTTAACTTCAGTCTCTCTTCTAACAGCTTTTTACTTTACACTCCTCCTGCTTATCATTTTCCTCAGGTTTTTTTTTGCAGCCTGTCCAGGGGACAGAATCAGTGATGAATTATGGAGTCACTTTTTCCTACCACAGCATCTGTGGCTCATGCCGTCCTTGGTTTATGTGATCATTTCCATGTCAGCAGTGTCCCTCACCGAACTATTACTGTGTAGTTACAGTGGGTTAAGCAGCTGGTGGGGCAGCTTTTTCCTCCCTCACCTCCGAGGAGAGGAAGTTGTGCAAGAATGATGAATAGAAGTAACAAACTGGAAATCCATGAAGTGTCCAAGATGCTTCAGTGAGAGCAATGTGGCAAACTGAAGAGATGAATGATATGCCAACTGTACCAAAATACCATTTATTGTAAGTGATTAAGGCCTGAATACTACAGCAACTAATTATTATCTGAGACTACTCATTCTTAGTAGTCTCATTTCTTTTGTAAATCTGCTGGAAACTTAGAGTCAAGTGCACATTGAAACATTTACAATGGCAAATATGAATGGCTTTCTGTATGGTCCCTGCAGTGGTAATTCTAAATATTTTGTTAGCCCAGGGATACTGAAGGTTGTATTTTATCTGGTATTCAATATGCTGTAAGAGACACAGGAACATAATGTGGAAGATGTGAGGGCCAAAAGTAGAACAAGGTGTCCAGAGGGAATCTAGAAGTATAGGCTGACTTTGAGACCAGGTATCCAGGCAAAGTGGTTGAAACAATAATAAAGATAAAAATTAGCAGGCAGGGATTAATGCCATATAGGAGGGATCAGTTGTTGAAGCTTTTACAGATGGAGCACATACATTAGCATTTTGCGGAAGAGTCAGTGAACATTAGAATAGGGTTGGTCTGATTTATAGAGTGTATTTGGATTATGTAAAAGCTTTTTGACAAGTGCCTTGACCTAAGTTTCTTAAAAAACTCTAATTTGTCATGTATTCTCTAGTGGCTTAATAACTGGTAGGAAACGAGGGTAGATTTCACACTGAAGGAAAGTTAGCAGTGTTGTCATATGGAAATCCATCCTGGTTTGGTGTTGTCTCTATTACATAGTTTGGGTGAGGTGGTGAAGCTGTGTATTCACAGCAGCCAAAACTAAAACTGACTGTGAAGATTTGGGAAATGCTGTCATGACACTGAAGTTACTGGGTGAGTAAGGAGGCAGATGGACTTTCATATTGATTAATACAGGGTAACGTGTGCAAGAAAAGCAGCTCTGACTCTGCATGCACAAACAGTAAGCTGTGAGGAAATCAGACATGACTAGAACCCATTTTAACAGCCAATGTGGAAGCTACAGCATTAGTTTGTTATCAACCTGAGCTTCTAAAGAAATGCTTTACTGACTGTTTAGAAGGCAAAAAGATTAAGCATTGTTACTTTTAGGGGATCTCTAACAATATGTGATGTAAATACATGTTCCTCCTCAGGCTCATGATGTATAAATAACAGCCACTCATTGATGTTTTTTTCCTGTACTCGCCTTCTTCCTTGAGGTGAGATCTTTAAAGAAGTTTGAGAGGATGGTAACAAGAAATATAAAGATGTCTCCTCCTCTATCATGTATTTATCTCCAAATTACCTTCTCAGAGGAGAGGCACTCCTGTGACTGAGTGAGGGAAGGACTGGGTCCTCAGACTCCAGCATGCAGAAGCAGCAGTGGAGCGTATTTCACTGCTGGCATAGACCTTGACCCCAGTCAGCCTAAACCTTTGGAGAAAAGACCTCACCAAACAAATTAACATCTGTACTTAGAATTTTATCTTCCTTATCCTTACTTGATATGCACTTTCAAAGCTGTCCTACTGTGACTATTGGCTTATCATGCAAAAAACTCCCTTTGGCAAAAGCACTGACTCAATAGTGAGCTGAAGGTGTTAAGCCTTTTTCATTGGTTTCAAAGTTAAACATAGAAATAAGAGTTATTCTGAATTGGGTGATGGGACAGTTGAATCTAAGGAACTGTTTGAAGGCAGCATCTGGATTATTTTGCGTTCTTCTGTGGTGTCTATAATTGGACAGGTCCTGCCACTGATTGTGGAACCTTTTCTTGAACTTCTGAGCCCAACAGGCATTTGGGGAAAGGAAGAGGCTTGAATTCTTGCTTTTCGTAAGCTGCATGACTACAGCAAAGGCAGTTACTGTGCATTGTGAGAACTGCTGGACGAGACAGGATGCGGAGAGATTTCGATGGCCAGTTCTTGCACTTGAACTCAGTTATTGATTATTTTAGCCTAACATCTAAATTTATTCCTAATCTCACATCATCATCTCCATGTGTATCATACAGTTCTGCTGCGGTGAAATTGCTATATGGCTTTTATGGTTGAATGCATTTGTTATTAGAGACCTACTTCAGCAGAGAGCCTGTGTGTATCTTTTACAATTTGAATTTATAATTTCTCACTGTTTCAAGTACTCTTCTGGAAGGTGGAAAATAAATATCTTATTAATTTCTTTTACATTTCGGAAATACTAATTTTTCCCATTATAATAATTTCAGCAGCAGTATGTGGACTTGTCCCGTGATATAAATCTTTAATTAAGCCTTTTGTTAATTTTCTTTACTAATACTGCAAAATGTTATACACTCTAACAGGTGCTTGTAGGGATTGTCGATATTCAACAATACCAAGCAGAGAAAAGTTTAAAAAAAAAAAAATTAGAATGGTAGGTCTGTCTGCGACCTGTGTTTCATGTAATCAACAATAATCAAACTCTTGCACAAAGGAAAATCCCACTACCAATGCAAACTGGATGCTGAAAGGAATTTTGCTCACTACTGATAAATGTTACATAGTAAAATTCATACCTTTCTCTTGAATGTGCCAAAAGCATCAGAGTCCAAATCATTTAGCTGAATCCTACTTAAAAGGCAATGATCCAGTGCAGTATGATTCTTGTAACCGAATCATTTTTGTGGTCTCTCTGGGTGTTATTAAATTTAATGTCAGAATAGTAGGAAAGACGTCTGAAAACCATTTAATATTGTCACTGGAAAGAAGTTAGATTATGCTCAATTTCTGACATTAATGTGCTACTTAAGATAATTTATCATATTGTGGTATTAAAAAAGGCATCCTTTTTACAGTGGCTGCTGCGTAGCATTCTAATGTGCTATTTTTCTTTAGCGTGGTAGGAAACCTTTTTCATGCAAAATGTTTTTTTTTTTTCTGGGATTCTGTTCAGCTCATTCTTTATAATACTGCATCACTTACAACAGCAACTTTAAGTGCTTGTCGCTTTCAAGGATTCTGTCAATTTTTTTGTGTTAGAATGACAGAATCCTCCTGTGTAAGATAATTGAAGTGGAGCATTTACAGAGGACCTGAATTGTCAGACATGTTTCTTGGACAGGTATATGTATACTGGTCTCCGTTTACGAGTTTTAGGCATTTACTTTCATTTATGCTTTACCAAGTGATAGCTAAGGTACTGCTAATATGATTTACTAATCATGCAGGATTTTCTTAAGTTTGCTGTGTGTCCCATTCACTGCTTCTCAGAATGGTTTGATGACAGATAACAAATAGGTACTTAATTTTGTCATCTTTATTGCTCCTTGTTTCCTAATGACTAAAGCGTTATTTCTGATCTAGGTCATGTATCATACTAAGTACTTGTCTATCGATGTATGTAGCACTGTATCATCCCAAGTGTGTGTATCCCTGCCAAAACACCTTGAACTGCTTAAACAAAAATGTGGAAAAGTTAGATAAAAATACATAAATTCTTCTACTTTCACCTTCTACTGTTTTCACCTTGAAAAAATGAAATAGTTTCCTTCATGTTTTCTGGGAGTAGAGAATCAATTATTCTTTAACAGAGTACAATATAGAAGTGATTTTTTTTTCTTTTTTTTTAGGTTCTCCCAGGGGAGCTAGCTGGTCTATGCTAGCATGGCAATTTTGCATATAAATTTGCCATCCATTTGTAGTGGCAGTATATGAAAAGCTTGTAAGAACTACCCACAGTAAACCAATTTAGCAAGGGTTATATATCTGTCAGTTACAATTAAATCCATGAAAAATATTGGCTCTGAACTAGGACTTTTGTAATTTGATTTACACTGTAGTTGAAAAATAAGTGATTTCATTGGAAAATGGTCTTTATTCGACTGAATGTGAATTCTTTGTAATTTCTCACTGAGAAATCTTAATTCAGAGTGGTGGGTGTCTAAACATAGTTATTTAATTAACCTGCTGCTATATGCCATTTTGTGAACATTGGGCAAAATTAACCTCCTGGCTGCACGATGCCTGTCAAAGATGTGTGTTTCCAGGGAATATTTAGTGTCTGTTCAAATTTGATATAATGACATTTATTGCTAAAGATCAAATTGGTTGTTCATTTAGGAATTATGATACTGCTCTTATGCAGAATATGACCAGCATTTCTAAAATGGATTCCAGTATAGTGCCATCACCTTCCCAAAATACAGACAGATTAAGTCACTTTATTTTAGTAAAAAGGCTTGAGCCCATGTATTTTAAAATTTTACATGCTTTTTAATCCATTCCTTTTACTTTTTCCTTCTCATTCTGTCTAATTTGAAACTTGACAACTACATAAGCATCAAATGTAACAAAACATCACTACAAAAACATAAACACTGCACATCCATTGATTTCAAAGGAGGTACCATATGTTACAGTTATGCCTGTGCTAACATACTTGGCTGGGTCAGGATCTTAATTTCCTCACCATTCAAAAT
This sequence comes from Lepidothrix coronata, assembly GCF_001604755.1. Lineage (NCBI taxonomy): Eukaryota > Metazoa > Chordata > Aves > Passeriformes > Pipridae > Lepidothrix > Lepidothrix coronata. Next base: position 4,325,929 of record NW_016690199.1, on the reverse strand, counting down.
GCCATGGAGTCTAGTCATTACCTAGTGAATTAGTGGAGTCTTTTCCATCTACATGTCTGCCCCTCATTAAACTGTGTAGAGTATTTGGCACCCTCCACTTAGAGATGAATGAACAACTTTGATATCTCTCTCTCTCTCTATTTATATATTTATATAAATACATTTTTAATTGTCTAAAACATATAGTAGAGGTCCATGATAGTCTTAAGAACAGAATTCAAATCATATGGTTCTTTAAGTGTGAGATGGTCTTTCCCCTTTCTCTGGTCTCCGAGTTTATAGCCTTTCCATCTCTCTTGGTTATGGGGTAGTAATCTGTGAGAACCTGACTGTCAGTCTCCTGGCTGTTTCTGTCTAAAATTGTGTAGAATTGTGTAGCTCATTCCCTCTGTTATCACTGGCTCTCTTTTCTCTACCAATTCAGCCTTGGATGTGATTTCTTCTGGGACAACACATGCCTCACTGGTCTTAGGGGAGTTTTGTGTTCATTGACATGTGACTTTGTGATAGCTCCATTCAATTCAGCATATCCAAAATATATGGGCTTTATTAGATAAAATTGTTAGCTTGCCTCTGACCATCAGTCTCACATTCATGTCTTGCTGTCAGAGTTGCTTCGAATTTTGGGTTTCACAGTTTTTTGGTCTGTCTCTTACTTTTTCCAGACCTGTCTTCTGGCAGTGACATAGGCTTGATGTTCTGCACTGTCTTGATGAGTCCAGAAGTCAACTCATTATTTTGGTTGCTGTGACTCCCTCATCCCATTCTCCTCAACTCCAACTCGTTCAGTATGTTCAGGGGAGGATCTGGAAATCACGAGTCCACACAAAAGGGTCCCACGGGACTGGCAACAGTGGAGAAGGTCACAGCATGGGAACAGTGACTGCCATGTGGTGGTGGGGCAGGAGGTCTCTCCTTGTGACCCTTAGGTGTGAAACGGGGCAACCAGTAGCAGTGGAGGAGGAGAGCTGCAAGAGGAGGAAGGGCTGGTACCAACCAGCATGTACAGCCTTCAGTTTCTGAGTTATTTCAGTATTTAGGTGAAAATTGTTAAATATGCATTTAGATTTTACTTTAATAAGGGTCAAAGATCTCAAGGCCTAGAGTTTTGTCTCAGGACTCCAACAGGTTACTGAAATTTGAGTGGATCTGTGGTTTTCTAGTGATCTCATCAGATGTTTCTAAAACTTTTTGGGGTTTAGTCCCAGAATCATCCACATTGCCCTTGTCATCCACACGTGGGCCTTTTCTTTCCCCCCCTTTCTTTTCAGAAATGTGCCCTTTTGCCAGTTTTTCTCCCTTAAAATTCTTTATGTTTACACAAACTGTGGTACGATTTTTTTTTATGCTTCAGCATCCATCCATTAGGCTTGCCCTTACATAGCTGGAATTAATTCTAGCTTGCAATTGTTTTCTTTTGTTGCCTTTCTTTGCCCTGACTTCCACTGTAGGCTGACAGACAGATAAACTTAAAAAAAAAATAATTCCTTCATTGCTCTGAATGTCTCTCCCACCCTTGCCAGTGAAGGTTAAAATTACATCCATTGTTGTGCTGGGTGAGGGGTCTCTGACCTTGTGCCACCAATTTCTAGAGCTTTTCCAAATTAGGTCCTTGTTTATTTATTTTTAAAAAATTCTTTATCTTGTAATGACATATTCAAGATGTATTTGCTATCTTCTTTTCCCAAACACTTTTGATTTTAATAGGATTTCCTGCAGCAATTCTGCTGACCTGCTGGTTTCTGCAGAAACATGAGTTTGGAAAAGTTCAGCAATGGAGTGTGAAACCCCAGTGTACAAAACCCACCAGATCAGAGCCAGTTAATTAATGAAATACTTCAGTGGTTTGCATGATTTAGGTTGTCTTCAGGCACTGAGAAAAATGTTACTAATCTGCAAGTATTGTGATGTTTGTGTTTATTTTATTTGCAAAAATGGAACTCAAATATAAAACTAGCCTCCTTTTCCATTCACACCCTCATTAAAATAGAGTCTCTATCCAGTATTTGATGTCTGTATGAATGTCTGTGTACAAAGTCTTGTATCCTTATGATTATAAACTTCCACTTGCATTTCTTTTTCTTGCCCTGCACTGTCCTCTGCATTGAAGAAGAAATACACAAAAGGGGGGAAAAAAAAGGAGTTAGTAATAATACCCGGTTCTAGCAATAAGGGTCATTTCCATCACAGGATGGATGTGCTGTCTTAGTTCTCCTTAAGGAGTGTAAGAGGAGGTCAGGGCAGGATGCCCATAGCCTGGGATGACTTTTCTGAAATCACCAAATCTGTATTGTCTTTCTTTTTTTCTGTTCTTTCTCTCTCCCCTCTCCCCCCATTTCTTTTAGCTCTCTTTCCACCCCCCACCAGACCTGTTCTTATTTCTTTCTACTTGTCTTATTCTTCCATTTCTTTGTTCATTCTCCTCTAAATTCCTTATCTTGTGTTTCCTTGCTTTTTACAAACGTTACCAGTAGCTGGTACCACTGCAGCTGGAGTTGACCACACAAAGCTGGACATGTTGTCGAATAGTTGCCTATGCTGGGTGTGATCCTGAGTGGGCCTGAAATTATTGTTATTGCACTTAATTATAATAATTCATTTTCATAAGTGAATAAAAGCATTGGAGCGCAGTTATTGCTGATTCGCTCTCTAGTTATGGGCCAAAGTTACTTTCAGATTTATGGGTTCACATGTTATCTTGAATCCTCCCTTCCCTGCAAGCCCTTGTATCTGGATGATTTCCTGCACTGCACATTGCTGTCCCTGCAGGTGAGCATGTCTTTTGTATGAGAACTAGATAAAGAGACCCAGGAGAAGCTGCAGTTAAATTGATCCTCAAGGCAAGAGCCATGCTAGCTCTATAGTACACTGCTTTTCCAGCAGTATTCATTCCAGAAGAGTACTGGGATGAACTTCAGAGCTGAGAATATAAACCTGTCACTTAATATTGGTCCTCAGGCACAGGCATGCAAGAAGTGTAAGAAGAATAAATAGTATTGCACCAAACCTTTGCTTATGCACTTAGAAGTTTGTGCATGCACCTGGGATCTGCCTGCTCTTAGTTTTTGCTGTTGTGAAGGGATATGTTTGAGTAACCTTCATGCTTGTTGGTACTTTCATGAGCACTTCTGCTTTATTTCTGAGTGAAATCAGTCTGGCTCAGCATCATGAATAAGTGAGACACATTATAACCCTACAGTCTCTGGTAGATACCACTTATAGATTTATTTAGTGGGCAGAGAAACGAAATGTGTAATCATTGTTTTTCTACTGGCAAATCTGCTTTTAAACATTAAAAGGGGAACTCCCTTAAGCTGATTTTTCTCCTCCTACTCCCATTTGTCTCGAAAGCTCACTTCCACTTTAAAAATGAAGATGACCCTCGAGACCTGTTAAGTTTGGGATCTGATCCAGTATGGGAAGCTATTTTATAATCTTTCTGCTTCAGAGAGGTGGTCTTAAAAAGCTAATTTGACATGCAGGGTTTTTCTGAGGGTGAAGCCATCATTGTGTTTAGGGGGAGCAACACCCTGATGAAGGTAACTTGATGTTTAGGTCAGGAGCAAACCAATTTTCCTCTTATCCAAGCTCTGACTGCTATAATCTAATAGGTGGAAGAGAGAACAGAAAGGACTGTTTAGATAAGTGCTCTGAAAACAGCATATATTTTAAAATTCATTTTAATCAAGTGACCCTGGAGTGGGCATTTGTACTTACACATATTTATACATTTAGTTTTTGTTTCTTTTTTTTTGCCCAAGGGAGGTTATTTCTATGAGCACCCTGGTAGCATGTCAAGGTTGAGCTAGCAGGCTAATACACAAAGCTGGCTTCATGCAGCTTTTATGGGGAAACAGCCTTGAATGTGTCACCTCTGATGCACTTTGCTTTTGAGGCAGCTGTTTTATTTATTCTAAGGTTTGCTTGTTTTCTGCAACTGTATTTTCATATTCATATTACCATGAAAGGGGAAAGAAAAGAAAGTGTTGAATAAGGGGACTGCTTGAGTCAATAGGTGGAAGAATTTGCTGCTACCTTTGGTGGAGCCTCCTGCAGTGTTTATGGGAAGGGCTGGTTGTTTCTTAACCTCTTTGTTTGGAAAAAATGTTGGGGAAAAGCTTTTGTAGCTGCTTTGTGGAAAATATTTTCTGTGAGGGTCCTTGAATAATTGTGTAGGGATGCCTGTGTGCAGGTTAACTGCCATAGAGAGGAGGACATGGAAAAATGGAACAGTTGAGAACTTCAATGAAATGTTCAAATTACCTGCCCTTCCCAGCTGATAAAGGCAGGGACAGTTCAGCGTTGTGCTTCCTGCTGTTCCCACCTGTCTGCTGTAGATCATCCTGGCTTGGGCACTGCAATTCACTGCACACACTGGGTGCAGGTGTGTATGCCATCATCTTTTCATCTTGTCTGGTATGAAGGGCAGTCCCAGAGGGTGGCTGTTTAGATAAGTGCTCTGTTCGCTGCCTGCATTTCCCATTTTTTGCTTTGCTGAAGTAGCTTTTATTTCTCTGGATCCAGGAGTGACGGGGAAGTGCTGACTGTTAAGTCAATTCTTTTTGCAAAGACACAATGTGTCAGTGTAATAAGTGCACACCATTTTAATGACAATGTTATTGAAACATAGTAAGTAGGAGTTAAATTGTTCTGGGAGATATAAGGTTAAATTTAGCAATAAAATGGAGAATCATTCTTTATCAGAGATGTGAGCTTTCGAACCTGGCTTCCATGTGCAGTATCCAGCTCAGGGCTGAAAGTGAGCCCGTCTCGTAGAAACACAGAATTGTTTAGGTTGGAAAGGATCTTTAAGATCGAGTCCAACTGTCAACCGAGCACTGCCAAGCCCACCATTAGACCATGTCCCCAAGTGCCACATCCACATGTCCTTTAAATACCTCCTGGGATGGTGTCTCTACCACTTCCCTCAGCAGCCTGTTCCAGGGCTTGACAACCCTTTAGGTGAAGAATATTTTTCTAATATTCAGCCTAAACCTCTCCTGGTGCAACTTGAGGCCATCTCCTCTTGCCCTATCACTTGTTACCTGTGAGGAGAAATCAACCCCCAACTCGCTACAGCCTTTCAGCCTATCGTTCTCTGTAGAGAGCAATAAGGTCCCCCTGAGCCTCCTCTTTTCCCAGCTCCCTTAAGCTGCTCCTCATCAGACCTGTGCTCCAGACTCTTCACCAGTTGTGTTGCCCTTCTCAGGACATGCTCCAGCACCGAAAAGTCTTTCTTGAAGTGCGAGGCCCAAAACTGAATACAGGATTTGAGGTGTGGCCTCACCAGTGCCAAGTGATGACTCATCAGTAGGTGACTGTGTGCTCTGTGTCTGGAGGGTTCACCTGGTAGATTTGCAGTGGAGGGGTTCCTCTCTGTCACTCCCCTTCCAAATCAAGTGCAAGTGCTTTAACAGGAGTGGATGTTTAGTGGGTAAGCAGCTGTGTTGCAGGAGATGAAGCTCCTGGTGGGTGCTATGGAGAGTGCAAGTGTTCCAGCTATGGTAGCCATGGAGGCTCTTCATCCAGTGAAACTACCTGGTTAACACTGGTACTGAGAGAGTTGTCTGGTAGTTGGATAAGGAGATAATATTGTTGTTCGGCTTGTTATTGAAACATTTCAGACTGGCCATGGAAAAAGTAATTCTGGCCAAACAGTGCTTTTCCCTGAAGTTTGATCCACTGGACAGTTCAGAGTTGTAGTTGCACCTGTAATGGTAATTTACTTCAATGCAAGGTGTATAAAACATGTTGGTACTGACCTTGGAATAATTTCATAAGGATAAATGGTCGTAAGTAGGTGTGAGGCAGTATTTCACAAGTTTTTCAAGTAAGAATATGATTTCCAGGAAACTTAAAAGAAGCAGGTGTGCAGCCGTTGCTGAACTTTCCTCAGACCCAGTCATTTGGCTCCCATAAGCTGCTTTGGAAATCACAGACAACATGTCTGAGCTTTCTAAAAATATTGTTTTAAAAATCTTTGTGTAGGATATCATCATTTGTAGTGTTGCAATAGAAAAGTACTTTCCAAGTGGTTTTGTTTCAAGCTTTTTGACTTTTTAATGGTTTGTGGGGAATTTTTCCTTCCTTTTTTTCTCCATTAAATGTGCAATTAACCACTAAAGAGCCTAGCAATGACAGCATAAAGGCATCTGCCTGGGAAATTTATGAGAAAAACACCTCTTTATTAGAATAATGTGAACAAGGAATTGAAAGTTTCTAGATTTACTTCAAATGGACTAACTGTCTGAGCCCTGTCTTATTCAGCCTGATTTTCAAAGTGTTATGTCTTTTTGGTCACACTGAGTACTTGAAAGGTAGGTCACTAGCATTTTCTTTTCTTTGGTGTGGTGTTACACCTACAGTGGATCATACCTGCAGGTCAGACATTTATAAATTGAAATGGTAAAATTGGAACAGAATCAACTGAAGAGACAAAATGCACCTTTAAAAGCCAGTTAGTTCAGTGAAGACCCCAGGCTGGAAAATCTGGCTCTATGTTTGTCCCACGGCTGTTCTGACACACCTAACCATTACAAACAAACACATCATGGGAAGAAGAGTGGGTTTGGGAGGAATGTTTTGCATGTGTTTATCTGTAGCTGGGAACTCAAGTTGTCGCTTTCTTCTGAATTCTTGCAGGTGAAAGTGATGGTAAGGATTTGTTCCTCTCAAGGAGCACATGAAACATCTGAATCCATGTCCTTCCTAAAGGTAGACCCACGAAAAAAACAAATCACATTTTATGATCCAGCAGCAAGTGGGCCTTCGAATGCAGGTCACAGAAGAGGTGTTGTTGCTGTCCCAAAGATGTTTGCCTTTGATGCAGTTTTCCCCCAGGATGCTTCACAGGTACTGGAGTCACTCATGTAAACCTCCCGAGTCTTCTCATGGCCACTGCATTTGATTGCCTGAAGAGTTCCTTCTGTTTCTGGGGAACTTTATTTAAATGAGTTACCTTAGTGCTGGAAAAAAACATGGTAATTAACAGACAAGTAGGTAAATTCTTATGTTTTTCAGTTTGGTTGAGATGTAAAATTAAGGAATAATATCTGGGGAGATGGATTTGCTGACTAAATTACCTTCCTTCATTTTCTCTTGTTAGAGCAAGACAGACAGCCAATTTGAAATTCAGTTTCCATCCATTTGATGGCATGGAAATAAAGTCCTTCCCCATGGCTTTCAATGAGAAATAAACATGTGCTTAATGTTAAACTAAATGCTGTTGTTAGGAGCAAAGATAAAGCTAACCCCTTGGGATTGCTGTACTGAAACATTTAGGGAGCTTTAATATTCTCTTCACCTTTTCCAGTTCATTTATACTGTGGTTTTGACTGATTATTTTATCTTGACTGTTGTGCTGATGGTGGTGTATGCCTTTCTTTTGGCCTGTAAAAGAGTATATTTGTACAGTAGTAGCCCCAGACCTGAAATCAGCTATACAGGAGGGACGACTGGTCTTGGAGAGGATTGTGATCTGCAGTGTATTCAGTGAGGTTCTCCTCATGGACACCTGAAGTTTCCTTCTGGGGAAAAAAATCTTCGGTTCAGGAAAAAAAATCCTAGAACAACTTTAAAAACAAGAACAAATTCAACAGTGTATGATGAACTATGCCAAGTTTGAACTGCTGGAAAGAAAATTAGGGTGAAAAATACCACAAAGCATTCAGGGTGAAAATAGTCTATTAATGTTGAGAAAATATGACAAGATCTAGTTCATAATCCCAAGATCAGATCTTCTCCTAGTGTTCTTAATTTTTTGGGTCCCAGACTATAGATATGAAATTATCTATTAAGTCTAAGTTCTAGCCAAGCACTAAAAAGGGAGAATAACTTCCCCCACACAGCAGTGCCCAGAGCAATGGTAACCACATCTGGAGGCTGTTTTTAAGATCCTGCATGTGTTCAAACAGGGTCTTTGTGAAGAAATATGAAATGGTGATCTCAACATTAGTCCAGAACTGGAAGTGAGTTTTTTTCCTCACTTGTGCTGCCAGCCCTGCTGCAAGGTGGCTGGTCACAACCTGCTTCCCTGCTGTTTTTGGCACCAGTCCTTCAGGCTATTGAGCTCTGGTTTGGGCTGGCTTTTCAATCCCTTGTGGTGGGCCTGTTGGGTGGCCTGTTGTGGTGTTTCTGGGTAATGTTGGCCAGTGCAGCCACTTTTGTGCAGGTGTCATTGCTGGAGTAAAACTTGCTGCCATGCACCTGCAAACAGAGCCTTATCATTTCACTGTAGTTACATATTTACACCAGCCCTCTCCCTTACCCCCAGTTGCTCTACTTGATAGATCATCGTATCGTGTATTTGAAACCTTCACTGACGTGGATAAACTGGTTTTAACACACTCAAATATTTTAGCAAGTTCTCCTTATTGATGATGATGTTTCCCTTGGAAAAGGAAAATGTGATACTATGAAATCTTATTCAGGGATCTTAATGCATTTTCTTCAGTATGGATGTCTTTTTAATTCTCGTGAGCGCTCCTCAGTAGCTTAATTTCAGTGGAGTTGCTACTATTACTGAATAGCCTTGGCTAAGCTATTATACCAGCAGGAAGCCTGGTTGGATAGCATTCAGTCTGCTACATTAGTCATAGAATCAATATTCCAAGAGAATAGGTTTAATAGAATTGAAAACTATTTTAGGCTGTAGTAGCATATCTTATTATTTTTTTAAGATAGCATAGTTACTAAAACAATAGGACTGATGCCACAAAAATGGGGAGAATACTACGCCTCAAAAATATTGAGTCGTTCATTTCATTACAGAAGAATAGTAAAAACCACAGCAGTATATGGCTTTTACTTATTTGTCTCCAATCTTTCTTTCAGGCTGAGGTATGCTCTGGAACAGTAGCAGAAGTAATTCAGTCTGTTGTGAATGGTGCAGATGGTTGCATATTTTGCTTCGGTCATGTCAAGCTTGGTGAGCTCCCAAATTCGTTACAGTTAATTACTATGTCAGTCTGGTAATTACATGCTGTCAGCTCCTGGAACAATAAACCTGGAGTATATGAATAGATTAGAATTTCTTTTTAATTAGCTTTGCAAACTTATCATGGTTTATTTCTACACCGTGACTGTAAGTTTTAATTTGAAAAGGTAAAATGTAGCATCAGATTAGCTTATTCAAGAGCAGGTTTATGTAGGTGCGTTGTGATGAAAATCAAAAGATCAGAGATGTCTTTAACATTAATTTGCTGTGGGTCTGACTTACAAAAATTTCAAACCTAATTGAATAAACAGTAATAGATTAATAATTACATACTTTGAATTTTTGCATCTGTTCTTTGTATGGCATTACATGCGATGTACAGTGGTGATATGAAGAGACACTGTCTTGTACAAGAAAGGTAAATTATGTTTGTGTTTGTCTTTTCATTCTAGGAAAATCTTTTACCATGATTGGGAAAGATAACTCCACACAAAGCCTTGGTATCATCCCCTGTGCAATTTCTTGGCTCTTCAAATTAATCAATGAACGTAAAGAAAAAACTGGAACTCGTTTCTCTATTAGAGTATCTGCTGTGGAGATCAGTGGCAAAGATGAAAACCTTAAGGATTTGTTAGCTGAAGTAGCCACTGGCAGCCTTCAGGATGGCCAATCTCCCGGGGTTTATCTGAGAGAAGATCCAATATGTGGAACCCAGGTATAATGAATATCAGAGCATAGATTTTTTTGAGCCTGACTTTCTTCTACTTTTTATCTCCTGTTATCTGACAACAATTATGACAACTTTTAAGACAGTAAAAAAAAATTATTGCTTTTAATTTATAAACCCTTCTCCCATGGTGTACATATTTGTTTCTTTTAGTGCCCTGGAGATTTAGACAGTTCAGCAAAAGAATAATAAAAAAATGCGCCTGTGCTAATTAGTCATTTTCTTGTTTATATTCAAGCTTCAAAACCAAAGTGAGCTAAGGGCCCCGACAGCAGAGAAAGCTGCCTTTTTTCTTGATGCTGCAATTGCTGCCAGAAGCACCAGCAAACCTGAATGCGAGGAAGAGGATAGGAGGAATTCACATATGCTCTTTACTCTTCACATATACCAGTATCGCATGGAGAAGAGTGGCAAAGGAGGAAGTATGAATCTTCTTGCCCTATTGTTTATTTTCAAATTATGTGGTCTTGGGTTAGTTTTAATAATAATTTGCAATAAACTTAAAAAGAAAAAATGAAGTGAACTCTCAAGCCAGTTGAGTCACCTTTAACTTTTGTAGCTGTGGCCAATATCTGGTTTCCTCACAATTAATATTTAATTTGGTCATTATCACATGCTGTATTCATTATTTTCCTCATTTGAATACATCTTGAATACCAGGGTTGGCTTGAGTCCATGCAAGAACGTGATGTACAACTGTTTTTCCCCTTTTTGTTTTAGTGTCTGGAGGACGCAGTCGTTTGCATCTCATTGATCTGGGGAGCTGTGAAAAAGTGCTGAGCAAGAGCCGAGATGGAGGAGGCTCTCTGTGTCTGTCTCTCTCTGCCCTGGGCAATGTAATTTTGGCCTTAATTAATGGTGCTAAGCATGTGCCATATAAGTAAGTGAATTCTTGTCTGCATTAGCTTAAATTTGTGGCTGGTGTTACCTGAGAAATGAATTGCAATAACAACTTACTCTTCACTTAAGATCAAGTTAAAGGAAATTCTCTCAGAGAGGGATCTGTCCTCTTTTAAGGTCACTTCTATATTACAGACACATGTATCTATTCATCTACTTGTCCATATATACATACACACAGTTTTCTAAATGTTACAATGTAAAATGAAATTCTTAGTTACATGGTCAAAAACTATATTCATATTGGTATATACTGAAGTTGAGTGAAATGTTTGGGATAGTTTGGTTGTTGAAAAAAGTGGAGGGAAAATGACCAAGATGTTTTCTTTCTATCTCTTTTTTGTTTCCTGGATTTGGAATCACGGCTGATCTCAGCCAGCTGGACATCAGTGAACAATTTAACCAAAATTTCATAGGATTTTCTCTTCTTTTTCCAAACATAAAGCTTAAACTGAAATTTCAGAAAATATTTGAGAGTTTGTCAAGTATGGTCATCAAAAGGTTGTTATTTCTGTTTGTCTTTTTTGAATGATAAAAAAAAAAAGACCACCACGTTGCACATTTGTTTAGCAGAAGTGAACACTTAGGTGTATTCCTTTGTGGAGTGTACTTGACAATAATTTTGTGTCAAACACACCTGTGGGGAGCCCAGCTGAAAGACAACAGCCACACTGGTGATACCCTTACCAGAACTTGGCCTTCAGTCCTTAAATTTAATTGCTACCTGTCTTTATGCATTATAACTTTGCGCTGTTGTTATCAATCATGTCATTTCACATATTTATCTAGTGATGTATCTCAAACAGGTGTTGTTTCTTTCTGTATTAGGCAGAAAGATATTTTCCTCGGGCTAGTTGCTAGATTTGTGTATGGAATGGAAGATGGATGGGTTAGAGTAGGGAAGGGCAGATCCTCAACTTTGTCGTCTACCATGGTTTAGTGAGCACACATGACAGTAGTTCCCTCAGTTGGACTATCTCAGGGGGGCAGTAGGACTCCGGGGAGCCCTGGGGAGAGGTGGCTTGGAGACCAGTGGAGGACAAAATGTCACCTCTCTTGTCAGCTTTACTATCCACAGTGGAGGATTTGCATCACCAGGAAAGCCTTCTGCTTCTCTTTGCTATGTCAGAGCAGACCATAGGTGGTAGAATGGAAAGTAGATTGGTTGGGGTGACACTTACAATATATTTCTGGTATCTAACATGGTTGTATTTGTTTAGAAATTTCTTAACGTTTCTCTTGACTTAGTTTTTTCTTATTATCAAAATCGTTTGCACAGAGTTCACAGAGTGCAACTATCTTAGTACTAAGTCTGTTCAGCTAAAAATACAGCACTCATGAGCTGTTTTGGGTAATATGAGCTAAACCTGAACTAAGAGTTATCAGTCAGTTGTTTTACAGTTTTCTAAGTAACAAAGAAAATGACTTATCATACTGTAAATACACAGGCAGATAAATTAAAATATTAGTATCTTCGTATGTGCACTTTTAGGCACATTTGAAGTGCAGTCAATAATAGGAATATGTTTCTTATCTACATGTAGCATACATGCATGTATCCTATGAAAGCGAAAGCATGGTTTGTGGTGTAAAATTCTGCAGAACAAGACTGTGATTTCTTTGGGTCACTCTAGCATTCTCATTTGTTGCACAGGGACAACAAGTTGACAATGTTATTGAGGGAATCACTTGGGAACATCAACTGCAGAACTACTATGATTGCACATATTTCTGACTCCCCAGCCAATTATGCAGAAACTCTCACCACCATTCAGCTCGCATCGCGAATCCACCGAATGAGAAAGAAGAAATCCAAGGTTGGTTCACAAACAAGCAGAAATTAATTCATTTGAAAATGAGTTTTCCTAACCTCTTGGTAGGGGAACATGGGGTTTCTCAATGGTAAGAAGTAATACAAAATGCATAAAAGCTCAGGAGAGGAACTGACAAATGACTTGGCACTGAGCCATCATCTTGCCCCCAATCCTTAATCCTGAAATTCCCTTCTTTTTGTTTCAAGCACGTATTCTTTCTTTGCCTACATGTGGAACTATTTCAAAAGCTTCTATTTGTATTAATTGAAAACCAATAAGGAACAGAAAACTGTTGGGGAGAAAGATAATGCATAATATTTAATGGAAATTATCTGAAAAGGTGTGATTGTTATATTACTCCTAATACAATAAAATCTATGTAGCGTGACCTTGTTGTTTTAATTCACCCTCCACTCTAATTTTATTTTCCCACTAGATGTAGTGGTGATAGTATACCCAAAGCATGAAGTATATAGCAAACTTGACCTTTTGATCAATTACATGCACATATATATCCTTATTTATCAATTAATATTAATAACTTTTGCTGTGTTGATCATTTGCAGTATGCATCCAGCTCCTCTGGAGGAGAGAGTTCATGTGAAGAAGGACATGTCCGGAGACCGCCCCATTTGCGACCATTCCACCCACGAACTGTTGCCCTTGACCCTGACCTTCCTGTCCTGAATATATCCAGTGATCCAGATTATTCCTCCAGCAGTGAACAGTCTTGTGATACTGTTATATATGTTGGTCCCAATGGGGCAGCTTTGTCCGACAGGGAATTGACGGACAATGAAGGTCCTCCAGAGTTTGTTCCCATAATCCCATCCCTAAATAAGAAAAGAAATAAAGACAATTCTGCTATTGGTAGGAGTTCTGACAAGGACCATTTTAAATGCAACACTTTTGCTGAACTGCAAGAAAGGTTAGAGTGCATTGATGGAAGTGAGGAGCCCATGAAATTTGCTTGTGGAGAAATCTCTGTTGGGTCCAGTTGTAGTCCTGTTCCTGGAGGTACGGAAAACACCCAGTCTAAGCTGATAAAGGAAAAAATGTCCTCTCCTTCTGGAGGATTTAAGAAACCAATTCCACAAGAAGCTGCATCTCCCAAGAAAGGACATAATCTTCCTTTCCAGGCTGTTGTACCAAGGGGTGGCAATGGCAACTGTCAAGAAAATAGCACACCTCACTTGAAAGCAGAGGTTTCCAAGCTGCAGAGCAGAGCTGACAACAAAATAATAGACTCCATACTGGAGGGAGAGAGAGAGACAATCACTGAATCCCTGCAGTCTTCAAGGTGTAGCCCTTCAAGAAATCCAGAGCAGAATAAGGCCCCAGCTGAATGTGTCATTAAGGAAAAGTCCTCATACATGAAGAGACCCTTGCCAAGCCCAGCACCTCCCCCTCCACAGCAGAGAGAGCACTCACTGGGCTCCAAAGCTGAGAATTTGGAGCTGGACAATAGCAATGCAGTTCGGACTCCTCCTGTGGGAATGAGCAAACAGATGGGAAACAACCCTGAGCAAAACCCTGTAGGAAGCACATTCCTGGTTGGTAGCAATGCCCAGAATCAGTCAGGTGCGATAGAGGTACACAGCTTCAGGTCAGCGTTCAGAGGAAAGTGTTTTGATCGGGATATACTGACCACCACAGTGACTTTGCAGCAGCCTGTTGAGCTGAATGGAGAGGATGAGCTTGTTTTCACAGTGGTGGAAGAGCTGTCTATTAGTGGAATTATGGATAATGGAAGACCTTCCAGTATCATTAGCTTTAACAGTGACTGTTCCCTTCAAGCCCTTGCATCGGGTTCGAGGCCGGTCAGTATTATCAGCAGCATAAATGATGAGTTTGATGCTTATACCTCACAGGAGACTTCTACTGGTGTAAATATTGATATTGTTGTGCCCTTTGCTAAGGATCCCTTTACCAGCAGCAGACGTTCCTCCATCAGTTCATGGCTTAGTGAAGTCAGCATCTGTACAGTTGAAAGTGATGGAGCTCAGTCTAGTGACAGTTTTGTTGCACAGTCATCTTACAGCTGTAATAAGTCCGAGGAACCCTTCAACTTGGATTCATCCCATTTATGTGTCCCCCTGAAAAGCGCTCTGAACGACAGTGGATTTTGCTTCTCTGAACTGGAGAGTGAGAGCCTGAGTTCCAGCAAGCTGTCCTCAGGCATCAGCAAAAGCCCTCAAACCTCTGAAACTACCAAAGCATCTCAGATCAAAAGTGCTTTTTGTGTCACTGATCAGCCCGTAAAAATTAAATTTAGTAATTCTCGTGATACACCTGTGATAGAAACAATACATTCTAGTCTTCCTAGGAAAACAAAAACTACCTCTTCTCCAATCCACAATAATACTGTTCTCAGCTATAAAGAGCTGCAGAATCCACATGGCATATTTGAAGATCCTTGGCTGTTACGCACCGATTATCAGCTGGAAGCAAAACCTGTGGACTCACTGCTGTCTCCAAAATCTCACACGTTTGGTACTGAGAAGCAGCCAGAAAAGGCTGCCCAGTATTTTGGCACAGCATCCAGGCCAGCGAAGTCGCAGACTATGCTTGCCTGCTCTCAGAGGGTTGTGGATGGCTGCGAAATGGCCTGCAAATCTTCCAGTGGAACTGCAAAGAAGTCAGAAGTTGTAATGAAGATGCCACAGCTGAAGAGAGGAGCCACCACACTTGGAGTGATGCCGGTGTCACATGCTAACAGTACTTTGCCAGAATCTGTGACCCGAGGGAATTCGGATGCTCCCTTGGCCACTGGCAGCTTGAAATCGTCACTGGGAAAGAAGAATGCACCACAGAAATCAACCATGTTGCCCAGACCAGGTGGGCCAACACCTCCAACGCCTCCTGTACGCAAGTCGAGCCTGGAGCAGAAACCTGTCGGTCTGGGTAATGGTGGGGGGAAAGCCTCTGACCTGGACTTTGCCAGAGCTCCGACGCCGAAGGCTGAAGATGAAGCAGATTTACGGTTCAAAGCTGGGTCTTACTTTAGCGAAAGTGCCAGCAGCAAAATGAACCTGAAGGGTGACCACTCTTTGCCCAAGATGACGTCCAGCTTAAAGGCGAAGACATCAAAGAGTGAAGCTGTGCACCGATATGGGAGCCACATGTCTCTGGAGAGGTGCGACAGCCTGACATCGGTTGGATCCAAAGCAAGTGTGGTGAGGGAGAGCGGGAGCACCGGCAACAGCCGGGCGGGACGCTCTGTCCCCAGGCTGGGGGTCCCCCCTGCTGCTTCCAGTGTGGGTTTACCACTGCCCTTTGCTGCCCCTGCACCGGGTAAAAACAACCAGGCAAAACCCACTGCTAACCAGAAGGTGCCAGCCAATGGGAACAAAAACCGGGGCCTCTCTGCCAGTGGGTCAAAATCTCTCAGCTCCTCTGTGAAGTCCCTGGCACAGCCTGCAGGGAAGAGCTCTGGCATGGCCCCTGGTGGGAAGGCAGCCCCCCGTTCTGTGCAGCCTGTCAGTGGCAAACCTGGCCGAGGGACCATCATGGGGACCAAGCAGGCCATGAGGGCAGCCAACAGCCGTGTGAATGAGCTGGTGTCAGGTGGCTCTGCCAAGGCAGGCCACTTCCGAGGCTCCACCGACTCCGACAGTGGCAATGACAGTGGCATTAACCTCAGCGATGAGAAGTCACAAATCCCGGTTCTGCCATCCCCATACAGCAAGATCACAGCACCACGGCGACCACAGCGCTACAGCAGTGGGCACGGCAGTGACAACAGTAGTGTCCTGAGCGGGGAGCTGCCTCCAGCCATGGGGAGGACAGCTCTGTTCTACCACAGTGGGGGCAGCAGCGGCTATGAGAGCATGATTCGGGACAGTGAGGCCACTGGCAGCGCCTCCTCGGCACACGACTCCATGAGCGAGAGCGGGATGTCCTCGCCGGGTCGGATGAGGAGCCTTAAATCCCCCAAGAAACGATCAACAGGTAAGAAATAAAGGGGCAGGTGTCCAGGTGTGTCCGCTGGTGCTCTGCTGCATCCCTGGGGATGGAGGTGCTTTGTGGCATCTCTGACAGAGAAGGAGCGGAGGTTTGGAGGGGTCTCAAAGCAGGGAGGTGGACTGACTGCGTGTGCCTGTGTGTGCATGTGTATTGCTGTGACAGCAGCTGCTTGTCATTTATTTCACTTCAAAGCTGCAGGTGTGAGACAGGTGCTGTGGTGGAGAGGGCAGGAGAGATGCAGGGTGCCCCGGGGTGCCGGCAGCCTCCCTACGAGGGAAGAGGCGGCAGATGGGGGATATTCCTTCCTCCCTTGGCAGGGCCGGCAGTGAGCACAGCACCAGGGTGGCCCAGAACAGGAGGGTGTTATGGGTGTGTTGGTAAAAGTGAGGGTGCTGGGTGAGTGCTGATGAGTTTTTGTGAGGATCAAGTAAGTGATCCTGGAAGACTGGTGAAAGAAGGGCAGTGAGGAAAGGAGGAGCTCTGCTGCTAGGCATCTGTGAGGGAATGTCAGTGAGAGGGCTGAGACTATAGTTTGGAAACAAAGGAAAGGCCTGGAGGGGAGAAGAGTGTTTGTGAATTAATGAGGATTGCTGAATGTGCATTAGATTACCTAAAGATAAGGCTTAGAGGCAGAACATTAGGGTGTGTACATAAGATGCAGTGACTCTTAGGTTAATGCTCCCAGCTAATTGTAAAATTATTGTACTGCATGATAATAGTAGTTATATAAAGAACTTTTAGTGTGTATCTGTGGACACCGTAAGCAGTAGGAAACTGACTGAGCAGTAGGAAACTACTGACAGTTAGTAGCTGGGAAGAGGCTACTCTGGCTCACTTTCTGTGTCTGACCACAGCTTGCAAAGGTGGGCGTTTGAGAGCCAGGTCCCCTTTCCTTCTCTCTGGTGCCTTTCCTTATTGCTTTCGCAGGTGGTGCTCATGTAAGTGCTTTTGTAGTCGAATGTATTTGTAGCCATCTTCAAAATCAGGCTCATATAACTGCTGTTACAGCATTCAGTTTTACTGATCTAAGTTGAGGTCCTATGGTATTGTAAAGAATCTGTAGCTGATAATCAAAAGTCTCCTTCAGCAACCTGAGCGTACTGACTGTAGGAAACATAATAGAACTAATATCAACAATGCACTGAATCTGAACTTTTGGTTGGACAGCGGTGATTATTGCAATCCCTGTAGATACCCATGATGCTCAGTTCTGCCAGTAAAACCAAATGAGTGAAGCTGATGTAGATCTCATGGTGCTTTCCGGTCAAGGCTACCGAGTTGCTTCATCAGGTGATAAACCCTTCTGGAAACTTAGTGCAACGTTTGCCGCAGTTCTCTTTCATATCAACCTCTTAAACCTTTCCAGCAAATCAATATTAACAGCTGTATGAGTTGCACACATATTGAGAAGGCATTACCCACTGATGGATTTGTATTTGTTTTTGCCCCAGGAAATGCTTATAAGGTCTTTAAAAATGACAAACTATTTCTTTTTCCAACTGTAATTGCTCTATATCAGTAAATTATGTATTACTTTTTTTGGAGTGCTGTAGACTTCAAGAAAGTAGTGTGTTTTATACATGAAATGAGGTTTGCTAGGATGTGCATCAAATATTTCTTATGAGAAATGTTTACTTCAGACCCTTTATTATCCTAAAATAATTGTAATCTTTGCACATTATTAGAGGTTCTTGGAGTAGCTTCTGTTGCTCCAAACTGTGTTGGAGTCCTGCAGTCTCTGGATTTAAGGACAGATCCTACTCCCATATGTCACTGAAAACCTTGTTCCCTTATCCTTTAACCTCATCCTCGGAGAAATGATGATGACCCTGGCTTGTACAGTGGAAGGATATGAAGTTTTCTGGCTTCTTGCATGTGTTTGGTTTTATCTGTTTGTCCTCTTCAGAGGACCAAAGTGGTTACAGGATCAGAGTTACAGTCTGTGGTTTCATCTGACAGGATGATAGTGGTGTTTCAGGCTAAAAGGATTAGTGTGTGAGAATGGTGAACAGGTGTTGTAGAAGTAGAATCAAGTCTTCCCCTTTTGAAAACATTCCTGTTTTGTTCTTGTTACTTAGAAATTAGCAAGGATGAAATTAAGAATGAGGGATGTTTTTCTTAAGAGTGTATAAAGCAGGTAGGTCTTCAAGTATCAGTGGCTTTGTGTTGCTTTAGGAGTACCTGCTGGAATTTTGTCTTCTTTTCATGTTGAAGTTCATGACAGGGCTTACCTGACAGCCTTAACTTGCACTTACCTCTCCTGCAGACATCTCAGTCCAGAAGTTATTTTGGCAGCACTGTACTCTGAGCAGTGCTGTCTCTTCTGTTGATATGCTCCCTTTTGTAAGAGCAGAAGATACCTTACCCCTTAGTTATTTTTTAATTAAGAGGAAGAACTTAAGTACTAAATTTATTGTCACTAGTCACCCAAAAACTGCTTCTACTTACTGCTACTGTGTCGTTTCAGCTTGTTTCTGGTGGCTTTCAGCCCTCCCTTACCTAGGGATTGAACTGCAACCTTGTTAGTGTGGCTCTGTGCATACTCTCATCTTTGGCACATATAGTGTAAAGATCAGCCTTTTACAGAATGAAGAGAGACTTATAATCACAAAAAAATGCTGGACACGAAAGTACTAACTCTTGTAATCAAAAGTATCAGCATTTTTGAAGGACATAACTCAGTCTCTGCTTCTTGAAACTTGATCCCTAGCAGACACATCAATGGTGGCATGTTTCTTGGTGTGATGTTTCTTGGTAGATCTGGGAACACCCCTATTGAGGGCTGCCAGAAGTGGTGAGTTTTGTCATGCACTGATCTTCCGAGTGCTGCTTCAAAGGGGTCATACATCTCAATGCTAGAGGTGGCTGAAGTTGCAGATTGGTTGGTTGATGCCTTCTGAATGCCTCTCGATCCAGCAAAGTCACTGATAACTGGTGGTATTTAGCACTCTAAAATATCAGTAGTAGTTCTGGAGGGAACTGTTTGGTCTTTGCAAAGAGGTAGTACAATGAGAGGGATCTTAGCCTTGCTTGGCTTTAACTGGAGGAGCAGGAGATTTCCAGATACATCTGCCAATATCAGTATTGGATTACTCACCATCTCATTGCCTTTGCAAGGTAATGAATACCACTGTAGTGCACCAAAGAAAAATCAATCCAGGCAAAATATTTTTGTGAGGATAGAATAAAGAACTGGTGTTCAGACATCTGCTTTGGGAGAGGAACTGCTGTTACTCCCATCTGTGAACCAAGTGAGACATACTTTGTCAAGGCAGTAACTCAATTAGCAGCCTGAGGGTATTTTACTAAAAGGAAAAGATCAAGAAAAGCATTTCTTCCTGAGTATTCTGAGAACCTAGATCTTTCTTTAATTGACTGCAGTACATTCTGCAGTGTGTTAAGTCTCTTAGAGTCTGAGGAACGCTTGTTTTCTGTATTTTAGGTCTCCAGCGTCGTAGACTGATTCCTGCTCCATTGCCAGATGCTGCCTCCCTAGGAAGGAAACCCAGTGTCACTGGCCAGTGGGTTGATCTGCCACCTTTGCCAGGCACTTTAAAAGAGCCATTTGAAATTAAAGTTTATGAGATTGATGATGTGGAACGATTACAGCGGCACAGACAAGAGGAAACTGAGGTCAGCACATATTTTACAACAAATGTAGACAAGTTAAATTACAATATACAGACAGAGTCCTTGCTTGAATGCTGGAATGGTGTTCAGGAAATTGATTGCAATTAAAGTACTATAATTATTAATTTTACAATTCATATGTTGGGGTACTCTTAACACAGAAAATGAAAATGATTACTGTCTAAAATTAATTGTGTCTAACATGACTGATGGTGTAAATGGAAGTTACCAATGAATACATTATGAGAAGACTTCATAATCTTAGCCTGACTGATGAAACCTTACAGGCTCCCTCAACAACAGGATCATTAACTCTTTATGTAGATGACAGAATTCTATTAGATCAGGGATACACTGAGTTTAATTTACTTCTAATTGGAAAACACTTCAGCTAATTCTATTTTGAAGACCAGAATTCTATGTTCTACTGATGCCTTTTTCCCATTTCTTTCATAATAGCCTTTCCAGGATGTTGAGAAGGTAGGAATGCTTTTAAGAAAATAAGAATTCATCTGTTTTAGTATTAACTGTAACTCTAACATTATCATTAGACTGTGTTTATAATTTTCACTGCTGGAAAAAATATTTATCTACAATCAGTAGTAATTTCAGAATGTATTAAGAGATGCTTGCCAATTCAGAGAAGTGAACAAATGCTCAAGTGATGTAGCTTGCTGATCCTCTACATTAGAATCTATTAATGTAAACTTCAAATAAAAAGACCCCCAAAAAGATAAAAACCACACCAACCCCACAACCAAACAAAATAACCCACCTGCTAACTCTTACAAGTAAGTAATAAGCTTGTGTCAGACTGTTGAAAGTCAGCTCACAACAGGAAAATTCATGGAATGGTCTTTTCTGTGTCTTAAAAGGGTCTGATGTATTTCCACACCAAGCTGAAGATACTAGAAAGGCGCCAGCAACGAATCAGAGAAATAAAGGCAAAGCATGAATTTTTGAAGGAAGAGTTGGAAGAGACAAAGTGCAGGTTGATGATGGATCCAAATAAGTGGAAAGAAGACTGTAAGTATTTTGCAAAAGTGGGTATGATCAGCATCTAACAGATTTTCAACATGTCAACAGTCCCACTGAGCACCTGATAAGATATTTTGCTGAATCGAACCCTAAAATAATCTGTGACTCAGTCTGTGTTTCTTTAATATGGGATTTGAAAAAAAAACATCCTCCAAACCAACCAGAAGAGAACGTCAAAGTGGTGCAGAGACACACTGTGATGCTTGTTAATATTAAATATTTATATGTCCGTGTTATAGCTGGGAAACTGAGACATGAGATTTGTTCACGGACTGAGTGCTCTGTTTAACTGGAGTCTCAAGGTGGAGTTTTGCATCTGCTGAACAAAGTGGGGAAAAAAAATCTGAGTTCAAGAAAAATTAAATTTTACTTTACGTTATTGTCTCCTTTGTGATAGAATAATATTTTATGATGAGCTGTTTCTCTTACTCAGTAATTTTTTTTCTGGCAGTTGAGGTGGATCCTGATCTTGACAAGGAGTCACAGGAGTACCTGGAGGCACTGGAACAAGTGACAGAAGAACTGGAGCAGTGTGTTAATCTGTGCAAGTCACATATCATGATAGTGACCTGTTTTGATATTGGAATAACAGATGCGCAAGATGGAGTAAGGGAAGTGGAGGTTTGAAGAGAGGTTTTTCAAGGGACTGAAGGAAGTGAAGCTGGGTTGTCCGACATGAAGAAGTAAAGAGATAAAGTAGCTGGGAAGCGAAGGAGGAAAGGTGAAGACTAAAAAGCAACAATGAATGTTGTAAGAGAAAGAAACAGCTGAGGGATGGGAATGTTCATAAATCATTTGGTGCCTCAACGTGACCTGAGCTGTACAAAGATAAAAGTAGGATCAAGTATTGCTTCTACCAGAGGGAAGTGAAAAAATTTAGTACAAACCGTGATGTTAATTAACAAACAAACATACAATGGAAGTGCCTTTAAAGTTCATTTGATTTTTCATTTTTGTATTTGGTGCTAGAATTAAAGCCAGCAAACCTAAGCAGACCACAAAATGTATTCCTACGAAATATTTTATACTGTATAGTGTATTTATGACTATATGTAAAAAACAAACAACATTGTAGCAAAAGCAATAAGTAAATTATGTTTTCATACCTGAACTTGCCTTCTTGTTTCATAGAAAAGCTGTTTTATGTAGCAGAATTAAAATTGTATTATAATTGTTTTCTTGGTTAGGGTTCAAGATATTTTTATGAACATTTATCTATTGAAAAGGAGTATTATGGCATTTTGAGATGATTGTTTTACCTTCAGGTTTTGTATTATTACTTTTTCAGATCAAAATAAATGTTTGTTTTCCATTTTATATATACATATATAGATATATATTAACTGCTTACCTACTTCCTTGGTTACTAACCTCAATTTTCACAGACCTGGTCTTTTTGGAGTCGTAAACTTAATGTGAGGAAGTCTACAGAGGGCACTGTGGTTTGTTTTGGTTTTCTTTTTTCCTCTCTGACTGCAGGAATTGAGAATTATGTTTATTACCAAAACCATAAAACAAACAAAAAAAAGGGAGCAAAAAGTTTTTGTAAATGTTAAGTTAGGTCCATATTTTTATATAGTTTTGACTATAAATATAGCATTTGCATTTTGAACTTTTAAGACAAATAGTATATCTTTTTACAGTTTTTCTAAGGAAGGCAAACCCTCAGGATCAAGTTTATACATGCTGCATGAGATTTGTGCTTTTTTGAAGGAGGCCACTTAAGTGTGGAAACTATTGATAAATTGTTGCCAAACAAATACTTTTGGAAAGGTTTAATAGTGTATGTAATACCACATTTCATAACGAATCATATTTTCTAATCATCTTCCTTTTTATGGTTTTTTCAAATCCTTTGTATAAATATGTATTATAACAGCTTGCTTCAGTTTTTATCTGTGAATAAAAGATACATCTATTGTTATGAGTGCTTTTTGCTATGTGTGTGATTTTAATGTTCATAAGAGAGAGGATGGCCTGTGGTACACTGTATTAAATGTCATATTACATTGTCTCTTTGCCCAAGAGACATATAAGTGGGAACAGAGATAGTCATGATAAACCAATCAGGAAAGAGACGAAACACCAAAGGGTAAAATAAATAGTGATGATAATACTTATAATCTCTTAGCACTTTATAGTTTACAGAACAAAGACCTGTGACTCACATACTTGTTTTCCCTGATGAGAAAAAGCAATTAAAAATGGGTCTAAAACCACAAGAAAACTAGGAACTGGAATCAACCCCTGAGCCCCTTAGGTCCATCATGGCAAACAACTGCATTCATTTCTCTCTGACACTGCTGTGTCAGACAGTAGCTGTGCCTGATCCTCAACTCACTGATGCTGGCTGGAGTCACTCGAGGCAGGGTTAATGTAAAGCTGATGCTTCTAATGACATCACCTCCAGTAATTTTTGCAGCCATTTGTCCAAACGCCCCATAATGTGTGAAATTTTCCTCTCCCTCTTTTTCTCTCCTTACGTAGCCCTAACAGCATGGCATCTATGCACTGAGTTTTCTTACAGTCACAAGAGCCTGGGAGGGGGGTTAAATTCCCTCTCCTCATTCTGCAGCTGGAGAAGTGGGAGAGTCAGAGCAAGAGTTTGATGCTTAAGTATCTTTGTGACTTTGTATGGGTTACAAAGGGTATCCAAAGGTTTATCCCTGGAAAAGGGTGCACCGTGTTTACTTACTAACATTTGGCACTATGTCAGGTTGTACGCAAAGGAATATGGCATCTAGAATTTCTTGAGGATCCCCCTGCTGATACCCTTAAATACCAGATATATTTATTAACTTGTAAATCCCAGCTTTGTTTACTTTCTAGGTGCAGAAAGTCGCAGTTCTTCCAAAGATAGAATCAAAACTATGTAGTGATTCAGTTGTGGTTTTTTTCAGAGCAAGGATCAGATAAATAAATACAATCAAAATAAAAAAAGGAGCACCATGCTGAGGAACAAGTACTTATTAGCAAAAGGGAAAACCTCCACAAACATGAGGGCAAAAGGAGAATGTATTCACGAGGAGCTCTGCACTTGGTGTTATGTTCTGCATTGATGCCATTACACTGTGCTCTGGAGATGCACATTTTAATGGTGCTGCAATAGGATGAGTTGACCTGTGGTGCCTCCACCCTGGGCACACAGTCTTTTCCAAGCTAACCTGTAATGCCCTTTTGAATGGACACAAGAGGTTTTGTTTCTTTTATTTATTTGCCAGGCATTTTATCCTCTCCTTGGATAACAACTTCATTGTTTCTCCCCCACCCTTGCAGTATTACCCTCTGAAATAAAAATCAAGCTACTAATCATCCACCCCAATTTTCATAAGCCTGATAATTTGTTTTAATATTCCCCTATATAGTGTTTTCTGATCAGACTTGCATCCTTTGATACTTTCTCCTTAATTTCTAACTGTGGTTATGTTTGCCACAAAGAAGCAAATGAGACATTTCAGGGCTGCTTAGTTCCATGTCAACATGGCAGTAGCATGCATATTAAATGCATTTAGCCTCTGGCTTGGTGACAAAAAACAAGCCTGAGATGCAAAATGAGGTGAGGCACCGATGGATGAAATACAGAGTTTTCCCTATGCAAATGCTGTTCTTTTTGGTAGTTGTAGATAGTAAATTATCTTTCATATCTCAAGGCCTAGGGAAATATTCCTTCCTTTTAGGTTACTTTTGCAGTTCTGTCTGGTTAGAACTTATACAAATATATACTTAGCTTATTATTCAAGTCGATTTTGCAAAAGGCTTAATTATATAAGGTTATAATGATAATTGCAAAATTAGGCTGGATGCTTTATTTTGTTCCTTGTCTATTGAAATTTAATGATTTAAAATAGCCATTAAATTGCACGCTTAAAAACCTGATCATGTTGAACTTGTTATGCCATCGTATAAAACTTTAGAAACCCAGTGGCTTTGGAGAATTGCCTGAATAACTTTTGGCAGGGATAGTTCACACCAGAATTCTTTCTCCCTTGCTTGCAGTTCTTCCCATTAAATCCCTCACCTTCTCCTTGCTGGTGCAACTCCTTCTAAGTTCCTTAATATCCCAGTTTGCCAAGCAGCTCACATCACGCTTATTTCCCCAAAAGAGGAAAGAAACGTATTGACAGCTGCAGGGTTTTTTTAACTAATGCAGTGGTGACTCAAAGCTTAAAAATTAAATTTCAGGGACACAAATTCCCTTTTCTTTAAACCCCACTTCTCACCAGGTTTCACAAACCAGGACGCCAGAGGTGAGCTTGCCTGTGTGTGAGGAAAGAGGAGAGGAGAAGTCATGGTCAGGCATGTTTCAGGAGGAAATGAAGTATGGCCTGGAACAGAAATCAAGTGAGAAAGGAGGACTCTTATGGGGTGACCACCTCGAGAAAGTGAGGAGAAACTTCTGAACATGGCTTCCATGCTTACTTTTGCCTTTTCCCACCCAATGGTCATGGTTCAATACATAAAACTACTCCTGGGAGATGGGATTTCAACTCACTTGTCAGGATTTGCAAGTTGGATGGATGTGTTAGAGGAGTCAATAACCACTTCTGTAAGCTCTGCCAACCGCACACTAAGCCATGTACATCGGTGGGGACATTGCTACATTGCCAAAAGTGTTTGCAATTGTGGTTACTACAAACATAGATTCCCTATAGAGAAATCAAATGCTTTGTAGACAAAAATTTGTTTAAGTTATGTGTCAACCCTTTTTCCATACAGTGCTTCTGGTCCAACCAGTTCCAGCTAAGGCAGTTCCAGGACACTGTAACTGCAGTATTGAAACATCAGTACTA
Organism: Lepidothrix coronata; assembly: GCF_001604755.1. Taxonomy (NCBI): domain Eukaryota; kingdom Metazoa; phylum Chordata; class Aves; order Passeriformes; family Pipridae; genus Lepidothrix; species Lepidothrix coronata. The sequence goes on along the minus strand of NW_016690199.1, from coordinate 4,300,129 downwards.
AAAGAGAATGCAATAGAAATATGAGATTATTTGTTCTTTTCTCAGCATACAGAAAGTGTTTCATTTATTTCTATTTCAAGGTACCCATGTATTCTGTTTCTAGTTATAGACACGTTTTCCAATCACTTGCATTTTATTTTTAAACTTATGTGTGGAACATAACTCCAGAGGCAGCTGTTGTATAGTGTGGCTATAGGCAGGGTTTCAGGCAAAAATGTTAGCTATAAGATGACCTCTGTATCAGATGTCCAAGCTGGTAAAAGTGGACACAAATAAAAAATGGTGCCATATTTGGGCCCCAGTTCGCTAGAGCACTTAGGCACCTGTTTAAGCAAGCAAGTAAATCTGCTTTATATCCAGCAAAGCACTCCAATTTTGGCTTATATCCCATTGACTTGGATTTTTTTTGCTCCAGGGCTTCAGATGGTGTAAATTGCTTTAGCAGTGGTTTAGCAGAGCTACGTTAACATTCACTAGATGAAAATTCTGCTAAAAATATTTTACTTATTGATGGTATTTAGGAGAAAGGAAAGAATAGTTCTGTTGATGTACAATGATATCACAGGTGTAAATTAGAAAGCAGAAACTGCCTCCCAGGCTACTCCTGTATGTAGCATCTCATGGCTTCATGCAGAATTTGACTTGCAGAAATATGTTTGTGAAATACATAGAATAAGATATGACCTCTGACAGTGTAGGTGTTCAGGGAGATTTATTATCAGACCTGAGGGGAACTGCCTGATGACAGGGTGTGTTTGGCATGACAGTAACCTTACAGCGGCTTACAGAGGAGCCCATTGCTTCGCTCATAGTTTCCTTTCCCAAGAGCCTCCCCACAAGAGAGGGTGGGTGGGACAGATGAAGGATGGTGGCAAAATGAGAGGAATATTTCAGAGCAGCCCATGCAGGGACTCCGGGTGATGCACTCTTCCTCTGTGGCCTGTTTTTACTTTGTTTTTATGTCTTTTGCTTCTGACCGTTGCTTTCAGCTTGAAACAGGTCATTCCTGGGTATGGCTACATATTCCTGTGACCCCCATATGAGAGGGAAGGGCAAGTGTCCCTTGACTGTCTCACTGTGGGATGGACAGTAAAGAGATGCTCTTACAGCAGACACAAATAACATTTCTGCCATCTCTCCACTGCATCAACACTTCTTCAGTAGCATCACTGACTTGCTGCACTTCTGTATGAATATATTCTGTTGAGAATAGGACCTTTCAAATCTTGGTGGTAAGAAGGTCTTTCTGAGACAGTGTTTGTTTGTTGGATTTGTCTTTCAAGTGGATAGCCCAGGCCCTGGAATGAACAAGTACAGCTTTATTCTGCTAAGGTTTTGCTTCATCTATTTCTTTAGTGTAAACATTTCCACAGAAGCTTCCTATGAGGTGGGGTAAAGGAAGGTAGTAATGCACACTTGCTGTCTGGGCTCCCTGGAACCGATGAAAGAGTTTGTTGTAACTTTGGAAAGACTTGGTTTTGGAGCTGTGCTGTTGACTTCAACAGGAGAAGAGACAGGTCGCTATTTAATTCCTGGCACTGCTGGTATTAAAGCAATATTAGGTGACCAGAAGGAGCAAAGCCTTCACTTCCAAGGTAGGGAAAAAGCAGGTCCATGGCTTCTTGTTATCTGGCTCTTCTACCCGAGGTCAGAGGATTGCCTTAGATTCTGCCCTTCAGAGTGTCGGGGACCTAATCAGGCAGTGGAGCTCCTGCCACAGCTCATGTGACTGTGTTTAAAGCACATTTTAATTGATCTGACCTTGTATAGGAAACACCTTTGGAGTCCTCATATGCTGCTCTCTGGGAGGCAGGCACAGTGCTTCAGGGCACAGACAGTAGAGAAACAAGCAGACGTTTCAGACTTTGGCCTTTGACTGGAAAAACTGACTTTTAAATATTGGCTCACCGGGACCTTTCCCTGTGCCTGTAACCACGACCCTCCATTTGTCAGCACCTGGCACAGATACACTTACAAATGCTGCTTGTTTTGAAGGGTGCCACTCATTTTGTTGTACATTACCATTTAAATGAGTTACATTTGTACCTAAAGGCTGCAGTCTCGTGGGGCTAAGTGCTGTACAAACACAATTTTTTAGCCTAAATAGACAGGGTATGAGGAGGAAGGACAAAGTGCACTGCTGTGTTTCCCTTCAAATTGAGCACATAACAGTTCTTAAAATATGTCTCTCACAATGTCCTTTGAGAGTATAGAGCAAAACCTTCAGCTGAAAACCTTTATCTGAAACCCTGCAGACCCAATGGGTTGCCATTTTCAAGCTGCTCAGTTTTCAAGTGAAGATGATGATAGTTACTTACACAACAGGAAATGAGGGAAAGCTTTGCTTCAGCTTTTGGGGAGAGAAACAGAAGGAGGAAAATGCAACAATGTATACAAATACATCCATAATGGAAGAAAATGCCAATACATGGACTGTGCACTTTGCAAAAGCTGTGCTTTCTGGGCAAGAACAAAGGAGTGGAGAAGACTGGGGGCAGCCGTGTACTGCTCCCCTGTTTATATCCTTGGTCACATTTATGCTCAGCCTCATACCAACCAAATAATTTGCAAAACCCCTATGTATAGCTTTGAAGTATCAATTTTCTAAAATACTTTTGCAAACACAAGGTTTCTCTGTTTTCTCCTTTTCCCATTTAACTGCTCAGTTTTGTGTCATACTTTTCATTACAGTGTTGGGTATAGACATTAAACTGTGATGTTTACTAAATCCAAATTCAAAAGCTAGAACTTCATGCTGCTAGGATTTTTAAATATTTTTATTTAAGCAACTATTGAAATAATGCATATACATCCCATATCCATGTTCCAAAGAACTCCAGCAAGACAGATTCCAATTGCATTGGATTTTTGTATATAATGTCCAGTAGGCAGCAGAGGGAAGTATTGAATGTGGAAACCAACTAATTTTCTTAGTTTCAGACCTTATTATATTTCCCTATTTCTTTACTCTTTGGAAAAAAACAAAATGCAATCTAAGGTCTGGTATGTTCTTGGGTTGCCCTGGAGCTCTCTTCAAAGGTCCTGTGACTGGAAAAATTCTCTTCTCTGGTCTGGATGTTGAAGTTACTTGATGGGGCTATCCTTGATAGACAGCTGACCCAACACTTTCAAGTAGCATCAAAGCATTACACTTCGATGGCAAATCTAATTTATTTTTCCTTTAAAATCCGAACTAGGGAAGCTATTCTGATTAACTCTGTAAGGAAAGACTTCCAGATATACTGACAACACATTGACTGGTTTACCGTTGCAACTAGAGGTCCCTTTTCAGGTGTGTAATTTAAATACAGGATTGAAAGTTTTTGTAAAATTTATCCCTCCATGGTGCTCATTTGATGTGCTATTTGAATCACTCATGTTACAAGATCAGCTAATATAATAGATAGGTCTATATAAGCTGGGGATACGGCTAGGAATCTTGGCTCTGCATGCACCAGGTGTGCAGCTGTGCACTCCTTGTCCTCCAAGGCCTTTCCCCATTAGCAGTGTTAATAATCAGGCTAGAAATGAGCACAGCAGTCTGAGAGCACCATATGCAAACTAACTGGGAACCTTTGGAAATGCTAGTGCCCTGCCTTCCCTTCTCAGGCAAGAGCCTCTCTCTGCTCCTTGCATATATGCAGCTAGTTAATAGTTTTCTAGCTGAGGGTAAGTGAGGTGCAGGGCTGCTCGTGGCACTCGAGGACCCATGCAAGTTGTTGCGTGCATTTGAAGTGGCTTCCACTGAGTTGCTGTTTACACAGAGCTCCTGATACTTTGCAAGGGGTGATTTAACTGTAGCTTCCCACAGCAATACGCTGCACAGGCACTAGTTCTGCTGTTTGTATGTTAAGTTTAAAATGTGGCAATACTTCAACAAAGCTAGTGTGGCTCTGTGTTTACAAAGGTGTTGCATCAGCCTTGCCTTTGTTCTGCTCTCATCTTATCAGAGTGAATGACTGATGAGTTTTGCCAGCCTGCAGGGTGTTGGCATGTACTCTTCTAAGGAACCTGTTGCTGCTTTTAATTTCTGAAGTGCACCAGCGTAGGCTGGGGAGAGGGTCAGAGCATGACTGAGCAGCTCCTCTGGTTGACAGAAGTGTCTGTGGCAACCAGACTATAATTCAAGTTCTCCTGCTAGTTCCCAGTCTCTGAGAAGGCCCAGGTCTAGTTTAGCAATGTCACAGATGTCAATGACAGCATGGCAGGACCCTATGGGCCACCTGAAACCTTCCAGTTTTTGTCACACTGCACTGCTGTTGCCATTTCTTGTACCTTAAGTTTTAAACCATTTAATATCAAGATGGGGGGGTTTTGTTAGCATTTACATGCATCAGATTATGATCACTCCCATGCCCAGAGGGATGTGAGACTGATGAAGAAATACCAGATTTCCCCGTGCATTTGGAACAAGGAGTGAAAAGGCTGTAGTCTATTTGCACGCAGAGAGGGGAGCGGTGACCATGTGGAAGGACTCAGCCTTGTACTGCAGCCAGCTAAAGTGATGACTTGACAGCCCTGGCAATATGCTGGTGACTCACCACACCTATCAATCCAAGAAGAGCTGGAGATTTGCTCTGTGTAAAAAGAAATTGCTCTTTTTATTTGCTTTATGTTGATTTTTGCCTTCTCTAAGATGCATTATGAACCAAAGACAGTGGTAAGATGTTTCATACCTTAGCAAACAGGTTTTTTTCCCTCCATTTTGTCCAAACCTGAACTTGTCCAGGGGCCTTTGAATAGAAATACAGTTCGCTTTTTATACTGGGTGTTTCAGACATGTTCTAACTACATCACAAAATGACAAAAGGAAAACTGCAGAACACAACAACAGAAGACAACCTGCAGCTGTTAGTAACTCTGAGTTAATTGTTCTCCATTAGACCAGTGCCATCCCCAAACACACCAGTAATAGACGCAACATCAAAATTAAAGCAAGAGAGCTTTGCCTCGTGTTTTGCACTTCAGGCTGTGCCAGATACCTGGCAGGAGAAGCAGAGAAGCACAATTTCTTACAAACTTACAAACACCTCCTCTCCATCCCCTCCCATTAAAGCTGAGCTCCAGACACGTTCCCAGTGGCATTCCCAGCAGACAAAAAGTAGCGTGTGCTGTGGCTAGTGCAGAGCAAATTGAGTGCTGCCTGCCCGGCCAATTGCTGCCATGGGGACTACGAGACGCCTGACTTGCATCCACCCTTCCCTTGGTGGAGGAGTTAATTTCCTCCTCTATCTCACTGCCAGTTTTCATGAAACCCTGTGAGAATGTAATTATCGCTGAGATTTCTGTCCTTGGTCAGATTTGTTTGATGTTGGGCAACCATTCTCCCAGTTACTGGGGAGAAGGGGGAGAGTGGTGAGATGTGCAGTGCTATTGAATAAAATGGCTCAGCAGTTAGATGCATTCCTATGTGCAGTATGTATCTAAATAATTTGCTTTCACAGCTAAGCATGGTATTAAAACAGAAAAATATACAGTGAAGGAAGCTACACAGTCCTGAGTGATTCAGTGGCTTCTTGTCTTAAACCTGAGGTCATCTGCTATAAAATACATCTGAAACAGGATTTTGCTTCTCTCAGTAAATAACACCTTTCTCTGCTTCATTCCCAGGAATGAATATTGTAAGTAGTTGAGAAGAGAGAATATTGGTGCAGGTGGTTGATCTGTCCTCAGTGGGGTTAGAAAAGCTGAAAATAACTCTGTACTGGAATTTGCTTATGAGGATTTCTTACAGCTCCAGATTCTGATAACAGATTACACTGGCACAGCTTTACCTGAGAGTACACACAGGTAAATGTAGTTTGTTTGAACTTACATCAGTATTGATGAAGAGAGGATTTAGTCCTCAGGCCTTCATTCAGGAAAGCACCTGTGTTCTAGAAAGGATGCTCACACACTGGCTTAGCTCACTGCCATGCCTCAGAAAGCACTCCTCTAATTTACGGGCTTTGTGTGCATTATTGAAGGGTGGTGAATTAACTGGAGGTGAAAACAATTCTAGCACATTTCTTCAGCTGCTGGCAATACATGTAACTCCATTGTCTTTAATAACAAGTGCTAATTTTACACCTGTTAAGGACTTGAGAAAGAGCAGCTTGGCAGTGCTGTGCCTTCTGGGGTAGATAATGAGCCATTTTGTGTCTCCGAGTCCTGGCTCTCTCACTTACTTGTGCTGGCTGAAACATTACGAGGGTGAGATGTGGATTTTATTTCCTGCCAAGGCTCTTATATTATTATTCTGCCTCTCCCTTGCTGCTAGTAGCCATATGGGTGACTCTTTCAGGAATGTGCAAGCACTGTATTTAGTCTTAAGCGTCTGTGTGAATGGTTTGAATGACTTTCTTGACCTGTGCGATCACTCCTAATATGAAAAGAACATCTGAAAATAGTTTTGACTTGTACATACCTTTGTCTCTAGAAGTGAGGGCAGTCCTGCCTCAGCTTTGGAGCAGTTTGAGTGAGAATTTTTGAAGTCACTAATTGTACAGGCCATCTGCTGTGGAGGGGGAGAGCTGAAAAATGGTAGGTATTGTCTTAAGTGTGCGTAATCCAATTTTTTTTGTGAATGCAGCCTTTAATCACCAGTCTTGCAAAGTGAGGCATCTGCTTCTGAATTTAAGTAGCTGAGACTAATCAGACTAATTCAAGTCTTTCTGCAATAGTCCTAATTGATCAACCTAATATCTTTGAAAAAAAAAAAAAAGAGAATAGTTGTTTATTTTTGTTACTCTTTGCAGTAAGGAAGATGAGTCTTTTAATCACTTTAGTCATGAAAGTGGATGTAGAATTTTGTTTACAAAATACACCTGTTCTCATTTGTTGCTACTTCAAAGCCTGCACTGTGCTTTAAGGAGAAGAAAGTGCTGACGTGTGTATCTCCTACCAGAGTTCTCTTATTCTCATCATAGTGCAAAAAGTTATGTTACCGTGGAATACAACTTAGCCTAAAGTGGATGTGAATTATTCTGATGTAAATTGTTAGTTTGAACTGAAGTATTTAGTCTGAGGAGAAGTTTTCAGTTAAGGCTTTTCTCACGTTTGCATGCCATGCCAAAATACTTTTCAAAGCTGAGCACCCTGCTGTGAAATCATTAGTATTTAGGTGCATAGTATATGCACTCAGCAAACATTAAAGCAAGCTCTCCTTAGAAGAGTGCCATTGAGGATAAACTGAGGAAGAGCAAAGGCATACAAGTTAGTGAGTCAAGTAAGTTGTAGTCTTGGCTCCTTGTTCCTTACTCTGGCTATTGGAAGATATCCCACATCCAAGAATTATCAGTCTGGTATTGTCTGGACCTGCCCAAATGTTTTGAATCAAATGCAGGAACATTATTTATAGGACAAAAATGTGCTTCTGAGGAAAGGGTACTCATCACTGTAACACTAACAAATCTGAATTCTGCTAAACTTGCCTCAGGTAGGAATTCACTGATATTTTTACAATTGGATATTGTCACGTTCCTGGAGAAAGTTTATGTGGATGAAATGATTCATTTTATTATACACATAGACAAACATTCAGGCAGAAAACTGTGGTAGCAACAAAATTGCATTTCTTTGCTTTGTGATCTTGTTAAAATCAGGTGTTTTATTTGCTGGTGTTGAAAGCTAGAACAGGCCTTCCTTATAGCTTCAGATAAATCCTGACATTTCACACAGGCCTCAACCCTGGGCAGATTATTAACCCTTGAGTGAAGTCTAATGTATAGTGAAAGTTATTCATACACTTGAGCCTTTATCTTAATTGTCATTTTCCTACTGTATTAGGGAACAGTTTACTGTGCCAAGGGCAGAAAGCTCTCTCCATTTCTATTCAGCAGGCGCCCATGGCGCCAGACCTCTTTCTTAAAAGGCATGGAGAATAGCTCTTGTACTGTTCTTATGATGGTAACATAAGAAGAGAAGAAACCATACTACTGTACATAGCAATGAAATAATGCCTGTTGGTTTGTAAGGCTGTAGGGGAAAATAATCAAGGGAAATGGCAAGGGTAATCCAATGAGAGTTAGCTTAGAAAAATCTGGCATTACACAAAGTCAGAAACACATGACAGCTTCCAACTCGCTTCATTTCACTTAGTTAATATTTTACAGAATGTTTGCATGTGTAGTGCTGATCAAAACTAAGATCTAGTCCATGTAAGCCTTTTACCAAGTAAATAAACCAGCATCCTCCAAAGAATACTTAAGCATAGATAATAATCTTGGCTTAATATGTCATGAGCATTTGTTAAAAATGTTTTCATACTTTACCTTCTATCTTTTACAGAGACAGCACAATAGCATTTGTAGAATATGTCTGGAATGGTTTTTAACTCCCAGAAGTTGCAGCATAAAAATACTTACTAAATGAAGTTACTTGAATGCTTCCTTTGACTTGTTCTTTTCTATCATGTCACCAGGCTAACACTTTGTTGTCACTGCAGTGGTAGAATGAAATATCTTGGTATTGCAGGTGTTGCCACAGCCCAAGATATATTTAATCACTTTGAAAAACTAAGTCTTGGACAGTCTTGGTCATAGTCATGGTGCTTTCATTTGGTTTGCTGTTCTGTTGGTGCTGTTGTTGGAAGTCTATTACATTATAATCCCAGGAGGAGTTGTTAATATCAAGTTTCTGATCTTTAAGTAAACAGTGAACCAGTTCTGTTTAATATCTTTATCAGTGATCTGGATGAGAGGATTCAGGGCACTCTCAGTCAGTCTGCAGATGACACCAAGCTGGGCAAGAGTGTTGATCTACTGGAGAGTAGGAAGGCCCTGCAGAGGGATCTGGACAGGCTGGATTGATGGGTTGAGGCCAGTTGTGTGAGCTTCAACAAGTAAAGTGGAGGGTCGTGCACCTGGGTCACAGCAACACCATGCAGCACTACGGGCTTGGGGAAGAGTGGCTGGAAAGCTGCCCAGTGGAAAAGGATCTGAGGGTTCTGTTTGACAGCTGATTGAACATGAGCCAGCAGTGTGCCAAGTTGGCCAAGAAGGCCAATGACATCCTGGCTCGTATCAGACATAGCGTGGCCAGCAGGATCAGGACAATGATTCTCCCTCTGAACTCAGCACTGGTGAGGCCACACCTTGAGTGCTGTGTCCGGTTCTGGGCCCCTCACTGCAAGAAAGACATTGAGGTGCTGTACTGTGTGCAGAGAAGGGCAAGGGAGCTGGTAGGGGGTCTGGAGTGCAATTGTTATGAGGAGTGACTGAGGATGCTGTGGTTGTTTTGTTTGGAGAAAAGGAGGTTTGCGGTGGGGGGGACCTCATTGCTGTCTACAACTACCTGAAAGGAGATTGTGGTGAGATGGTGATTGGTCTCATCTCCCCAGTAACAAGCAAGAGCATGAGAGGAAATGGCCTCAACTTATGTCAGAGAAAGTCTATATCAGATATTAGGAAAAATTTCTTCATGGAAAGGGTTGCCAAGCATTGGAACAGGCTGCCCAGGGAAGTGGTGAAGTAACCAACCCTGGAGGTATTTAAAAGATGTGAATGTGGTGCTTAAGGACATGGCTTGGCAGTGCTGCATTAACATTAGACTCGATGATCTTAAAGGTCTTTTCCAACCTAAATTATTCTATGATCTAGTAAAATTTGTTAAATAGAATATCTGTAGCATTGTTACCAGAGGCTGCTTGGGTACTGGGCTCTTTGGTAAATTTAGGCAGGGGGCTCCTTATAAACTGAGAGGCTCAGAGGGGCTTTTCTGAAAAACACTGAGTCTGGGCAACCAGTTGTTGACTTTCTTTTGCATATGCAGTGGCAGAAAGGCAAGTAAGCTGTTGTGAAGATGGAGGAAACAGAAGGAGCATTTGGGGAGAAATAGTGAGAAAGGTGGACTAGGCAGGACTGTACCAAAGGTGTTACTGTCAAGAAGTGGGCTTGCACTGATAGCAACTAATGGGAGTGCTATCTGTCTTACTTGATTGCAGTCTCTACTATGATGTTTTGGGGGCTTTTTTAACTGGAGTGTGGGTATGAATAGGGTTCTTTAATATATGGGAAGTGCCTTTCCACCCTCGGTTGGATGTTACAATGATCTCTTGAGAAAGGATAGTATCCTCCTCACCTCAGCAGTCTACAAGAGTATGAGGTAAGAAGCTTTTTTACACTCTGAATAAATGATGATGTGTTTTGGAAGTCAGCTCTGACAAAATTTGACACTTCCTATCTTCTGACATGCAGCCACTTGCTGCAAAGAAAGTGCTTGTGATGCAGGAGGCCTGAGACTACCCAGCAAGAGGATATAATATAGTCCTCACTCTTCTTTAATACTTGTTTAGTAATCTCTCAAGGCCCAGTTCTGATCTTTGACCCAGAGCTGCCAAAATTGGAATAATGGTGGTGTTTGAGAACAGAAGCAGCTTTTGGAACTCTTCTCCTGTTGAAATTTTTGTAGTCTGTGTGTCTAGAAGAGGTGAACTTAAATTTATAATGAAGTTAAGTTTTTATTTTGGTAAAATAAATAGGCTTGGTTTATTCAGAGTTATTCATCTGCAAACACCCAAAGTGACATAACTTATGAAGGAAAGGTATTGTATTTACCCTGTATCTTGTCTCGTGGAGGGATGTGATTAGCTTAAGGGTCTTTCTCTCCCTGCTTGCCACTCCAAGTTTGGGTCTACCTGAATCAAGCATAACAGATCTGAAAGTAGCATTTCAAACCTTGGTCTACTAAATTGCTTTTTGAGGAAGCTCTAATCTTGGTATTGCTTCATAAATGCAGTACTGTCTGTAAGAGCTAAGGTTCATGAGGTTCTTCTCACATATACTTTTGCACGAGTGTCATAAATTTAAGTTCTGGCATTTAGTTAGGGTGTCGCAAACAAAACCTGCGTGGTTGTTTAAAAGATGCTGCATAATCCATTCACTTTTTTCCACATCTTACTATTTGCCTTGCTGGTTAAATCTATCCTCTGTGCTACAAGTTTAAGACTAGAAAAGTTAGAGTAGTGCATGTGTACTTTAAGTCAAGATTGCTTCTTTCACATTCTATCCAGGTTAATCCACTTCAGCCAAATTTTTTAGCTGAAGCATTTGGAATCCTTCCCTTATACGGCTTCATTTGATTCTGCAAATGTCTCTGCAGGGATACAGACAGAGGAGTATCTGGTTAAGGGCTAAAAGGAAATGAAGATGTCCTTAAGACAGTTTTAGGCTTTCCTTATGTTGGAATAGTTCTGCTGTTGAAAAGCTTTGAGAGCATTAGACCGAATGGGGAAGAACTGGGATGTGAGGACAGATGATTATGATTTGTTTGGGTTTTTTTGAACACAGACACTTCCTTAGATTTCCCTCTATGGGAGAAATGAAGATACTTAGGCTGTATCCTTATTGAAGGTAAAGCAGCATGGTTGTACTGAAGTCAGACTGATACTGCCTCTATAGGATCAGGCTTTGTCTTTTTCATCACTTTGCAGAGCAAAACAGGTGTGCTTTCCTCTAAAGAACATTGTGTTCTCTTTGGAGCTTCATTGATAAGCAAAGAGAAATCTTTCCATTTAAATAACTATATTTTATATTGATGATAATATGCTGAATTCTATAACCCCTTCCATCTCTCAGAAGGGTCTTAATAAATCCATGAGTTTTGGGACACTGTTTCATCTGGATGTGGTAGATGGATGTAGATGTCATGGGGTCTTTAATTTTCACTCTTTAGATTCATTCCCCTTCTTTCTGATTAATTTCTCTATGGGGTGTCTGCCTTTTACATCATGGCAAATGGAGTGCCGGGGGGAGGGAGATGTAATGTTTTATTAGGAGCCTCTGTTTAATGTAACTGCGCTAGTCCTGTGAACTAAATATGCTATCAAATGTAATTCCCCTGAGATGAACAGACTTAGTGATACTGGGAGAGCTGTAGAACATATACAAAGCTTGAAAAGCCAAATCTTTTCTGTACCTTTTTTCTAAGCCTGACCCAGGGGTCTTTTCTGTTAATCTTAAATTTTTCTTTCTTGTAGAGAAGGAAAGATATTTCAATGTATAGTATGTATTTGACAGCTGATTGAATGAAAAGGCTGGAGCTAAAGTGTGATAGGTATTGCAGCAGCCCTGGGAACATATCAAAGAGAGGCTGAAATCAACAGCGTATTAGGAGGCCCACATGTACAAGGCGTGTTCTCTTATTAAACAAGTTTTTGAATAAGTCTATTGATGCACAGAACTGAAGGAATTGTGGAGTCAAAGCCAACATCACTCCATTATGTCTCTGCTTTCACATCTTTAATTCTATAAGACTAAGTAAGGTCCATATTGCTGCTTCTGTAGATTGCAGGCCACTGTTTTCCTTCCCTGCCTCGGTTAGTGTGAGGTGGTGTGGTGGCACTGGAGCTGAAGCATACAGGAATGAACATTTATCCTGTGGCTTCTCTCCTCTCTGCTGGGAGAGATTAGTTGAGCCCCCATCACATTTTCCTACAAAGCCTTCTGCATATTTACGTGTGTATCCAATTCCTCTGCTTCTGTGAGGCAGAAGCTGCACAATCCAAGAGGATTGCAGGGCAATCCATATGGCACTGATAGGCATGAGCAGTAAGTCGTGATGTGAAGTTACAGCACACTAGCACAAACTTGCCCACATTCTCGGGGCTCCTTGATGTGAAGTCACTTTATACTTTGAAAGGATAGGTGGAATAAGCTTTGGGGGTGGTGTGTAATCTCCTCAGATTAACCTGTGCTTTAGCTCCTATTGTCTAAGACTAAGCAGTTGGCAATTAAGAGAGGAATGATTTTCCCTTTTTACATGTGAAAAACAACATTACTGCACAAACAGTACTTGCTTGTGCTGTGTGGCTGGGTTACCTTGACGGTTTCTATATTTATCTAACATGTCTTGCTCCTGCTTAATTAGTTTTACCCACTGGTACTAAGGATGAACTTAGAGATACTTGGAAGCATGCCAGCCACAAAACAAAAGGTGTATGGGAAAGAAGTGACTTCAGATCTCCCAAATATCAATCTGGTGCTTAGCTATTAAGCTGCCTTCCTTTTCATTACTATAAAGAAGACTTTGAATCTGCCACAGATTATTTAAGGGATCTGAGGGCAAGACACTTGGTTTCTCAATCTCTGTTTACTTCTGCAGTGGTACAGTAATTGCAACTAAGTGGAATATTATGAAGCTTATGTGATTAATAAGCCTCCTTGAGAAACCCAGATGCAATATACTGTAGAATGATGTAACAATGGTATCTTTACTGATCAAAAAGTGATTACTTCTCATCTATAATTAGAGTCTAAATTTTTGTAGCCAGTACTCACCGAGTTCACTGCCCAGAGACCTTCCTGCTTCATAAACCAATGATTTGAGTGCTATATTGACAAGTCAAATTTATATTAACTAGAAGTATAATCAAGGACTTAATGCATCCTCAGTAACATATAAAGAAGTGTTTTTAAAAGAAGATAGCATTCTAATATGAACTAGATGTTTTTCTAGTATCTCTTTTCCACTTAGAAGGGGAAAGCAATGCATACAACTGCAATTTTCAACTGAAATTTTAAAATCTAGGTTCTGCATGTGATATTGGATCTAAACTAGTGACCTTTGAATGCATACCTACCTTGTCATAACAAATGCCCCACTAAAACACCCTGCCCTCCTCCAACCAGTAACTTCTTTAAACACCATGGCTTCTACTGATCTCTGCTTTTGCTGAACTACCTCCTGTGATGGTATTGTGGTCTGTGGGGAAACAATTCAACAATCAGTACAGTTTTACTACAAAAAGGGATAATTCTTGAATGGCATTTTGTTGTTGTTGTTACAGGCACTCTGCAGAAGAAGTGCTGCCATGCACAAGCATCTGTGTACTTACACTTCCACTACTAGCTTTTTGTCTTTTCTGTATTTCCTTCCTCCTTGGAATTTTTGTCTGCATTCACCATCTCAGGCCTTGAAGCAAGACGTCAGGAAAAACTTCTTGGGAAGAGGTGCTCTTTCTTCTCACATGTTGAGATTTCTTCCTCAGTGAATACTTGTTTCTTAGCCCCTCATGCCTCCACTCAGGTGTTCACAGAACTCAATCTGATTTATTGTTGATGTTCCTCCAGGAAAGGCAGTGGCAACTTCTGTCCTCCTGATGCTTGACTTCTAGTACATTTAGGGTTGAGTTTAAGAAGTGAGTGCACCTTCTCCTGGAGCCAAACTGCTGTGTTGCCTTGGGGAGGAAATTGATCTTCTAAATACTTTTGCCTGCAACAGCACCCGTGCAGGAAATAGGTGTGTCCCTGTGATGGTCTGGTTGCTGTGCTTGAGGCAGCATGCTTAAGGGTGATACAGGGGCATCATTGATAGCCAACTCTGAATCACGGTCTAAGTGACCAGATTCTGTTTACAGTGCCATGGGCTGGAACATTCTGTGTCACAAGTTTGGACAGAAGTCTGGAGTCATGCTTAGTAACTGTGCTTTGCAATACCCCCTCCTGACTCACTGTCCAGGGAGTGCTATTTCATATCAGAATGTCCACCTGGTTTAGGGGAATTTGACCCCTAGTCCTTCCACATTCACCCTTAAAACCACTAGATTGTGGTCTGCTTTATTCCCCTGTTGTGACAGTGTAAGGGACACAAGTTACCAGGTTTAAGCAGTGGGGGTTTGTAGTGGTGACATGTTTGAGTAGGTCATGAATTGTTCTGTGGTGGTGACCTCTGCTGCCAACCAGCTCTGTGGCAGCTGGAAACAGCAGGGGACACTCCTCATGGGCCACAACCTCAGCTAGTTAGAATGTGATTTTTCTGCTCAAATGTATTTAAACAAGAAATATTTCTTAATGAAGAAACTGATGGTGCCACCTAAACCTACTGTGCTACCCATCACCTCACTGGGGTAACTTTGACTGAAAATAAGGCATGTTGAGACTGGGAAATGGACACAATACATGTTTTATGTAAAAATAAAAATCAAACCACAAACAAAAAACCAAAAACACACACCACATTATATTTGTCCTGTATACCTGTCCTTTTTCCCAAAGCCCAAATTATCGATCAGAAATGTGTCTCATTTAGTAACAAATGAAATTAAATTCTCCTGACTTGTGTGTTTCTGATGACAGACAGAAAGGTTAAAGCTGGTAAACTTGTTTTAAAAGCATGCTCTCAGATCACAAGCCTCTGAAAATGAGTGTTGGGTGCTTAGAGGAGCTTTATGAGCATGCCTTTTGTTAAATAGCTGCTCTGATCTTGCTTATTCAGTCTTTAAATTAATGTGTAAAGGATGCCCATAAGCAACCAGCAGCTGAATTGACTGTGATTAGATGGATTATTACTATTACTCAGCCCAACAAGTTGCTATATGTTTTGTGTACTCAAGCAAATTTTGCTGTGCAGGCAAGTGGAATGATATGCACATGGGCTATCATAAAATCCCTCAAAATATCCCAGGATTAGACAAACAGATTTATGGAGCTGAAATAGAAAGGAATTGCCTGTGTTTCTAAATTAGAGGCTTTCTGGCATTTATACACACAAATGGCTTCTATCTCAAAATACTTTGTTTTGAGCTAGCATCAATTCAGTTGCTCCTTTTCTCCCCTTGCTAGGAAACAGGAGTCAATTTATCAGAGCATCAAACTGATTAAAAAGACATTATGTGCTGTATGAGCTCATTTAAAGAGGTCTGGAGCTTCCACTGGGTTGCAGTGTTTGGTTGAATTAATTTCTCACAGTAAAAACACAGTCTCTTGGTTATAAAATTCTTTAACTCTTTCTCTTGGGGTAAAATAACTAGGAAGTTCTTAAAGTTTTGAAGCCATGCAAAAATGCAGAATGTTGTGTGGATCCCTGGTGACAAAGTAACCCTTGAGGGTTTGTGTCATATGATGAAGAAAAGGCTTGGTAGTACGGACCATGAGCCAGGTCCCATAAACAGGCACTTCTTCCTGAGACTGACTGACCTGGGCTCTGAGCTCACACTCTCCTTAGGAAGGACCAGGGGCTGTTGCTGATGGCCTGGGCTGAAGTGTGCTCTGACCTGCCTGCTTCAGACAGTCACCCAAAGGATGGCCAAGGGAGGGTGGAAAGCTTTTCTTTCTTCTGTATCATAGAATCAGCTAGGTTGGAAGGGACCTCTGAGATCATGAAGTCCAACCCTTGATCCAACACCACCATGGTTACCAGACCATGGCACTAAGTGCCACATCTAGTCTCATCTTAAAAACCTCCAGGGACAGAGAATCCACAACTTCCCTGGAGAGCCCATTCCAATGCCTGATTACCCTTTCTGTAAAGAATTTCTTCCTAATATCCAACCTAAACCTCCCTTGGCACAGCTTAAGACCACACCCTCTTATTTTACTGATAGTTGCCTGGGAGAAGAGACCACCCCCCACCTGGCTACAACCTCCTGTCTGATAGTTATAGAGAGTGATGAGGTCTCTCCTGAGCCTCCGCTTCTCCAGACTAAACAACCCCAGCTCCCTGAGCCTCTCCTCGTAGGAATTGTGTTCCAGTGCCTTCACCAGCCTTGTTGCTCTTCTCTAGACCTGCTCCAGCACCTCAATATCCTTCCTGAACTGAGAGGCTCATAACTGGGCACAGTACTCCAGGTGTGGCCTCACCAGCACTGAGTACAGGGGAGGAATCACTTCCCTGGACCTGTTGGCCACACTGTTCCTGATCCAGGCCAGGATGCCATTGGCCTTCTTGGCCACCTGGACACACTGCTGGCTCATGTTTGGCTTCCTGTCAATCCAAACTCCCAAGTCCCTTTGTGCCTGGCTAGTAATTCCTGGAGAGCTCTGGAATGGAGAGCTCTGGAATGGAGACTGAGGTAGAAGCTGAGCACCTTGTGAATGGCAGGTAAACCTGGTTTTGAAAAAGAGTCTAGACGTGTGGATTTGTTAGCTGAGATACAGTGATTCTATTACCAATTAGGGAATCAGAGGAGTGAGACCAGGAATATATTGGGAATGAGGGGGACTGGGAGGCCCTGTGGACTTCATTTCCAGTTCCTTTCCAGGCCTTGCGGTTGGAAGGAAATTTCTAGAATTTGTTCTGATATACAGAACGTGTTTTAATAGCTGACTGAATTTTTAGATACCAATTTATCGTTCGTTGTCTAGGAGAAAACAGATAATTGATGGCCTTAGTGCAAGACTGGAAATGGCCATTAAGACAAATTCTTATTTTGTAATTTCCAGGGGTTCTCTGTGGAAACATTGGCAGGAAATTCAAGCCATGAGTCAAACAGTTTTAACACAAACAGTATTATTTCAATCAAGGGACCTTCTTTGGAAATAAACTATAAAAATAGAGGAGAATGTTTTATTTCTTCTTTAAGCTGTTGTTCAAGAGTGCATTTAATCATTTTAAGACTCACTGACTGCAGTGTCTTACATGTATGTTAAAGTATTTTATTGACTAGAGGCATATTCCCAGTGAGAGGCAAGCACTCACGGACTATGGACCTTGCTCCACAGGTCTCCTATTTGGTCCATATTTGTATTTGCTACTACAATACAGTTATTTTTCACATTTTTTTAATTGGTGGTTTGTTAGAGCCTCGTAGACTGCTGCTCTGACTGATGCTTTTGGGAAGAGAAGGAAATTACTGTAACCTACACAGCAGCACTTTCCCTGATCTTGAGTCTGAGGCAATGTATTTCTGATGGCAGTTTGTTGGATAGGTGATAGCCTGGGATCAAGAAGGCATAAATTATGTGAAAACACAATAGCAATACACTGAGATGCTGTGGTATTTTTTGTACAACTTTATAATGAGGCTGGATCACTTTGTTATTGAAGTAGCATCTGCCGAATGGAGAGGGGAGGGCACCAGTGTAATGGTGATTTTTGTCTTTTTGCAGTGATTTCTGAACAGCTTACAGAGGAAACAAAGAATTGTCTGTATTTTTCTAGTCCTATAAATCCCCTGCAGAGCTGTTTGTTTTCACATTATGCTGCCCTTGGGAAGACCCTTGCAGCCTAGGCCTCCCTGGTCTGTTGTGAGCACACCCAAGGAAGTGTTTGCAATCAAAATAGAGCAGGCAGAGAAATGGCAGGAGATGAAAGACATGGAATAACATATTTGGAATAACAGGTCATCTCTACCTCTTCTTCCAGCCATGGGCTCAGGCCTCCCTGTACACACTTGCATGTCTCCTGCACAAGCTCTTCCCTGCCTATTTCAAATGCACATTCTACTGCATGCTGCATAAATGTGAAACCAACGTCTAGGCAAAAACTTCAGACTTGTTGGCCCTGAATAGAGTGTGAAAAGTTGAAAGTGGGTCTTTCTTGCTTGACTTTTTTATCCTTTAACACTCTATTGTGGTTTGCTATGTTGATAAAGATGCTGAGCTGAAATAAAGACAAGAAATGGCACTTGTATAACCTGAAGAATATCCAGTTAGTTTGTAAAACCTAGCTAAGTGTATCCAATGTCTAAGTTAATCTTCAATCATCTTTCTAAAGCTTGTAGATCAATGTATTTTAATCATATTGCATGCTATCAGTCAAGTGTAAAAATAAACTTCCTTTTTAAAGATTAATTTACTTAATTTGCAAAAACTGTATACTTAATGTGCAGAAATTTTGATTTTTTTGAGAGCTCTTTGAATTTTCATTGAAGTAAGATTTCTGTTTATAATTTCTATTTCTATTATATTAGAGTTGACAGAGAGGGAAAAATGAATAGCCATCTGCTAATCAGTTTATTTCCCGTAATGAAAACAAATGTGCAACTTCCCTAATCTGAAGGGCATAGAGCACTAACTTTGCAGGGAGCCAGTTACTTGCTGTCCAGGGAGGCTGCTTTCATCTTGCAGAAATAGCTGTTTGTGGAAGACCCTGATTGTGAAAGACTGCTGCTAAACTTGCCATGACTGTTCTGCCTGAAGCCAAAGGGGGCCTTGGTAGATACTGCAATGTGCAAGGCCTATAAAGCAGATATCAATTAATATCTTCAAATGCAAAAAGTTGGTAGTGAACCTAACCCAATAAACCCTGCTGTGGAGTAGCATCCAGCACACTGATAGATGTTATAATGTGAATGTGGAGTTTTTGGAGTTATGGGCAGGGTCCAGTAGCCTCAGTTTCTGGGTCTAAGATGAGAAAAATTTTAGGCTGGTAGTTGCTTTGTCCACTGCAGCTTGTCTAATGCTGCAGAAAGTATGGACTACCAACTAGATTGAAGCTGTGTCTTGTTGTGCCAGGTGATGTCTGAATAGCGTGAGAGTAAGCTTTTGCAAATTCTCCTTAATTTCAAGTACAATGTGAGGTGGAAGTGGTTTTTCCCTGATCTAGTGGCTTTGTAGCACGTTAATAGAAAAACTGAGAATGTTCTTGCTTCAAAATTGAGCTTGGGATATGGATTGAAGAGGAAAGTTTATCTAAACAGATAGGATGTGTCAGTGATAGGTCCTGTACACAATTAATCTCTCTGCACAAGCACAAAACAAAACCAAACCAGTGTTCTTTTAGCTATCTCTTAATCTCATTGTAGGAATGGCTTATATACCTGAAAATCTGCCTCTATGAAGGTGCCGGTGAGGGAGATAAAAATATTATTGAAAGTAATTCTTACTAATGTTGAACTCTGTTAATGAAGATGGTGTTGAAAGATTTCAGTGTTACTGTCAGGCAATTAAAAATATGTCAGATTTAAGATGTTTGTGGGCTGTGTTAGACTGGCCAACATCCTGATGGAAGGAGAATTTCCAATCCAGAAGTGCTGGTGCGAGGAGGGGGGAAAAAAGAAACACTTTTCTTGCCAACATGTTGGTAGAGGGAACAATTTTCCTTGCCAGCATCCTGGAGCAAGGATTTTTTTTTTTTTTTCTGTCTGTACTAACTCTTGCAAAACTATTTCAGCGTATGAAATGTGCATGCTGAACAGTGGCAGTTGTGACCCTTTTTACAGCTGCTGCTGTTCTCTTCAGGCAGAATCGAGTGAGGAGCTGGCAAGGTATTCTCAGATGAATCAGTCCATGAGTTGTGGCTTAGATCCTGAAGAGCAGCAGTAGAACTTAGTCTATATGGAACTGGTTGGTGCTTGTGAGATCTGTGCTGGTCCAGGGCTGGCTTCCAGGCTGGAGCAGATGGAAGGAAACAGTGGCCCTGGAGCCCACAGAGAGCTTGGAGAGGGGAGGACTGTAGCAGCTGGGAGGGAGGTAACATGAGATAAGTCTCTCCATAAAGTTTTGGGTGCAGAAGTTCCTCACTGCTGTTGAATTGTATGTTGTGCTGCTTGCTGCTTTTGAATCTTTCTGCTGTGGGATTAAATCAACAATCCCTGTTTTCTGTTGATTTAGCATGATGACTGTGATTGTCCCAACAAATAAATGCCTAGGTAATGAATACTGAGGAGTGAAAAATAAAACCCTTCCAAGCAGACCGGTGCTCTTATTTTTCCCCTGGCTGCTCTGGCAGAAAGCAGGAACAGGGGAACGGGACAGTAACTCATGTCAGATTTGGTAGCTTAGTGCATCAAGCCTGTGTGAGCTTAGCAGTGCCAGTTGGACCAGTCTGCTTTGAGACTGCCCATGAGAGTTCTCTTTTGACACAAACAGAGAAAATAAGCATCAATTTGGAATAGAAATATGAAAGCTTGTTTCTGTATTGAAAGCTTTTGGAGAGCTGCAGCTTTGTGACATGTCTCCTTCCCAGTTTTATGCTGTGGTGGTGATTTTTCCGACATGGAATCTGCAGTGAGGAAGCAAGGGAAACACAATTCTCGCTATAAGCACAAAGGTGTTCACAGTCATTAGTTAGGGAAAATTTGTAGTTAAGTGGAAAGCTGTGGGCTAGGGAAAATATTTTACAGGCTATGGCTTTTGAGTATTGAGCATCAAAGAAGGTCCTAAGTCCATGGAAGAATATGTGATTTATTAGAGACCTTGTTAGAAAGATGGTAGTATATTTTCATATGTGACTTCTCCATGTTAACATGGAGATTTCACGGACTGATCAACAATATGACATGACCTAAAAATAATAGTGCTTATATAGCTTTCAAATGCTTGCTTCCTTTTAAAGTAACTTCTCAGATTCTCCAGCTCCTCTAGAAAAAAAACCAAAAAAACTAAAACTCTACATTCATAGTTAACGTTTGCTGCTTTACCTTTGGGAGTCTGTAGATGAGTATATGAGAGTGAATGTAGATCATCCTCTCAAACGTGCTGGGGTTTGTTCAGCCTCTCAGCATCAGCATATTTTTATGTGTACCCTCTACTTTAAATACTATGTAAGCAGAAAAATGAGCTTTATGTCAGTTCATACAGGAACAAAACTGGCTTGGACATCCTGAACTAAAGGAATGTGACGTACCATGGATTCATGCTTTAGCCTGTCTGAACTGGAGTGCTTTCCATTCTTTCTCCTTTGATTCCTAATTTTAAGTCTTCTCTCATGGCTGTCCTTGGTGTAACATGAATTCAACCATTCTTGTGATCCCTGTCAACTCCCCAGGGGTTTCTCTCCCTTTCCTGTATTTTATGAAAGAGCTGATGAAGGAGCTATCACAGAAAAGAGATTTCCTCTTAAGTATTTCTTTGGCGTAAAGCTAAATCAGATTGTTTCCACATAACTCTGAATTTCAGAGATAAGTCTTTTAAAGAACCTGAAATGCACGTCTCTCTTCTCTTCCTCTCCCCTCAGTGAATGAACCAAGTGCTAGTTCATGTGCAGTCCAAGTTTGCCTATAGCTTTTGATTCAAACTGCTCAGCTGATGTCTGTTGCTGACGTTTGATTTGCCTCTAGTCTATAACATACTGACACTCAGGTATCTGTTTCACCATGAAGCTCACGGGCAAGGACACAGATGGGGTGCAGTTAACCTTTCCATAGAGGAACAGACCAGCAATTACTGGCTGAGAAGTGATCCGTGTAGATTATGTGCACAGACATGAATTCAAAGTTCTGCATGCGATTCTGGCTCTAGCACATGCTCTGTGTACATGTGCTTAGTGAATATTATTTAAGCCTTATTTTGGCCTAGTTTAATCAACACTTTAGAATAAGCTGGTAGGTGAAGTTTTGGAGGTCTTTGAATTGCAGCTCCAAGAGATTTCATTTCACACCAATTAAGATCTGGTAATATCTTTAGCTAGTAAAAAGGAACCTCATAAGGAGAGGAGCGCATCAGTTTAATGTTCATATGGTAATTACCTATTTTGGGGTGACATTTAATAGGCTGAAGTTCACTGCTCTTCATTTTATCCTTTTGTGAGGGGATTGCTGGAAAAGAACGTGTACTTAACATTTTGGGATGTGACAAAGGAGGAGAAAATTATACCCCTTGGCTTTGCTCTTTTGATCTTGCATTTTTACCAAGGTGAAAATGCAGTGTGACTCAGATGTTAGCTACAAAGTACATCTAGTTTTTTTGTGTAGGACTTGCAGAGAAATTGGTCATTCAGATAGCAAAAGCATTTCTTTAATGAAAAAGAACTTTTTTGGGGGGCACTTATCCATCCTTTGAATATTTGTGGTTATTCAGACTATGCAGTTACTTTGCAACAGGTGAGTTTGGTGATATTTGAAATAGAGCAAAGGAATTAAATCTGCATTAAATCCTATTATACATGAATGTCAATTTAATCTGTAGACAAATTAAAGGGTTTGTGACTTTTTTTATTTAATTGTTTTGTATGAAAGCAGTATCAACACATGTGTGTTGACTTTTAAATGCAAATAATTAACCTGTCCAAAGAATTATAAGAGGAGCATAAGCCTCAGTTTCAACCAGTGAAAACTAAAGCCACTGGGATTTACCTGCCTTTTTTTTTCCTTTTCATTTTAGCATTTTAAAATGGACAATTGAACATTTGAGAATGAGCAGTTTTAATAACAATAAAAGTTAAGGTTTCTTCACCATGGGAGGATATGATGTGTATGAGACTAAATGCCTCTCAAGGCTTCATGGGGAGCTACTAGTAGGGAGGGGAATTACATGGAGCCTTACTTCCATACCATGAGTCTGTCTATTGTAAAATGAAGGTGTGGACATACAGGAGAAAAGTGAACCCACTGCATCTTCAAGTTACACTAATGCATGTAAAACTTAGTGACTTTTCTCTGAATTTTTTTTTCTATCTCTGAAAAATCTTCTCTTTAGGCAGGTAGGCACCCGTTTTCAAAAAAGCAAGAAATTTATGCCTGAGGAAATATAAATAGCAGAAGGTGAGAGGAAAACGGACAAAGAAAGAGCTTGGATGCTGATAACAATGGAGCCTGAGAGGCATATTTAGAACAGCAATTCCCCTTGTTTTCAGACACCCTGCAGAACAGCAGGAAGCTCTTCAGGGTGGTTTTCTTGTGTTGCTGAGAGAAATGAAGAAGTGTTTCCTTAGAAAAAGGTCCTTTCTTGGGTGGTCTTGTGAGAAGTGAAGCTTTACTGCTATTCCTCTAGTATATTTACAATAAAGATGCCCAAATAATTTTAAAAGGTCTCTTAAAAAATAGACTGTTAAAATGCATCATAGTTCAGGATTTGCATGGAGGAAGAGAGGAAGAATAAGATTTTTTGACCAAATCACCTGATCCAAATTGATGGGGAGAAGTTTCCTGAAATCACTAGTTCTGCTGCTAGTTATGAGTCTGGCCCATTCATCACTGCTCATGCCTGAGCCTTTAGTCTATAACAAGAACCACACATCTGCTGGTGAACATGAATTGGATTAGTACACTTGGAAGAAGTACACCAGATAATTATAGCTGTTTCTTTTAAAACCAGTGTTGTATCCTCTTCTATAGAATGTATTTTCTGAATTAATCATAACAGCAATGCTGCTGAAGTGAAGCACCAGAATCTGTCCAGTGTAAATCTACCAGCCAGAGAAGTTTCTTTAGTTTATACCAGCTTGAGGATCTGTCTCAATGTTTTTTATTGTTCTGATAGAGATTTTGTCTGAAAAGAACAACCAATAAAAGATTTTTTCAATTTGTCTAAAACTGGAGTGAGTACAGTAACAAAAATAACTAAGAAAAGCTTCACAGGGTTACATCCAAGTTTAAGTAGCAGAGTTTGCTTTGAAATTGAACTAGAAGTAATTTTAAAACTTCTTCTTCCTCTAATATTACAGGATAGTTTGTTTTGGGTTTAAATTAAAGTTTTGCCTTGATTTCTTTCGTTATGAAAATAAGAATCAGTTGCTCACTACGCTTAGCACATCTGTCACAGCAACATTCAGAAGCAATTTCTTTCAGACTCAGAAACACCCCTATTAACTAAAGAGCAGTGGTGTAATATAAAGTAGTGATATTAATTGTTTGTTGAACAGAAATTTGCCACATTCTCATCTCTAAACAACCTACTGTACTAGAAGAGAAAGATCAGACTCTTTTCTCCTCCCTCAGAAGAGGAATTTTTTTATTAAAATGTTTCTTCAGAGTGTCTTGTAGTGTCAGAAATCAAAGGTCATAAAGATAGAAGGCAGGGTTTATTTATTTCTACCCGGCTGCTCTAATTAAAGGGTCAGAAGTAACCAGAGAGTCTCAGTTCCCTTTGGTTCTCAGTAAACCTCTGCAATTTATTCTGGAATGGGTGGAGAGGAGGGAGGATAAAACAGACATGTCCTTCTGGCTGCTGATCTTTTAAAGTCTTTGATCACTATCTACTTGATTTTTTTTTTTTTTTTTTTTGTCTGCTTTGCAAGAGGAAGGAGCAGTGCACAGGTAAATTAAATAAGTGCATTTAAATAATCAGGCATCTGATGTAGAGAGAAGGACAGGAAGGAGTGCTGCTGCTGTGAGCTGCAGAAAGAAGCAAGTAGCAGTTTCAGTTCATAATTGTCTGCTCTTGCTTCAATGTTTGTCTTTAACATTATTCAAATGTATATATGCTTTTAAATTTCTTTGTTCTTGTTTTTCTGTTTAAAAAATGTACTGAAGAAATAAACTCAGCGGGTGTTTAAGTCAGTGAATATAACTGCAGCTGCCCTCTGGGCTCTGTGTGGAAGTGGTTGAATCTCAGAAACCAAGTAAGTGTTTATGGGCTGGAAGGTGGTCTATGCGCTGTACCAAGGCATTTGACCCCACATGTCATGGTCTTAGGGTGTCATTACAGCCTGGTATGCTCCAGGAGTGCTGGGACTATTATAATGTGCAGCAAAATCATGCCTACCCTCCTTTCATTGCACTGAGTTCTCATAATTTGTTGCTTATGATGGAGGCTGTGCCAGTGTATTTCTGTGTATATATAAGAACACCTTTATGTACACATAAGCACAAGTAACTATGTGGTAGATAATTGATTTACCTCACTCATGCTGTTAATTTGCAGAACTCCCTGCCACGAGGACTGATGCTGAGGGCTAAGTCATTCCTGAAACAATTATACTGTTGTGGTTAAATCTCAATTGTGTATGGGCTGAGGTTAGAGAAGAAGTGAGACTTTGCTCACTTGGTTAATAGTGTTGGTCAACTTTCTGGTTTCCAGGTTTGGGTATTTAGTTACCCGGTTTGGTACTTGCTGTATGCACCTGTGTGAATTGCCTGAAAAAAAGGGTAGAGAGGGAATTAACACTTGAAGATTTGCTTCCTAATTCCCTCTTCAAAGCATCAGGTTGAAAACGTATTATTTGTTGACTGCAGAACCAGTAACATGAGCTATGTTTTTGGTGGAGTCAGCTCCCTTGTTCTTACCAGGAAGTGCTAGTGTTTTCAGTTTTTCAGCTTTCATCTTGAGTCTTAATATTTGATATTAATCTTAAAGCCCTGTCAATCTTATTTCAAGATATTATCTGAGTTTCTTGGTTTAGCTTTTTGGTAAGAAGTTTAAAAAAGTGATATAATCACTCTAATAAAATCTCCAAATGCTTGTGAACAATGATGGCATTTCTAGCTGCTTCCTGATTGCTGGAAACATGACTCAGAAGGTCTGGTTTTTTTGAAGTTGGATGACACTATACTTTACCAGCTGCAGAAGACCTAGTTTTCAGACTGTAGTTAATTTATGAAGATTGTCTTATTTTGATTTTTTAAAAAAAGATTTAAAGTAAGTAGCTTTATGTCGTCTGTGTCTGCTTCTATTTATCAAAGTTCCTTTTGACAAGTGTAAACAAAAAATAAAGCTCTTTTCAGTTATCTACACTGTCAAACCTTCAAAACCATTATCTGGGGGAGGAGAAAGGTAGTGAAGGAAAAATAGTCTGTCAAATCTGAGATAAAGGGAAACTTTAATGGTGGAGTGAAGACCTGAAAGCAGGCTCATGCAACTGACCATTAGTGTAGGAAGTGCTGATCAATGATGTTACATAATTCACAACAAATATTTATGGCCAGGCTGGTGGCTAGCAACAGCCTCCTGAAGGCATTAGAAAATTTGTCTTTTATTCTGCTCTAGAGAAACCATTTTAGGCAGAACCACTTGGGGACAGTGACTGCAGCACCATGGAAGCAAATGGAGTGCAGTCAGACCATAGCCAGGCAACTGAAATAGGCTTTGCATTATCTTGCCCCCTATTTTAATTTGTGTGGAATTTATAAAAATATGCTGGGGGCTCCAAACAGCAGTGCTGACAAACCTGAGCTTCACATGTGTATGGGGGAATGTATACTGTTGTAAGTGGCATATTACAGAAGGGTAAATGGAAATTGTCTCCTAAGCAGTTTTTCTAAACCTTGTTACATGCTGATGTTCTATCCTTTTAATTACCAACAAGCTGGCATTTATGGCTGTGTGTAATCAAGAAATGGAAGATTTTATAACACCTTTTATCCCCTGACATGTGGTGAGGGAAAATCAGTCTGTTTTTATCCTCAGGCTTCATCTGCCATAGGGCAAAGTTTGTCCAGTTTTCCCATGCACAGAGGTTTTCATTGCTTGTGCAGTTTCTGTGGACATCCACATTGCCCGTCTGTATCTGTTCCTGACGTGAACTCAGTCGTATGTTGTTAGGTGATGAGTACCAATCTACTGGCCTGTGCATAATAAAACAACTGTGCCTGCATTTTAATGGCGTATTTAACTGAGTCGTCTTGCTTGTTTTGTTGTGCTTCTGCTGTTGCCAGTAGTTTCAGGATGGTATTACGATATACTCAAATCGTGCCTGTTCCCAGGCCCCCATCTCTGCTGCCAGACTTTCTTTTAGGCCAGGAGGACAAGTTTTGGTGGTTTATGCATGGCTAGTTACTCTAAATACTTTTCATTCCTATTTAATGTCTATTCCAGAATGGTATTTCCTCAATTTGTTGCGCCTCTTATCCGTACACCTTAATCCCCTCCTCTTCATTTATGATCTTTGCAAATGATCAACTACAGTTCCCCTAAAATGCTCAAGATTGGTTGCTGTTGCTGCTCAATGATTTGAAAGTTGAAGACTGAAATTGTTTTGTTTGATCTTTGGGTCAGTGGAGACTTTAAATGTCACAGAGGTGGCATGTTCAGACTTTAGGGCTGAAGTTGGTCTACTGCTGACTGTATGTATTCAGTGCTGGTTGTGAATGAACTGTTAACAGGTCTGCTTTTTGACTAAAACAGGAATGAAATGAAAGAAAAAGGAGACTAGTTAAAAGCACAACAGGTAAAATGTGAATCCTAGTAACTTTTAGGGTAGGTTTTAACCTATACTGTTAGCTGTGGGACACTAGTGTTCCTTATGGGTTGTGGACGAAGTTGGTGTTGCTGGGATTCAAAGCAGAAGGTTTAATTTTAATTTTGCATAATTTCATGCTGATGCATTAGTAAAAGTCCATTGCCACTTGCTTTTCATGTAAGTGAAGGAATTCCTATTAATCTTTAGTTTATTCTAAACCCAGGTTTTATTTTACTCATTTTTAGGAATATATGTAGATACTCTAGTCCTCCAGTAACATTCTCTTTTTATATTTACCAGATTGACTGAAGAGCTATTTGATTTTCTTTTTTGGGGTGGGACAGGCAAATGCAGATGCCTGCCTGAAATTTTGCTAATTGCTGCTGCCCAAATAGTCAGAGACTGTTAAAAATATGTAAATCTCCATGAAGGTGCATTTTATTGGGGAACTAGAAAAGCATTAAAATACCAAGAACCCCCCTAAGGGATTTGTTCCCAAAATTCCTCTCAAAACAAAACCCATGGATCCTCTAGGGATCCATCCTCTCGATCTAGAGTAATTCTTTTCAGAGATGTGAATGAGTAAGTTCAACTACTTGTGTAACGTTTCCTTTTGGAACACCTAATGGCAAGTAAGCAAAAGCTAACTCCCTGGTCTAATGACTCTTCTTCATGTTCCTTTATAAGTTCCCAAACGAAGCTCTTATTTAAAGAAAATGTCAAACTGTATCATCTAAGGAAGTGAAATTATGATTCATTATGATCTGTGGGATCAAAGTTTCAATGTTTTATGGCAGCCTGGGCAATCAACTTAGAAATTTTCTTTGGTGTCTGTCAGAAAACAACTGATTGTAAGCAGTGCACTGGAATACAAACTTGCCAATCCCATGTGTTGACTGGCATTTCTGATGTACACTGGAAAAAGAATTTCCCTTTAAGGGGAGGTTGCAGTATTGACCTTACGTAGTTGCTATTCCTTCCCCATATTCAAGTTAACATGGAATTCTAGGTGCGCTATTAGTTGTATCTGTTAGCATAGCTGTAAGAATATGCTATTAGACCAATTGACTGAATTTTTGTTTGTTGAAGCATCTTACTTCCTGCTTTACATATATCCTAATTGCTTCAGGTTGTCTGAAATCTTTTTAATGTTCTCCTAGAAAACGTTTGAGATCTCTTCGCTGTTCTTATTTAGGAATTCTATATAGTGTATGCATGAGGCTCCATTTGAGTTGAATGTGTAGGGGGAGACTGATATTACAAAAGCAGTTTGTTTGGAATGTTCACTATTTCTTTGCAAATATTAGTTTATTTTTTTGTCTCTATGTAGGACTAATGCTTGGCAATAGCTTTTTCTTTGAGGGACTACTGTTTGGTCCTATGCAAAATGTCAGTAAAGCACAACTTAAATCCTTTAGATAAAGGTTCTAATGAGTTTAGTGAATTGATGCTCTTATCCTTTGAAGGCAAACAGTGACCATAAACTTTATCAAGGTCTTTCATCCACGACACTGGCTATAGACAAACTATAACCGGACTCTCCATACGACAGGAATTTCAGCCAGTGTATCTCTTGGTGGAGCAGCCATGTCCAAATACAAATCTGTTCAGAGCATGCTCAGGTTAAAGGCTTCCAGGAGGCCATAAAGCTTTGCGGTGAGACGGTCTTTAAATTTGGATCTCTAAGCATTATTCTGACTATGAATTCAGGTAAGATGGACTCTAATGGGCTTGGCGTGTTGTTATCCCCTTTGCATGACAGCTATGTTCAGAAGCAAGTTTAAAAGGAGAAGATTGCCAGCCATTGCTAGGGCTGGAAGACTTGTAAAGGGTGAAGCAAAATACTTTGCTTCAGATATACCCTCAGATAATGGGAATGACCCATTACCATCTTGTACATCTCGGCTACCAAAGGTTTGGTTGCTTGTAGAGGTGTCAGCTGAAGGAATGCAAGAGTTGTGACTGCTGTTTGCATGGGATTGTTAATGAATGCACTATGTGAATGACTCTTCTTGCTGGGTCTTGAAGGCCTTCTACTGAGATCTGCAGAGTCCCACACTGGGAAAATCATCCCTGTTTTGTCAAGGTTTTTTAAATTAGAGGCTTCTGATTTTAGCACCTGTGCTTCTCTTTGGCCTTGAGATTACACGGTGCTGTTTTACTTTCTTTGGGCATGAATTCTTCTCTGTTTATTCTTGCACAAAAGAAAGAGAATGTAGCCATAAAATATAGTCAGTTCCTCAGCTGGCATAAATCAGCATAGTTCCACTGGCTGCCCTAATTTAAATCCAAATTTGATGAAATAACTTCAAATAGGGTTGCAGAATAAATTAAGTTGATAGAAAAAAATCCTTAGGTGACTAAAATCCAAGTCTAATTTTCCAGTAGAAGGGCATCAGCTGCTACCTTGTGCTGTCACAACCTCATATTGGCTGCTTATGGCTCAGTAACTGATATTGGCTGTGAAGGAGACACTTGGCTGCTCCTTTGGCCAGTGGAGAAGAAATGTTGGCTGCTGGCTCTTGTGAGAGAGCAGAGCTATAAAATGAGGAAATAATAAAACATGATGATTTGGTTAGGGTCACAAAATATTGTAAATGGAAGCATATTGGCCTTTCTTCTGTTTTTAAAGTGCTTTGTATGTTGACTAGCCAGCTTCCTGGATGTCTGCATTGCCTTAACTGTTTGACTGTTTAAAGGTGATATATAAGGGGTGGAAAAATAAACTGTTGGTGACCTTTTGTGTAAACTAAGGCTCGAAACAACAGTTTTCTTGAGTTTATTTCCTTTCAGACCTTTATCTTATTTTGGCAATGAAGTCTCCTATGTCCAGCTCCCACCCCCAGAAATCTTGGTAGTTTATAGGATAGTACAGGAGAATTGCAGTGACCAGAACTTGTATTAACATGTTTAGACTGGTATTTTCAACCCATCTATTTTTGTGTAATTTCTGTTTCATCTGAGAATTACAGGTGCCTCAGAAGATCAAATATCAAATAATAGTGTACCTTGTTAGTGTACATTATTCCTGCCATGCCAGGAAATATGAACAATTGCCAGGAGTGATGCACAGCCATGACTTGTAGTTCACATGTGAGCTTTCTGCTTCACAGGGGTAAGCTGGCTTGGTTTTTATAAAACACTGAGCAGTCAGAAGATACGGGCTCAGCATGAGTTCTGTTAACAAAGACTTTGAATGTGAAACCATGTGTAAGCACTGAGGGGTGCTGGGTGTCCCAGGGTGAAGGGCAAGAAAGAGAAAGTGTAAAACTGCAAGTCTGGCCCATTGCACTGTTTCGGTCTTGTGCGTGTGGATTTCACAGGAGGGTTGAACCAGTGTGTGTAGGGCTTTACTGCTGAGTCTTATATGAATTACCTTGTACTGTGTGAAAAGCTTGGAAGTGTTTTGTATTACTATCCTTTCTGCCCCAAGGCTCATTGTTGTGGATTCCACGTTCATTCTTGTGGACTTTTTCTGAGCTAGTATTTTGTAACTTTTTGGGTGTAAAAAAAAAATTAATTTTTTCATTTCTTTCCCTTTTGCTGCTGGATGCAAATACAAGGATAATTATGGGAGGGTACAGACACTTGTGACACATCAAGAAATATTTAGTACATTTAGATAGAAAGATTAAACTGCTTTGGAGCCTGATGTTCAACACCAGTCAGTACCTATCCAGGTGAGGTGGAGAGATGGGTAAAAATCCTTCTGTGGACGCAGATGGAAAGAACATTCTGTGTGAAAACTCAGTAGCCTGTTATTGGGGCACAATAGCTTTACAAGCCATGAGATGCTCTTTTGCCGATTCCCATCTAGGAATGTCCACCTGTGTGCAATTCCACCAGGTCTGTGGCCTAACAGATGGTCTTAACTAATGAAAAGAGTCATTTTAATTAGTCCATCTAAAGACATTTATTCACACTGGTGGGTGCTCCCAATAAAGTTTCAGTGACTAGGATCTGTGTTGCTGGCTTCCAGCAGTCACCATCTGTTTGGTGGCAGAAACTGGCTGTGGTATCACCGCATGTATTTCCCACTCCAGTGGGCTGGAAACAGGTTTAAAGCTTGGGGAAGGAGGGGGAAAGGTCTCCCAGTTACTGCCTACAGCAGTTTGAAAGATGTGGTATCCCTGCTTCCAGACCTAGGATTACAACAGCTTATCCTGCTATCTCTAGCAGCAGTTTCAGAAAGCAGCTTTGGAAATCATGCTCATTTCCTCTGGCAGCAGTTCTTTAATATTTGAGAATACCTTAAGTGTATTTGCTAAGGCTCTTTCTTAGACTGTTGGACTATTTCTTAATTGAATGTAGAAAATCCCTCTATTTTTAATGACTGTTAGAATATAATCTAAAATAATTAGAATTAGAAATGTCATGCCAGTAATGCTTATTCTGGGAATACAGGAGTTTACACGCTAAAGAAACCTCACTGGCTGCATATTAAAGGGAACCACTTAATGGCAACGCTCAATTAAAAATTAGGAGGGATGGTAGGGAGTTGGAGCAGTACAATAGAAGATTTGCAAGGCTTTATTGCCCATGACTAGTTTGTATCCTCTGCACACTGACAAACTAGTTTAGCTAAAGGGATAATTAAACCAGTGGGAAATTACAAAATTTCCTGGAGGTGAAACACAGGCTGGACATGAGACAGGAATTGTGGGAATTCAGCATCCTTTAGGATAATTCTGACTATAAGTATTGTTTACATATTTGACCTACTTACAGAGCTTCCCTGGACAACTGCTAGATCCTCTCCATTGCCAAACCCTATACAAACTCTATTTTTTTCAAGCTTTAATTTTCATGTGTGTTTAATGAAAGCTTTTTGCATGAAAAGGGTAGTGATAGTATTACATTTTGTAATTTTTAATAAAGACTTCCTCATAAGATTTGATCAGACAAAGTTAGAAGTCTGAACTGTTGAGAGACCTTCTGAATCATTGTGACTGACACCTGCTTCTTCCAAGAAAATATAAGTGTATTCATTTATTTTCTGGTTTCTGCGGTTTCATTTTCATGTCTTTAAGCTTTTGCTGAAATACTTTTTTCTATGTAAAAACTAGGGCACTGAGGCCAATAACATTCCTTTAGGAGGTATTATTTAAAAAGCAATCACTCAAATCATGAAACATACTAAGATTCAGAGTTGCTGTCTTCATAGTCTAAGATCTGGTAGAAGCAGTGGTGCCCATTTTGGATCAGTGCGTTTATTTTGATATCCCCTCCCCTCCCTCTCCCATGCTGATGTGATCAGATTTTCATTGTTAAATTATCTGCCATTCTCAAAAGGCCTGAAGGGCAGCCTTGAGGTCATATTCACGCCAGCTGTCAGTATCACTTGTGGAACTCCTCCTCCTTCAAACTAAATTTACCTGTTGTTGTTGGATAGTTGCCATTTTGTTGACACTTAGAGACTGACTTTTGGCAGATAAATGTGCCTGACCTTTCCTCAGAGGGACCAAGAATTTTCTTCCCTGGAGACAAATTGATTTAAGAGGCAGCCTCATGCCAGGATGTGTGCAAACTGCTTTACAAATGATGGGTCCCACTTCCAAAACCCTCCAGCTTGGCTTCCCAAGCTGTAATTTTTTGTTGCTGTCCTGCCTAGTCATGGACCAGGGTCCTGCTGTTTGGGAAACACAGAACCAGGGCGTTCTCGCCCCAGCATATCTGTGTGAAGTACAAAGATGGCAAGAGACAGTGGCAAACAAGATGATGTAGCTCTGGGCAGACCCAGCTGTAGCTGCAGGCTATTGTCAAGCACCACACATGGTCATAGTCACAAAAATTAAAGGATATGCAAGTTAGCAATGAAGAGCTTCACAAAGAAAAACATAAGGATGTGTATTTGAGAGCTTAGAAATGAGGGTCAGATTGGCTCATGTGCTAACTACAAGTAGAAGCCAGGTGAGAAACGCCATGTAAGAGCTTCAAAATAATAATGTTTATATAGATTAATGGGAAAATATCTAATAGAAACTCTTAATCCAGAAGAGAAACTTCTGTTCAGGAATGAGTACAGTAAAATTGGAGAGGTTTGACTATAGATTTACTCAGTTCTAATACATTTCCCATGACATCCACTGCTTGCCATCACCCGAGATAGATTTACTTGGCCTGGTATACTTTGATCTGTTTCAGAGTGACCTTGATTTTATATAGTATGCAGTAAAATCTGCTGTTTAAGATGAGACACTTGACCAAGGACTGGTTTCAAACATGTTCCATTTGCTCATGCCCAGAAGACCGGGACAGAGAGTTGAAGGTGACATCTTTAATGGCTAAAAGCAGGACTCAACAGAAAGTATCTGTCTTGGGCTAACTCCTTGAAGACAACTCCTCTGCCAGTTGTACATGGTCCACCAAAGCCAGTTCTGTGGCTCCCACACAGTGAAGAAATTCCAGAGGCTAATATGGGGTATAATTGGAAAGGAGAATGCAGGCATAATTTGGGTACAACCAAAGATGCTTTGTGAGGACCAGATAAACGGTGAAGGTGTTAGGCCTGGTGGCTATCTTCAGGCAAGCTTCAGCTAAGAAGAGTTACTGGATACCCTTTTGGGTGGAGATGAACTGTAGGGGAGAATTTCAGGTTAAAGCAGATAAACGGTTTTTAGACCAGTTTTCTGTTGAAACTATACCTGAGGCCATATTCATCTGAATGAAGTATTTAATCTGGAAAGTTCTTCTCCAACTCAACGTTAAATTTTAGGAAAAAGGAAGTAAAGTGGTGCTGGGTTCCTATTTTAGCCCTTAGCACAATATGAAAAACATTAATCTGGCTGATGCTTTACAAAAATTCTCCTGTTATTTAGGTACACTGTGATTTTCCCATATGACTACCTCTGCAAGACTTGTCTAGTCTGAGATAGACATCTCTGGTTTTACTAAAAATATAAATGTCAGTTTTCTCACTGTAAAACAGAAAAAAAAATGTGTAGGGGGAAATTAAAGCTCAGGATCTTCCTTGGCTTGGGAAAACTGATTCACATCCAGTTCTACTTCAGGTAGACTAGACAGCACAATTAATATTTTGAGAGGAAAAAAAGACAATGAAAAGAGCTGGTAGATGAGTAGTAAACTGGGGTACTGGGTGGATTCTGTAAAGATCCAGATCTTAAAATAGTTGTAACTTGGGAAAGAAGCCATTACAGGAAGAGACATTTATAAGAAGAGGAAAAATGAGGTGAAAATGGACATTTTTAATGTGGAAGTAAAGGGCTGAAAATCAGAAAGCTGGGAGATCTTTGTGATGAGAGAAGTAATGGAAAGTGAATTGCAGGTGAGGACTGATTTCAACAGGATCATATGAGAAGGAAGGTGTGGTGGCAGGACGAGGAGATGTAGCAGCAGAAGAGATCTCTGGTTAGAAGACCTGTCAGTCCAAAGGCTTGATCCAAAGGTCATGATAGCATTAGTTTTCAGATAGGCTTTGTCCCAAGTCTTTGAGCTTCTGAGGTTTCATCTAAACCAGATTATTTAATTATTTATTTATTTTGTGAAAGGCAATTCAATTAGACCTGTCATCAGTTACTTATCATGGTACTGAAATGGTTAATATTTTTGTTGTTGGTGCTACATTGTTTTTGCATTTATTATACCATATGTTCTCGCTGGGGTGTCTAGCTAGTATGAGCGTCCTTGAATTTTTTAAATAACCTGTGTTGCCTCAAATGCACAGACTATGAGTTCCAGTGAAGACGCTACTTTCTTTCCTGAGTTGATTTATGCTCTAGATTAAGCGAAAATGAGGTATGGTTAGGACTGATCTCTGAGGCTTGAAGCTCCTTTGAAAAAGTCCCTGCTGAGAACTGGGAGTTTGTTTCTAAGCCTCTTAAAAGGCAAATCCTGTGTTACAGCAGTCTCATTTTAATGCTGACAGCAACTGACAACGTGTGAGGATTCTGCTTATCCAAAGGACAGGTGTAGCACACGACCCTGACCTTCACCTATGCTCCCTCTGATACACTGGAGTAAACTTGTAGGCTTTTCTCCTAGAGTAAATTGCTTTCACTACCTTTGGCCATGAAGCCAGTTTCCGTAGGAAATATGCCTGGAAAACCTGACCGAGTTAATGCTCTTGTCGCATATGCTTGAATTTTCTCTGTCTCTATCACTAGTTGAGCTCTGAAGATTATGGTGGTTTGGGGAGGTTTTAGTCGAAAATACCTACAATTGAGGATGATCTGAAGATAACAGGAGCACACAATCTTCTCAGCAGATCTTTATGAGAGGTGCAGCAAAGCATATTTTTTCAAGGTCTTGGAATATCAGGCAAGGATTCAACTCTGTTAATTTAACTGCCTCAAATAGTAGAAGATGTAATCTCTGATGCTTTTAGCAGCTCAAGTTGTAGGCATTTATGTTTGTGATATCTGAGCAATTACTC
The DNA here is from genome assembly GCF_001604755.1 of Lepidothrix coronata. NCBI lineage: Eukaryota > Metazoa > Chordata > Aves > Passeriformes > Pipridae > Lepidothrix > Lepidothrix coronata. The sequence goes on along the minus strand of NW_016690199.1, from coordinate 4,264,263 downwards.
AGAGTAATAAAAGGTTCTGAATTTTCTTCGGAGTTTCACCTAAGTCCTGTCATGCTCAAGTACCTGAGTCTCTGCTTTTCAAAAAGCTGATTCAAGGTCAGAGAACACATTCTGACATTTGAAAGCTCGTGCTGCTTTACAGCAGAGCAGAACGTATCTTTTTCTTGTATGAACTGAGGCTGGATTGAAGCTTCATTCCTTGTAACATTCTATGCAACATCTTTTAACAGAATTGCGTGATCAAAGCTTCCCTGAGCAGAACTATTCGTTACTATTCCAGCCTGTGTACTTCATTTTTTAGAGTTTTTGTGGTTTGAAGTTTTCCAAATGATTAAGCTCCTCTGTGAAGGAGCATAAATCAGCAATATACAGAACAAAAGAGGAGGGAAAGCGAATGTGAAAATGCGTTGCTGAGAGCAGTGGAAAAACCCCCCCATTGTAATTACTATTCAGATTGAAAACCTATGCAAGGATATATTTTCCTCCTTTTTTTAACTGTCTTCATCTGAGTTACCTTTCCCTTTTCTTTCATGCATGTTGTTGGAATTTTAGTTATAAAGCATGAACAAGAGAAGTTAATTTTAGCTTTTGTGAGTTATGGTTGTGCTTTTCATTTTCCCGCAGGTGTTCTGCACAGCAAGACAGTCTTGTTGAGTCTGTTGTACGTTGCCCACACAACATTACTAACACGCAGCTGTGCAGAAACATCTGGACAGCTTGACTTGAAAGCATTTGGAATGTGTGCATGTGAATTTTTCCTCTAGCCATGTAGGCATGATGGGTAGGGTGTTCCATGGGCCACTGCTTCTCTGGCCTGAGCAGTGGAGGGCTTTGATGTCTTGTTTCTGGTGGGTTTTTTTTTTTTTTTTTTTTTTTTTTTTTTTTTTTTTTTTTTTTTTTTTTTTTTTTTTTTTTTTTTTTTTTTTTTTTTTTTTTTTTTTTTTTTTTTTTGTTTGTTTGGTTTGGTTTTGTTTTTTCCCTTTCTCTCTGTTGCAATTTTTTTTTAAAATACTTCTTACCTCTTCCAGGGAGGCTGGAGCATACATAAACCTTATTTCTGGGATGGAGGATTAGAGGGAGAAATGGGAAGCTGCTTCTTCTCAGCTCAGACATTCGGCCAGTGTAGGCTCACACCATTGATACTGAAATGCTATGCTGGAGGCTAAATGTATCTTGCTACTTATAGAAACATCATGCACTTCCTTGCTTTTTACACTGCTGACATTTTTAATATCCCCTCTTAGCCCTCAGGTCTTTCCCAACTTCCTCCAATCTGACCTTTTCCCGTCTAAGTATTCATTTAGTCTTTCTAGGCTTTTGAAGCTTCTAGCTTATTTGCTGTTTTGATCACTTCTGTACCAGGCTCCTGTGTTACCTGTAATGGAAAGTGCAGTGGATCTGTATGCTTTAGCCCTGTTGTTGCTGCATCCAGAAATTTGGGGGCTGATATAATGTTTTTAACTGGTTGCTTGCAGCACTTGGTGAAAATGATACTTCATGAGTTGCTCTATTCTGATCATCACCTTTGCTTTGAGAGGCTTCTTGGCTTGGTATAAACACAGCTATGTTTCTTCTAACAGCAGCTATGCCAGCAATATATTTTTATTTCTAATGTAGTGAAAATCAATTTGACTCTTTTTGATAAACTTGACTGGATGTCTAAGCAGCTATTGAATAATATGATTTTTTCTGATTGCATTTGATCCATCTGCTACTGAGCTTGAGAGAAAAGGCTCCAGATGATAAGAGGAGAACTGTCTCTTGCGATGGAGTGAAGTTTTTGGTGATGTGGTGGTTTTTTTTTTTTTTCAATTTCCCATTGAATTCTAGTTTAATGCTATACTATTGTGTAACTACTCATTTCCAGTTTTTTTGAGGGGGTTGTGGCTGATGGGAATCCTGAGGTTAGATTCCTGGCCATATTTCAATGTGGTATAACCTCTTTTGCTTTTTCTGTCTTCTGTTTTCTCATCTGTTTCCAGGTCTTTATTAATCTCCCAATTTTACAGCCTAAAGTTGTGCTGGCTTTTGAGCTGGTAGGTTTCCTGTAGATGTTTCCAATTTCAGCACCTTTGAATGTTTCTGGTTTTCATTGCTGTAGTATGGGCGTAAAACCAGAGGTGACTAGAGCTCACTGCCTTCCTGTTTAATTGCATCTTGAGCCCTAAAATGTCTAATAACCTGAAAACTCAGAGAAGGAGCTGTCTTGAGCAAGGTTTACTGGCACACCTTTGCAGCACAGAAGATGGCAATATGCTTATTCTGCTTGTGGTTTTATTTGGCCAGATTTGAGCCACATGTGAACAAGTATAACTGTCTTAGTAATATGTTGTGCTAGTAAGCCTTTTATCTCAACTTATTTTGGCTAGGCAGAGACTGGAGGCTAAGGGAGCAGATGATGTGTAGAATTACCCAGCTGCATTCAGTGGCAGGAGCTTTCCTACTGAAGAGACCAAGTCTGCTTTGTCCAGGAGTGGTCTGTATGATGCAGCCAGCATGGCTGGCCTTGAGGTGGGCTGTATGCAAAGGTCCACCTTGGGCTTCTGTGGCTTTGCCTACTAGCCAGCAGATCCCCCTGTTTTCCATACATTTATTTCTAGCAGTCATTGCACTTTCCACTGGGTTCAACATCAGGGAAGTGTATCGAGTGCTGTAAGAGAGGTTTGTTATTTAATATTACTTTCCTCTATGAATATAATTTCTGTCTCAATCTACCTCACATGTTCCCAGCCATTGCTGTCCACTGGATGAGAGCACTGAGGAAGTTATATCAATGGGACAAGTTCCAACTTTGCTCTTCATGTATGTAGCTTCCCTTTCATTTTTCTCTGTGCACTGAAAAATGTTAAAGGGTTTTACAGTAAATATCATCCTTGCAATGCATAGAAGGATAAAATTGGTCCAGAATTTTGAATAGTTCAAATGTGAGAAATACATCCTCAAAAGCGATTTTAGTCTTACCCAGAATAATCAACCTATGTAGTTCTAAAAAAAATATTTATTTCCTAAAACTCAGACCTGTCCTTGGCAGTTTGATGTTTCCTGCCCACTGATGTTGCCATTGATTTACCAGTTTGATGTTTGGAGTTGCAGTCATGAAATGGTTGTTCTAATGGGTTAGAAGCACCATGGAAAGGAAAAACCATGTTAATTTTCTTATGGCTTGCAGATTAGTTTTATCTGAGAATGTTGTACTGAATTGGTGGTTACTTAGATGTTCATCTAATAAGGGAAAGCATAGGCAAGACAGTTACTTATTTCCTTTGTTTGCTAAAAGGACTAGGAAATTTAAGGAAGCTGAGTTGGTGTTTTGCTGTTTCTGTCAAGAAAATACTTTTCTTGCAATTACAGTCCTTTTTTTCATACTGACAAAATAAAGTGCTGTCAATCTGACCAGTATGAAGTACATTTTAAAGTGCAGGAGAAATAAATAAGCAGTTTCTGACCTGGCATTTTGAAGGTAAGGCTGATGCTCCATCACTAGCTTGGCTGACTCTCAGAATGGTGGCAACGACAACTTGTTGTGGTTTTGTGTTTAATCACTCTTACATGTTCACTTTGAATACTTGTGTCTTAGTTTCCAAATTGCTTTATTTTTTTGTGTAAACTATTCTATTTTTTTGTATGCACCCTGGTGAATACTAAATTACATAAGGAGGTGTCAGGATAAGGAATTCTCCTGTCTTCACTGTTTGCAGTACAATTGGTACAGATGTTCTTTAGACTGAGGTCTTACCAGCATCTGGGCGAGATGCTGAATTGGATTCTGGCTTTCGGTTTTTAGTTAAACTCTCTTTTGTGCAGTGTTTTCAATTGCAAATTAAGTGTCTTGCAATCTCTTCTGGAGTAACTAGAGAAAACTTTTGAGAATTCAGCAATTCCTGAAGCTGCTTAAGGTAATATCAAAACAAAAGGTATAATTTCTTTTTTTAAGGTTTCCAGCTTGGACCTACAACCAAACCCCAAAGACCTGTGTTTTGGATCCAGAGATTTGAATCCACTCTCAGTCCTCTTGTCCAATATCTTGGAGGGGAAGTTGTAGTTCAAGATGAATGCAATGCTTATTGCTCTTTGACAGTGGATTATCAGTTACAATGAAAGTTTATGTACATGGACAGGCCCTGGAGAGGCAGTTCTGTGTTAGCAAGGTTATTGTTTTTCAACTGTTTGGAGTAAGAGGAACTTTATCTATTTAAAGCAGTTTGACAGTTGGCACTACCATCTAGAAAAATTATTTCCTTGAGCTCCTGTTGCAGCACAAAGCACTGTTACCCAGTCTGGATTCCTGTGCCTTTTTAGCCAAAGACACTTTAAGAAGTCCAAGAACAGCATCTTTCTGTTTTATTAATGGAGCAGAGTTTAAATCCTGCTTGACCTGTGAAAATCTGAAGACAGTCTTACACGTTTTAGTGACATCCAGATTGGATTAGTGTAATTCTTTGTTTGTACTTTTGCCAGCATCATCATTCAGAAATTACCGCTTCAAAACACAGTAACGAGAATGATCTCTGTCACTGCAGAAATAAGCAAGCTAAACAATCCAGACTTCTCTCTTCAGAGGCTTCCAGCTCTAACAAAATTGGCTGGAACATCTGTTTTCTGTCTTAAACTATTTAATGATTAGGTTCCTAATTGTTTGACTGGGTGTCTGTATAAGCACAGACCCAGGCATTTTTGAGTTGATGCTGGACTTCTGGCACTAAAAAGCAATACTGCATAGATAAAACACGATCAATTTATATGAAACACTTTTTAAATAATGCCACCTTCAGTGTGAATTTTCTGGAAGAGCTTTTGTTAAATTGGTTTCTTGTTAGTTGCAGCTAGTACAGCTGCTCAGGTAATGGTATGTTGCAGATTTTAGGATTACTATTTTAAAGAGTTGCAATCTAACTTTGAGATACCTCCTTAGAGGTTATTTGATGTATAGAGACTCAGTTGTCATAGAGGGAATAGTTTGCTGTTCCTTACGAAGACAGAACACATGGAGACTGAAGTGAGTCTATTTTTGTCTGTTCAGTGCTTTGTAGTTCAGGAAAGAACGAAACCAAATGCTTAACTTTAACCACATGCTTTGCTAGAACACATAAGCAAGTGTTCAAATGTTTCCCTGTGCACTTTTTGGAATTAGGTTGTATTGAAGTTATTATGCTTTGCCAAGCTAAATGTGATTTCTGCATATTGTTTTGTACAGCCCCCTCCTAATGGAAGCCTGGTTCTGAGGAATGTTTTCTGGGCTTGCAGCCATTGCATCATTGCAGGTGAAGACTGAATCTATGAAGTTACTTTTCTGAATGTAAAATGTGAAGAAAATCACCCACCAAGGAGAATATCATAAGAAGTTTCTGTTTTCTGTGTTGGTTCTTCCCACAGAAAACTGACTTTTTCTCTGACTTTTTAAACAACTGATACCAGAGAGTAAATCAAGAGTAAGCTTATGGAAAAACTCACTTAATTTCAATATTATCCTCTCTGGTTTTGTTATCAATATAATTCTGCATTTGTGTCATACAGTGAAATAGGTCAGCAGAAGTTCTTAACGTTCCCAGAATTCAGGTCATGGGTGTTTGTTTTGAGCAGTGATGACATGTCCTGCTTGCTCTCAGTAAAGAGGCAACAGAGGTGCATGAGGAAGTTTCTGATGGTTTATTTATTCTCTCTCATTCAGGCTGTATCAGGTCACCAGTATGGTGATATTTACCAGCATAAGCATACTCCTACTTTCCTATTTACAAAACATCATCACAGCAGTGAAACTGGAGGATTTTAAGGCTGCCTGTGTGTTGCTACTTATAATATTGCTTCTGTGAGTTCCATTTTTTTTTGAAGGTAGAACTACCAAATACTCCTCCTTTGTACATCAATCTTCTACAGACCAGTGTCATCTTATTCACAGATTAGTACTTAAGTTTTTTCTGTAACTTTTCTGTGTGGGTCAGATATGCATTTTTGTCAATGTCTTTTTTTAATTAATTCTGATCTAGTAATGCATAAGTCTTTTGCACAGAAAAACAAGATGATTAGATATTTGAGTAGAGAAGACAAAAGGACATTTCATCAACAAAATACGCTTTAACTATGTAATTTCTTCAGTATCATCATGCTTTTAATTCAGCATGCTAGACTGCTGAATAGAAAAGCCAAGTACTTCTGTAAGATGTTTATCCTTAATTCGTACTTACAGAAGAAGCTTTTTAAAGTGTTTGAAATGTTTTTCCTTTAGGTGTGTTTGGAAATTTTACATGAAGTGTTCTGTGATTTAAAAGTGTGAATTCAACAATTTCACAGAATAGACCAACTTCAGCAAAACTTTCCTTGGTTTAATTTTTGTGAGAACTGGAGAGAGAGCCACACCAAAATATCCTGGCATCTAGCAGAGTCAAGTTTAGGAATACAGCAATTTCAGGGAAGGGACTAGAACCCTATCATCCTTATAAACTGTGATGCAGCAGCTAGTACCTCAACTAATTTACAGTAGTCCCCACCTGTATGTTAGTTGTCTACAGCAGATCTGAGAAAATCTGAATTTGTTTAATGTGGAAACCATAGATATTTCTAATAACCTACTTGTTGGCTGTTCATGTGGTTTGGGGAAGACTGAGGACATAGAAACAAGCAGGTCACTTAGCATACGCTGGACCACATTAACTGCTTGTAACACATGCCCCAGGACTGAGGAAAGCATGAATGAATTTAATTAAAGCAAATTCTACTGGACCAAATTCTTCTTTCCACAAGAGGTTCCTCCAAAGAACTATTTGCAGAAGGGAACTCTGTGATTGACATCTGGTCTTGTTAACCAGTGCAGGTGCCTGCATTGCATGGATAGGTTGCTGATTTTTACACAACAGTGAAAAGAGCAATCCACATCTCTGTTGCCGACGTGGGACATGCTGAGTGGATGAGACGTAAGATTGTCCTAGGTCTTGATTTCTTGTGAGATGGGGAACTTGCTGAAGCACAAACATGGGATTTCTCATGGTGGTAAAACACCATTCTGTCTCCCAGCACAGTGAAATACTGTGAATAAGCTACCATAAAGGGCAGAAAAGAAAGCTCAGAAAAAACATGAGTGGATGTGTGTGGATGTGGTTTCCTCCCACATTTTAAGCTCTTCATGTTGTAGCTGATTTCCTTTAAACATGCGGTACACGTTGCCAGCATTTACTTAAAATTCTATTCCCCCAAATGATGTTAATATGTTGCAAACTATTCAGCTGGGAAATGTGCAGCGCAATTTCTTTCCTTTTAAGGGTTGAGAGGTCCTTATCTAATGTTTCTAACAGTTCGTCTGTGAGGTTCTCACTACCTCAGACTGTGCCTTTTATTTCAAAAGAAATTGCAACAGATTTAATGAAGGGAACATTTTGAAACCAATTTCCAGTATTCTTTTCCTAAAGGGATTAAACTACTAATGTAAATGTTCACAATAAAGGAATAGTCACACATATGATGAAATTTGATATCCAATCATTCTCTGGCATTCACATACTTGGAAAGAGTTGATTGAAATTAGTGCACCCTTCAGGTGCCCCTGCCTTTTCCCTCAATTTGTCACACTTTTGAGTGCATCAAATAGAAATTCCACTGGATTTTAACCGATTTAACCCCTGCAGTAGACAGAAACTAATTAACCTCAGTTTGGGGGATGTGGTGGAGGTCATACTGTAGACCTACATCAAGGTACAAAATTGAATGACATTATATATATTCATGGTATAGTTTTCTAGAAACAGATGTTAAAAGAAGCATTTCTGCAAATGAGGCACTAAAAGGGATGGAATTTTTCTCTTCGGTTATGGGGTACAGAGACCATAGATTTTCTTCCTGTTAGAAGTTAGAATTTGTCAAAGTAAGGAAATGAAATACCAGACTCCTGGTTAGAGACAGACTTACACTCTTTGTGGTGAGGAAAAGGCATTTTATATTCAGAATTTCTGACTGAAATACTTAATTTAGCTCTGGATTTCGTTTCTTGCTTTTGATTTTTAAAAGGAAGTTCTCTTCCACGCGGTTTTGAATGAATAAACATTTGAAGGGATGTGATATCAAGCCAGCCAACCAGGAAATGTCTAGGGTTTTGAGATTTAGAATACAAAACTAACTGTTTTATGGGACACAACACATGTTGCCGGTTGTTGTTACAGACCCTGAGGGTGGTTCATGAAAAATATTTGTGAAATGTTTGTACCTATAAGAAAAGTACCTTAAAGAAGCCTCAGAGATTGATCATGGGGGATTTGAATAACTTCAATATTGATTGGAATAATAACCATGCAAAATCCAAGGAAAGCAGGCTTTTAGTTAGAGCTACTCTTTTGTAGTGCTTTTTTCATAATGCAATTTGTTGAATGGTCAATATAGCCAGAGGGTATTTTGGACCTAATCCTTGGAAATGAATCAAGTGCTTTATGATTTAATAAGGATGGAAAATGGGTACTACTTGTATTTGAGTAAAACCTTCTAGTACCATCATCCAATCTGAAATACTTGTTAAGAGAGAGCACTAGATGAAGCAACATGAAAGTGACTTTGAGAGACTGTAAAATGCCCTGAGATATTTTGATTAGGATTCATCAGTTTACAGCACAAGAGTTGGATGGTGGTCAGAGGGATTGCAGCTGACATTCATCCCAATAGCACTAAATAACTGTGTGGGCGAAGGGGCAGCAGAAACCTTTGTGAGAAAACGGCTCTAGGCTGCATGCAAGCAACAACTGTGCAGCTTTCAACATACAGCTGGCTGTATAAACAAATCTGTTTTAAAGATAATTGAAAGTAAATATGAATACTGAGCACGGAGAGCTGTGCAGTACATTCTAACCTGAGGTCAATGGTATTCCAAATATACTGACAGTGGTGTGTAGGTATGCGGGCAGCTGGTTCACTTGGGGAGCTGGGACAGAGGTGAAGATGGAGAATAAAGAAACAGCTGACATTTGTTTAATTTAAAAAAGCAAAATAAATCCTGATTGTTTATTGTGGGAGTTTTTTCAGTCTTTAGTGAGACAGAAGAGATGAAGTGTGGCTCTGTCAAGGAGATGGGTGAATTTGCTAAAATTTGATGCAACAAACTAAAACAAGGAAACAGACCAAACAGGAAGGACATGCTCATCAAAAATTCGGCATAATTCAGAGCTAGGGAGAGAGAGGAGAAATCTCTCAGTATTAAAGGAAGAAAAGGCATCAGATGAAAATAAATATACTTGTAGTTTCTAAAATCAGAGGAGCAACAAAACCCACTGAATTTAAATGTCACACAGAAATTGTTTTTTATCCCAAGTGAGGAGCAGGGCATATTACACCACATTTTGAGGAAAGAATTTATTATTTTTCCCTTGGAAACTTTCTGAGCCTTTGTCCATATTGTCAAAAGAATCTGTGTGTGTGTCTATTTTTGTAGGGATGAAGCTTTGTCCAGTCTTTCTGCTTTTCTCTCACGTGGTTAAGGAAATAATATAGTGTCTGTTGCTGCTTATTTTCGTATGTGCAGGCCTGTGGCACAAGTAACCTGATTTTGGTCTAAGAGTATTAGTAATCCTTTGTGTGAATGTTACAGCAAACAGCAACCATCAGAGATGGTTTAACATATATTATGCAATTAAGTGAGAGATACCATGTACTGCAGTGAGAGGGAAGAAAGACCACCCTGTAAAGCAGGGTCATGGGTAGTCTGAAATTGAGTTTAGGTGCATCCCTCTTGTGTTTAGACTTTAAAAAACCAGAAGTTTCACGGATGTTATGGTTATTCTATGAAAAATAATCTGATTGTAGCATCTTCGAAGACATTATGTTTTCTTTCTGATGCCTGTCAAGCTTGCCTTGTTCCTTTTGCATGATTATAATTGGCAGGATTTCTAGTTAGGTGAAATCCAGCTCATGTGAACTGTCAATAGAGGGAAACAAAAGAAGTCCACAGCAGTTGTGACATTCAGTACCAAAGTGTTTCAGCGGCAATGAGAGATAAATGATTGGTTACTCGAGTAAGAGCTTCCCTGATGGTCCTGTTGCCCACACACACTTGTTAGCAGACATTGGTAAGAGAAGGAAAAAAAAAAGGCAACAAATACCTTGGAATTTCAAACTTAAAATGCTTTTATTTCAGATGGGAAGGTTATGCTGCCAGTATTCACCCTGCAGATTCTGAAATGCTTAAAAGTTTTACCTTTTTAATGTCCCTTGGAAATGCTTTAATTTGCTTGTGCTGGCCTCTTACATTTTGATTACAAAATAGAGAAGCGATATTTTTATTTCTTGAGCATAAAAGACTGATTACATAAAGTATATTTTCCATCAGATCTCACGACTGCTACCTGATTTTTATCTCAGGCTAGTGGAAAAATGTGATTTCTTGGGTAATGGAGCAAACTAGGGAGTATGTATTGAAGGGAACAGTCATGCTATACTGACCAGGAATAGTATTACGTGGGCCAGCTATAGAGATCTCCCTGAGGGCATCAGCTTAGTTTATGACTGTAGTTAAAAATAAAATAACAGGCAAACTGGATACTCACATCAGTTTGGGGGGGAGGCCTAGAATATGGCTAAAGTATAAACACTTCTGTTCCAAGTACAATTTTTCTATGTTTTTGTGTATCTTCCGACTAGGTGATGTCACTTGTGGAAAGATTTTTGATTTCTCAGAGAGGATGACAAAGTGGTAACCAGCATGACATTTGATATTCACTATTTTCTGAAGGTAGATTGCATGGTGTCTGCGTTGTTTTGTTTTGTTTTGGTTTGGTTTTTTGTTTGTTTGGTTGGTTGGTTTGGTTTTTGTTTTTTTTTTTTTTTTAATTTCTCATTCCATAGCATTTGCTGTAATTTATTTAAATGACAGTTAACACAGGTGTAACTCATTCTTTTTGTTTTACTAAAATAAATAACTTGTTTTAAGCACTTTTCTTATGCAGCTGTGTTCACCAGGAATGAAAACTGCATTTCGTATTTCTCGGGAAGGTCTTTGTTTGTAAGAAAACCTGAGCAGCACTGATCAGTTAATAAAAGAGATGCTGTAAGGAAACTGAAGTGCATAGAGACCTCATCCATGTCTTAATAACGAAAAACCACAGAGTGTTAAAGAAAAGCTCTGGTTCTGCACGTATTAGTACTTTGACAGCACCCTATACTTACGCCAAGCCCTTTCAGCCTGGCAATGTCCTTACAGAACCAGGGTGCATATGACCAGAGAACAATAGGTATGTCAGGCTGAAAAGTACTTTGAGAAGTAGCTGAATCCAATGCTCTGCACTGGCACAGGTCTCTTCTGGAGCTGTCAAAAATCTTCAGGCACGTTAAGGACAGTACGGGAGGTAATATGACCTCTCTTGGCAGCCTTATCCTAGTGTGTCACAAGATTTAGTGGCAGGAATTTTTTCCTAGACCTCGTCCCGAATTTTTTAGATGCAATTAAACTGATTCTTCTTGTTTACTTTATAAACACAGGAAGATGTTTGAATGATTGACCCCTCTTATTTTTTTTTTTAAATTACTTTTTATTTGTTTCTGCGAGGTTTGGGAAAATGTTTGACTTTGGTTAAAGAGCAAAAATGAAATATGTCAGAGACAAGCAATGAAAGTAACTTAGCGACTGGAATTATTCTTCATTTCATAGTTGAAACTCAATGTTTTGTCATGGTATTTTTAATGCTAGTGGTTCATTTCCTTAATAGAACAAAGTAAAGTGGTCAGCTTGCACACAATTTTCTAATTACATATGGGAATATTATGTTGACAAACAAGAACTTATTGCTCCACCAGCATTTTGAAGCACCATCTACTCTTCACAATGAAGCATTTATAAAGCAGACTGTATTTCCAGAGCGTTTCATTTTTGCATGACTAATTGCATGTTATAAGTTACAATGCTGCCCACATCTCTCACACCATATATTGATTTATCAGGAAACAGTTGATGAAAGGACACCATTTGAGACACAGCTTTACTCCAAAGATCATCAGCAGGCACGGCAATAAATAATTGTAAGGCAGTTAAAAAACAAAAGGGCAATCTGATAAACACACTTCCAACTCTGGCTTTGTCCAGGGCAGCCCTTTGCAGACAAACATTTTTGCCAGTTAATTTATGTTGATTCTTCTGGGGGTCTTATGAGCAGTAATTTCTAGAATACTGGTTCCCAGCATGGATGAACAAGGTTCCATGAGAAGGACAGTCTGTAGTTGCCTTATTCCATATACTGTCTCCCTAAATATCTGCTGAGGAGAAAACACATACATGGAGGCTCGGCTTCTTTTGCCTCTAAGGCTTGTTAGTTTTCGTTGCATAAACTAATGATTCCCAAGCTTCCCTAACTGCCAAATATTCACTTAAATAGGATTCACTGAACTCATAATGCATAATACATAATAAAAATGTATTTCTGGAGTTTTCAGAGAAAGATTCTACCTGCTAAAATTATTCATCTCTTCAGAGTTTCAAGATTGTTTTTCTTAATAATAATGGACCACTCAAATGACTTGATTATCACAGAAAAGCAGTAGCTGTTATATAACTGCACATGCTCCCTCGAGTGATTCCTCTATCTCTTCTCAATTTTATTCCTCTTCTGTTGGGTTCTGACCTCTGCATTTGATGTATTTTTTTCCCATTATAAGCATGAAACCCTTTTTTATTTGATTTACAGCAGTAATGTGTGATTGACTGGACATGCTGCTTTATTATTGCAGAGATGACTAGCTCTCTCACAAACATATACAAGGTCTTACGAGTCAAGAAGTAATATTTTTATGCATATAAAGGAAACCAAAAAGTCTGATTTAAGTTTCATTTCTGTAACAATGCCCTATGGGTTAGTGTTAGATTTATTGTCTGTTTAATCACAATTGAAAAAGTATTTGCAAATCTAATTTCTCAAGAACTCCATCTGATAAGTCCAAGGCTGATATATTTTTCTTGGGCACAGCTGGGATGGCTTCTGAGTGATCAGCTGAGGGAGCATGTACTCTGTTAAGATGTGATATAGCAGAAAGTGGGGAATATCCCTTTTGAGTCTGTTTTAAGAAAGAGGTGACAAAACAGGAGGTGAGAAGAGTTCATGGAAATCAACACAAAGGGTAAAAAAAACATTGCTAGTGAAGGCTGAATAATTTTATTTAATTTCTCTAAGGGTGAGATTGAGATGAATTTTAAGATACCATTGTGCAGTTTTTTAGGCCTCTCATTGGGGCAAGATAGGTAAGTGGCTGAAGTGAATTCTTGTAAGAAATAGTAAAAGTCAAATATTGCATATATGATGCCTGGCACCAATAAAAAAATGCTTACCTTTTTCCTGGTGTGAATTAGCATAATCCATAAAAATAAATTGGTTTTGTCTTTGGGCTGAGAAATGTCTTTTATCTCTTCAGTGTTTTGTCCTGAAACTTCATTTTGAACTCCTACTTGGAGGTCACTGTTGAAATGAAGCCATTGTGCTGGTCATTGTACCTTTTATGAGGAAGCACATGTCCTAAAGGTGATTCCAAAAATATGAGTAAGAAATTAAGGACACACTGAAAAGACCGAGTGATGTATAGTGTCAGTGACAGGAAGCTAAATTCAGGTTTCCTTGTTTTGACCTTTTGGAGATGATAACATGCTTCAAACTGAAGGTTAATATGTCATCCAAATACGTGTATTGTAAATTGGGGAATCAAAAGTGCTGCCAGCTTGGATGTGTGTTCAGTGTGAACGTAACACCAAAGCACAGAGGGTCTGCTGTTGGTAGCACTGGTGTAGACTCAGTCATAAATGAGCTACTCTCTTTCAAGAATAGACTGTAAATAATTCTTTCTGACTTTACCTTGGCAGGGTACAGCGTTAATTTATTTATTTAGCTTGATGTTTAGTTTTTATAAACTATAAAACAATGTGAAAATCACAAGCTGTGAGTTGATTGGATTAATACACTGAAATGTGAACTCTTGCTCTTAGTCGTTAATGGAAGTGTTAAATGTGAGAGGAAAATGAGGTGATGCTTAAAAATGTGCATGTTGGAAGAGACTGGGAAAAGCAGCCATTTAAAGAGCTTTCCCTGAGCATCAGGGAATATGGTGATTCTCATAGGAGCTGATAGTAAGAAAGAACCAAAGATATGCCTGGAGCCATATTATGGTTATCCACCCTTGCAAGGATTTGCATTTATTTTGTGAGCAGATGATGGGTCTTTTCTATTGAGTTCTAACACAAGTCTCGGAAGAGATTCAGTGTTAAATATTTTAGGATGATTGTCAGAATTTAGAGCTTTGTTTTCAGAGGTGCCATGTGCTGTTCTGTTGAAGATGAATTGCTTTACCGCTTGAACTCTGAGTTATGTGTCTTGCTCTTGAAATCAGGAAATTTTACTGTCTTATTTCAATAGTTCTAACTATTGAAAAGACCAATTTAAACCCCATAGACTTGAGTATTTGATTCTTTTCTGAGTATAAGCTATGTAAAAGCTTAGTTATGAAATAGAAATTAATTACGGGAAAACAAAGCACACTGTTTTGTGAAATGAAGAGGGAGGGAGTAGTGTGTGCTCTTCAGTGACCTTCAAATACAGTTACATCAAATTCAAATGCTTCCAACACTTTTTATAATTCTATATTGCTCTATATTTAGAGGGAAAGAACCGTATAGGAATTGCTGTACTGAATTAGATTAATTGCCCGTTTAGGCCAATATACTGGGCAGTACCAGATGGATTGAAAATACATGAGAAATCTCACAATACTACATTCCTAGCTCGTCTCAGTTGATAGGTTAAGCCTTGGAACGTGAAGCTTTGTGTTTATTATCAGGGTTTTTTTGAAAAATCATGCTTAATATGAATGTTTTCTCCAGACTCTTGTCTTGAAGATGGAAGCAGACTGCAGTAATAGATTTATTCTCTATAGACCAGGAGGCTGTTTTCATTTTCTGAGACAGAGTGGCTCTCAGCTCCCCCATGGGAAGGCAGAACTCTCTCCCCCTTTCTTAGTGTGCTCTCACAGCAGTGTGGAGAGCTGCTGCTGATCGTCTCAACTCTACGGTCGGTATTTAGGTGATGTCCCTTAATGGATGCCATAAAAATCCAGGGCAAATATAGAGGGTATGTTAATGTATCATAATGTCTTTGTATTGGCAGAAACGTGGAATTTTGAGTAACTTACTTGATGAGTAGCACTTCTTGAGTTTCTGATAAAAAGCAAAATAAAACTTCTAAAATGTGTCACATTTAACTGTGTATTAAAGGGAGGAAAACAGATGAGTCTCCTCTCACATGGTGCTGAGTAACCAAAGTTAGAACAAATACTGGGGACTGAATGGGTGGCCTCAGAAGATTATTCTGTCTAGATTAGATGAATGCTGAGCTCTGCTTCTCACCTTCTCCACTTAAACTGTATGTGCTAGCAACCCATCACATCCATCCTTGGTGTACAAAGTGCCCTTCCACACTTTGTAGCAGAATTAGACACATTGACCTCAGTAATGTGAGTTTTTCAAGGCCAATATAACTACAGTGAGCTTTTAAGGGATGCTTGTGAATTGTTCAGTAGAGACAAAAAGCAATCTCCAAGTCCCATAGAAAAAGATTTTCCTTTTGTACAGAAGCTGTGGGGAAAAAAAGGTAACTTTAATCTACCTTTTGTTTTTCCAAGGTCTCTTAGCACTTCATGTAAATTCATATATAGCATAATACACTGGATTTTTATGGTAGCAATATTTTAGTTCAAATCATTAATGTCCCTAGAGCTGACATAATATCCAATTAAAGCTGGCAAATGCTGGTTTTGGGGCCAGATTGACCAAAAGTTCTAGCTGGTCACAGCTGTGACAGGGCAGGAGCAGAAAGGCAGGACTTTGCTGCCTTCATAGCTCATAGGGCATTTCACCATTATGTCCTTGAGTAATTCCTTAATCATTTGGCACTAAGACCAATTCAGGTGAGGACTGCGGGTAAAACTTCTTCACTCTTCATGGGTGTTTCTGGGAGGAACACCCTGTTTTCTGTGATCCAGAAAATGTCAGTGGAAGGCTGTGTGTCTTACTTCTGGTTATCTTCACTGTGCTGCTGAAGGAAGCCTTGTGAGCTATTGTCAGTGGGATTACTTATGGAGAACTTTGCATGAGTAAACATGGGAAGTGTTGGTTCACATGGAGGTGCTAAATAAGTGGCAGTAATTCCAAAATGTAAGAAGTATGTATCATCCAAAGTGGAAAACCGTAGATACAAACTAGTTATAAAAGAGAAATAATAGATGAGTTACATTTCTGTTAATGATCTATTATTATAATACTAACAAAGGCAATATAAAAGCACAGAGTATATACAAAGGAAAAAAGAAGCAGATGAGCTAGGGTTCAAACAGATTAAAAGAATCAAAATACTCCATAGGATTAATTGTATGTGTTCAAGGATGGGTATGCCTTAAAGTAGGATTTGATTAAATAACAGCATTTTTATTCTGTGGAGCATCCAGAACACACTTGGAGTGTGGTGCTAGAAAGGTGATTTGGATTTGCCCAGACTACAGGCAATTCAGTGTTAAAAGGTTGGGTGTTCTTTCTACAGAGTCAAATATAGTAAGTTCTGTATTCAAGTTTTCCCTGAGACATGCCATAAGAAATGACTTCTGCTCCCTTTTTCTCTTTGACAAATGTTAACAACTTTGAAATGCAGCAGAGGAAAAGACTTCTAGATGTAGAAGTTGCTTGCCCTTGTTGCCCTTGTTGTTGAGGTTTGGTTAGAAATTGTATGCCTTTTTGTTAGCCTTTTTGTTTGCTGTGCTGTAGTAACTTTGTTTAACCGGTTAGGTGGCAGCCAGGGCACTTTCCCAACGAGATCACATCTTATCCTGGCAATTGCTGGAACTTGAACTGTGACTCAAGCAAAAGAAGTTTCTGCTAGTGCACTGAGAGCAAATGCCTTCAGCTGAAGAAGTGTCACTACAGTAGTTTTTTAAAGGAAATAGCTAAAAATGCAAAGATTAATGTGCTGTTTTAAGGCATGGAATTACTTGCTAAACATAATAACCCAAGTGTGTAAAAACATTACTAATTCCCTGGTAATTGCTGATATGTTGGAGAGATTCTCTGTCTTGTGCTGATGGGGGGCAGTGCCTGTTTTTTACTATGCTTGCAGAGTGTCTGTGGCTTTTCCAGGTATGAAAGTAGCAACAGGTTACGAGTTTAGCTGGTTGGTACATACTGCTATATGGAAAAATGGGCAACAACTGAAGGGAAAATACCACATGGCTTTTTAATTCTCGTTTTTTGTAAAACTCAGTCTGAAAGGGAGTATTCTTGCGGCTTTGCTTAAGTTTTGTGAGAGGATATTTATCTGTCTGGTCATGTAGTACGTGCTATACCCTTTGGAAGGTCTGCCAAGGAAGATTTACAGTAATATTTGGCAGCATGATACAAGCATATGGAGCAATACCTCTGAAGCATCATACAGAATGATAGGCTGTTTCTCAGGTGTTAGCTGAGTAATTTTAATAGTTACTTTCATGTATTATTATTCTGAAGCTGAGTATAGATTCAGTTATTAATTGCAGAATACTTCAGTTGCTGACTTGACTTTTCTGCTGTGTCACCCATTTCTAGTGAAACCTACTTGTATGGGGGGTAACAGAGTCATATCTAAAAAATACATACAGATGTCACAAGCCTTGAATTAAAACTAATCTTGCAGAACACTGAAGACTATTCCAAATGTCATCTTGAAACACATGAGCCAGAGAGCAGAGACGTTAAACCAGATTAGATAGTGATGTCCAGATAAATTCAAGTGATCTCTAGCAGTTAAACATGAAATTGGCTCACTGAAAATTCTGAAAAGATATTCCTAACTACGTTCTTATGTTCTGTAACCATAGACTGAACAATCTAACAAAATTATTCAAAATTTGGGTTTGCCAACTCCCTTTTTTTTTCCCCTATCTGTAAAGAGTTACATGTTAACTGATTGAGCCTCTCTGTTTTTCATGAACAAGTGCCACAAGAGCCATAATTATTCAAGTATGATTTGACAGTATGTTTGCTTAAAACTGTTGCCTTTTTTTTTTTTCCTAGAGTGTACTGCATTATTCCTTCTTTGGGTAGCAGAAAATGGATTCTTTTGATTAGGCAGATCAAATGTCTGCTGAGACTGTATGAACATAATGCTGACTGCAGGCAGGATTTACCTTGGGAGCAAATTGGATGAAACACCCCTACTACTGCTAATTGGCACAGCCTCTCCACTCTTGGGCTGTACAAAATGATATTCACCACATGGCTCTGTAGTCCTTGCCCTTCAGACTGGGGCTGTTCCCAGACTTCTGTACAGGAGGCTCTTGGGGCAAATGTTTGCATTTATAATTTTTGTTGTATGACTGCTCTGTAATAACCTGTGTTTTTGGAGAACAGTCTTGTCAGTGAAGGTTGCAGAGGCAGAACACTTTAAGGAAAGTAGACAAAGAAGGGCTATGAGGATGGTTGAGGCAAAATTAACAAAAAAACCCCTGAAATCTCATAAAAATGATATGAGTTCAAATGGCAGTGTGGAATATACATAGAAAAAAAATCTCCGAATGCTTTTTTTTTTTTGTATCTTCAGCCTGCTGCTTCAGCATCAGGATATCTAGTGTCAGGGGTTGCTTTCATATCAATCACCACAGTTTTCTTGCAGTGGGGATAGGATGTGTAACTGTAGCTATAAGAAATTATTTCTACTAGGACAGAAATAATGGTTTCACAATCACACAAGGCATAATTTACATAAGCTCTCCTGACAAATAGAAAATAAGATATAGGTGCCACTGTAATCCTGGAAGCCAAGACCAGACTGGAATATCTTTTTTAGTGTTTAGTGTTAAAAGGTTTCCGGGATTTCTAGAGTTTCTTTGTGGCTTAGAGCTGACATTATTCAATTTCAGATGTATTTTATAACTGGCTCATTTGATTAATAAAATGGTGTCTCAGTCCTGTAAAGATTGAGTCTGTGGTTAACTCCAAGGGCAATTAGAGTACATAGTAAGCTAGAAAGGTCTTATGCTGCCCCAGCAGCTCACCTACCATGCACAGAGATGAGATGGAATTAGATACACGTACAAGAGTGAAGTGACCTTTTATTTCTGTGTGTTTCAGTAAACACTCTGGGTCTGGCTGAGGAGTTTCCAGGAAGATTTTGTCACGGGCTAATGCTAGTTTTTGACTGAAAATTATTACAAACTAACCTAGTCATGGAAGGAGATGGCAGTGAGTGACAAGTTATTTATAAAATATTTCTTTGGAAAAGGGTCCATGTATTCCAGAATGTTTGAAAACACTGGATCATAAAGATGGAATTGGTAGTTGCGCACCATGGACTTAAATGGAAGCCTGGTGAAGTTTGGGGTTTTCTTTGTTAGTTTTTTTCTTTTTTTTTTTAAATTGAGCTGGTTTTGACTAGGTATGTAGAGTTACAAGAAACTGCATTTTGATGCTTCCTTCTGAAAATGGTGTGGATAAAATGGGTTCAAAAAGAGTACAAGTACAGATTCAGGGTTACTCACTTAAGGAGAGAATATTTAAAGATCCAGTCTACTGATGTCTGATCAGGGGGGTTGATAAAAGATGTGAAGATGGTGTGGAGAACCATATGCCCGTGTATGGAGATTTCAGTGTTTTCAGTAGGAAGAACAACCTCTCACTGCAGTGAGGTTTCCTGCAACTTGGAGTAATTGACAAAAAAATCCCAAAATTGGTGCAACTAGGAAAAAAAAGACTTCAAAGTGAGAGATCAGAAATCATCTCACAGTGCATCAGGATAAACACCAGTACCCTCACCCTAGGGGATATCTAAAGTCCAAAAGCTGTTGGAACCCACAGTGAAGGTTGTTGCTCCAACACAAAGCTGAATAAATCCCTTTTGTTTATCCTGTCTGAAAAAATCAAAGTGGAGCAGCAGACCTAGGAAAACAGTGAAGAAATTTGATGGGCACTTTGTGTGATTTTGTTCAGTGCAACAACTGATGATATCAGATTTTTAAATGAGATGTTTTCTGAAGAAACTGTTCCCATAGAAAAGCTCTTTACATAAATACATGGATATGCTTCATTTTTGAAGAACTTTTTCAAGACTGACAACTTGGGCATGTGTTGTGGCTCTGACTGCTGGAAATTTTATCTGTTGTTGGATTACCATGGTGCTGGACGTAAGGTCAAAGCAAAATCAGATTCAGTCTTAGCACTGTCACTTATTATAAACCTCCGCAACAGATGAGATTCAAATGCAATAGCAGCAAACCTAGAGCTATGGTTTCCAATAAACTTATTATTTGAAGGCTATTAGCAGTTCAGTGAGAGTGGGAACGTAGCACAAATTTGGATATTTGAAAACCTTATTAGAGAACCAGTTTTGTAATTCGTGGTGAGAAATGCATTTTTTCAAGAAGTGACGAACCATTTTTAGCGCCTGCACAAAATTCAGAAGGAAAAGACGGTTGATACAGCACGTGCAATTAAACAATCACATCTAGTGCTTAATTAAATTGTTCAGTTGTAAGGTGCTAAACTTCCTAGAATCACAGAAATAATTATTGATCATCAAATATTCTGCCACTTCTGTATTTGTCATCAGCTGAAACTGGTGAATTATTCATGGATTTCAATTTAATACAGTAAATGCTCTTTCTGGTGATCAAGATCTGTGTCAAATGTCTAAATGGAAATGGTTTTATTTTTTACTGTCTCAGTACCAGCCCTGGCTTGCTCACAGTGCATGCTTGTCACTCCAGAGTAGGACAAGTCCTAAATTATTTTTTCCCCCCTACAAAATATACAATAACTTCTCTGGAAGATGTTAAGTGAGATAAGATGATTGTAGGGTATAGAAATTATGGGATAAGGCGGGAATTTTTTTTTAGTTTAATAAGCTAAGCAGGAGAAGGGAAAAAACCCTTCACAATCAAGTTTCCTTGGACTAGAGAAGCCAACAACTGCTCTAATTTACCACAATATTTGCATATTTTGCATTATAGTTGTGCAAACAGGAGAGATTTAATCCTGCCTGTAAGCATGTCTTCATAAATGCCTTATAAAGCCTTCCAGAAATAATAAAATTGGCTGGAAATATACAGCCCTTGGTAGATATATCAAATTTATTACTTTTAGTCCATTCAGTGAATATTTACAATCAGCACACATTTGCACTTCTTGGGAAGAGCAGTTTAGCAAACTTTACATTTGAAGACTTTTTTTTTCCTTGTGTCAGTTGGGATTTTTATGTCTGAGTCAACATACGTGACTATATTTGTGCTGTATATGAATGAATAATGAAACACCAGTGCGAGAATGAGCAAACAAAGAGCAAATTATTTGGTCAGAAACTAACTTTATCAACTATTTTCAAACTCACTTGGAGGAAGCTTCTCTCTGCTTGGTGTCAGTGTTAAGATGGGACCTACTCACATGCAGTGACTGCAACAACAGCTTCTGTGGTGATGTAAGGCACAGTTTGTTTTAGCTCTATGATATTACTCCTTGAACTAAAGTGGCAAAGCAACTATGCTGAGACAGAGAAAGGACCTCTTTTTTTTTTTCCACTGTTTTCTCTAGTGCTGCAATACCTCAGAAAATGATGTAACACCTATAAAACTAAACTTCAGGGATAGCATTTTTCTGGTTAAGCAAGCCCTTTGATTTCTGGGAAGACAGATGAGGGTTTTGGCACATTCGTGTAGCCTGCAGATACTTTACATAGATGTAGGATTTGTGAAATTCCATCTACCTAGGCACTGTAATTATCTCTTTGTAAGAAACTGTCTCTCTTCTACCTGTGAGGCTTGAATGAGTTCAGAACCCATTCTAAAACTATTGATTTTGAAGTGAAAGAGGGCTGTCAGGAAAACATGAAAGATGTTGCTATCTCCCCTGACTGCTCTGAGTCTGTATGGACTGTTACATACTGAAGTACTGAGATGAAATGTAGACATGAGCCTCCATCCAGGGTCACAGAATATCATGAGTTGGAGGGGACCCATGAGGATTATTGAGTCCAGCTCCTGGCTCAGCACAGAACAACCCCAAGATTCACTCCATGTGCCTGAGACCATTGTCCAAATGCTGCTGAATTCTGGCAGGCTTGGTGTCATGATCACTTTCTTGGGGAATGTGTTCCAGCGCTGATCCAAAACAAAGAGTTTCTTTGTTTAATTTCTTTCAGGGAAATTTATGATGAGGTATCTTTCTCCTTTGGTTGTAAAATCAGTTTTCATAGTTGCTTCTCACTGACTCTTCAAATATTTGGAGGCCTATTGTGTACCCAGGTCATGTATCTGTTGTGAGTCAAAAAGCTGGACAGAAGATCTGTGAGGAATCAGTTTAGAACCACCACTCCTGAGAAACAACTTACTTTTGCCCAGATCTATGAATGTCAATATTGCCCTTTGCACAATGGAGCCACTCTAGTACTGCTGTCACAGACCCTGTGCAGCTGCTAGGATGGGGTACAGATGCCTTTCTTCACTGTAGTATCTGCAGAAATCTCACTTGTTTGGTCTGCTGCGTATGCACTTTCCAGATACACCGTATCTATGAGGGCTGAGGGGATGAGAATCTCACACGTTGTTGTGTGAGAAAGCCAGAGCAGAAGGTAACAAAGCCAGCACTTGCTGCTATGCCATTAACATGGAGCATAAAATAGAGCTTTGGGATATCACGTCTGTCATTTTATTCTGGAGTTTTTGCAATACTTTGACAAAGAAAGGTTTCCATGCATTTAACCTTCCTTCTGCTCTAACTACCAGTTGTTATGAATTTCTTCTGTAATTTGACATTTGGAATAGTGAGTGATAGAGCTTAACTATTCTCAAAATAAATAAAAAAAGTATCTTAAAACTACAACAAAAAAGCATCCAGATGCTTTTTTGCTTTGTTTTCTTTCAAGTGGGAAGTGTATGCATCATAAGAGAAACTGTGTCTAGGCCAAGTTACAGCATTTGGCTTCAAATTATCATTCCAAAAGAGACAGCCACTTACATGTCTCTCTGTAAACAAATAGGCAGAAAAATAAGATTTTTCTAAGAAAATCATCACAAAGGCTTAGACTTTGCGGTAATCCAGAGTGGTATGTCTGCTCTTCCTGTGGAGAACTTTATAGCATGTTTACTATGCTGAAATCTGTCTCTTGCTTTACCAAATGCTTCCCAAGATGTTGACTTTGTCTAACCATGTCCCCTTCATTCTTCACTGTTTATTTCTTTTTTGTGCCAGGATTCCAGAGTTGTTTACATGTTTGTTATATGTGTCCTTTTTTCCAGCATGGTTTTCTATCTGTCTTCTAGACTAAATGGTCATGGTCAAAGACAGTAAGTGGTGCAAAAGTTTTGTCTCACCTCCATAAACATGGAGAGTGTAATTACACCCATGTACTGGCTCAGTGGAGAGTGATGGTGCTGATATTCAAGTGGCCTCTGTGTTGTAGTCTTTCAAATGTTTTGAGGCCCAACAGGTGACTTAGAACTGGTGGATTAACAGCAGCGATGAGTGTTGTGACCAGTGGAGTAATGAGATAAATGTATAAATATGCTGTATCTGAAAGCCACAAAATAACATAAATTAGGGTTATAAGATGGAAATGAACGTCTGGAGAGGTCAGCAGTGGCTTGTGCTGTCTTCCATCATCGTTTTGCAATTTTTTTGGTGATGTTGGCCTGGAGTGTGTAGCGAAAAAGGGCTATTGTAATCTTAATGTATGGCTAATGAACGGGTCTCTGTGAAAACAGACTTTGAGCAGATCTGTGTTGCTTCTAAACCCATATGCCCTGTGTTTGTTAAAACTGCCGAGAATGAAGCCATGCTGATTTACAAAGGAACTCCAGATTATTTTATAAGCTGCAGCCTTATGTTCACTACGATACTTAAGAAAATTAAAGAAACCCTCTTATATTCATTCTTTTATGCCAAGGTGACTTTTAAAAGTTCTTTAAACGATAAATTGATTTCATTTTAGAAATCATTGTTTGCACAATGATTAAAGTGAATTTCACTAATCTACTTAAGAATGTATTCAGTCTGAGGTCTTAGCCTTGTTGCCTCAGCTTTGCTTAGAAACCTGGAGTGCAGAATGACTGATGTACTACTTGCTGCTTTCTGGAAATGCAGGCGTACTTCAAGGTGATAGGTGTTGTACTGTTGATTAAGGATTGAAGACTGCTGATGACCCCAGAAACTACTGGTAGCACACTTAAAAGATACAAAATACTTGTGATTGAAAGTGACTGATACATATCCTGTCTCTCATGGATGTAGTCAGGGTTGCCTTACTTCAGGGGAATCAAGATTTGAAAAGTGCACGACCTCACTGCTAACAGCAGAACAAGTCAGAGTTCAAGGGAGTAACTGAAATAAAATGTACACAACTGTAAACTGCAGACCTGTGAGCTCAGTAAGAGGTTTTGTTTTTAAAGTCTGCTTTTCAGAGCAAATGTCAACCATAAAATAAAAAATGGGCTTGTTTATATAGGAAATATAAATTCCCAAGTGCTTTTTCATGCAACCCCCTCAGATATTCTGGTAAACTTGCTAATGTGATGAATTAGTCGAGGGGTATGAAAATATCCAAATGAAAAGAGGCAAAAAGCTCTGAATTCAGTGACAGACTATCACAATCTGATGCCTGTCCTATCAAGGTAGGATGGCCAAGCCCCACGGCAGCTGCTGTGCCCACATCTGGCTTCTGTTCTCCAGCCTAGCAATGTAGGTTCTCCTTTGCAACTTTTTGGTTTTTCAGTGAGATGCCTCAAGTCCTGGAATACAGAAAGTGCTATTGTGGCTTAAGCTCAGTAATGGCTTCAGCTTACTGTCATCTTTTCTGTATGTCCGGGCTTGGGAGTCAAGTGCTGTCACATCCTCTCCACACCTCAGCCTCTTTAACTACCTAGGGATGAGCATGGGAATAATGAAGTTATGTTTTGGGTACTCCTCTCCAAGCCCAGTGTGCAAGGGACACAGACTGCCCATGTCCTGATGCTGTGGGCAGGAGCAGAGCTGACTGAACCCTCCAGCAGTCCGTGCTGTTTTATTAAGGAGAAATCTGCTTTTTTTTCCTGAGAAAATGGAGGTTCAGAGGTACTACATGCAGTGCCCTGTTTTCTCAGTTCTTCCTGCATGGTGACGGCCAAGGCAGGGATGCAAGCAGTGTTCAGTCCTTAGCAATAGTCTTAAAACACAGTGGTGCCAACTGTACCTCTTTTAGTTTCTTTCTTATTCTGTGTTACTGATTTAAACACTGCTAAGTCTAAGTGGTTTTGTGTTTTTATCTTTTCCCCTGAAACATCAAATCAAAGCAAAACCAAAACACTTTCCAGCAGGAATACTGTAAGATTGAAAGCAGAACAAATTTGGATTTTTCCCATGTCAAAAAAAAAAAAAATCTATTTCATCTTGAGTGTAAGAGAGAGAATTAAGATATTTTGCTGTAGTTGGCCCCATCAGGTTGTGTGATGTCAGTTCACAGTGCATTTGCATCTGCTCAGCTTCCACAGTCCCACACAGGAATTTGGCTTTTTGCATCTAATTTTGCTGTTCTTTCCCCAGGTCTTTTCCTTAGCTGGTTTATATCTCCTGTGATGGAACACAAAGAATGTTTACCAACTGTGACTTCACAGGAGTCCCATGATTACTGTACAAGGTGGGAGATGGAGATGGACTGGGCTTTCTTGTCAGGAGGATTCATCCTGAAGTTCTGATACTGCAATTCCCAGAAGGCACTTAGGTGGATATTGCTCACCATCAAGATAGAATTCAAAACAATAAATATGTAGACACATTATTTTCATTTTATAAACTCTCTTATACATTGGCTTTTTTGTCCCATTTTGGGGAGTCCACAAAATAATAAAAAAAGAATTTTAATCTGCTATCTACTAGTAATCCTAGTCAACATGTAAAAATCTGAGATTACTGCTTCAGGTCACAAGCTTGATTTTAATTAGCATTCCATTTATTAAAATATTTTTCCTGAGGTGTATCTTTCCATGTAGGGATATTGTAAGGAATGAGGAAGAGAATTCTCAAAGCACTGATTAGAAGGTAATGTCAAATCATAATTCTGGCATGACTTACTAAACTTGAATCATGGGTCTATTTGGATTTTCCCTGTGCATTTTTCCCATTTATTTCCTGGTGGTAAAACTTGAAGTGTGTAGTTGCAGCTTGGGAGCAATGATGTACCAAATATTGTTTAGATTTTTTTATGATTCTTTTCAGCTCTATGATATAAACAGCATGGCTGTTGCTGTCTTTTGTGCTTTTATAAGCTTTCTGGCAGTTCTATGGCAAAAAATTTTTGGGTAAGTAATATTTATTGGGTTTTTTTAATGAGATTATGGGATAGTGAAGTTACAACCTCAGTAAAACCTGGGCTGCTGAGTCCAGACCACTTTGCTGTATCTGGCTTCCACATTCCTCTCCCAGGCTTTCTGAGATGAAGCAGACTCCAGGCAGCTGCATCTTGCCTTTGTGGCTGCAATCTGGAGGTACAGGTCCTCTATTTAAGACTTTCATCTCTGACTGAGACATCTTGGGTTAGCTTTACTGTTTCTAGACAGTCCAGCAGAGTAAGCACACTTGCTGGAGGACTGTCTGGGTTGCAGGACACTAGATACTGAAACAGATGATCTACAGGCTTTACAAAAGCTCTGATACTGGTCTTTCTGTACATAAGAAATAGTACATAAGAAATAGCCTGTCTATATTTTGGATGCCCAAATTGGCACTTGCTGTATTTACTCCTAGAAACATGTGAACAATATGCTGGAGGTAGTTAAACTGGCTGCACTGCAGCATGGGACTGGGCTGAGATGGTCAATCTACCCTGTAGTGTGTGGTGTGCTGAGATGTGTGGACTTCAGGTTGGTTACTGGCATTTAGAGGTCTTCATCCATTATGCAGTATAGATGTTGTTGCAGAGATCAGAGGAACAAGCTGAATAGATTTTCCTGCCTCAGATTGGTTTGTGGTTTTTTTGTTACTCCTCAGTGTCCTGGGGTTTATGTCAGTCTCTGCAACAGTCTGGTTTTGACAAGGTTTCTTCAATTTTTGGAGTCTGTCCCTGAACTGTGAATCTAAAACTACTGTAACACATTCCTTTTCCCTTTCCTGGGTTATATGATGAGGACGATAAGCCACTGAAGATTCCCAGCAGACCTGTATGGTTGCCTTACAGTGGAGTGCAGTCTGACAACCTGTTTTGCACTGGATGGCAACTGCCTTTTTTTCCCTGTAAGCTTTCCAACTGAGCTCACCCTCATCAGCAGCTAACAGACCTCCTTTGTTAGCCTTGCCTCAGATGCAAGAGGCTTGCTAGTCATCTCCTGGGGGTTTTATCTCAATATGGAAGCACAAAATGTATTTGAGATGGAAAAAGAAGTTTCCAAAGCAGTTGGTAGTCTAACACAAGCGGGGGGAGAAAGAGAGAGAGACAATTCCTGTGAACAGCCATGAGGGTTAGACATACAGACAGACATAGACAGATTTACCACTTTGGCACTAATACTTTCAATCTTTTTACAAAAAGAAAATATTGCCAAGATGCTAATGTATACACATGGTAGCAATATGTTCATGAGGAATTGTAGTTAAGTTAATTACTGGAGCTGGGCTGTATGGACTGTGTGTTACACAGATGGACTGTACGACACACAGGCAGTTTTTAAGTATGCAGATTCCTACTGAAGTGGCACAGCTTAATGACTCACTTGGATTAAAGCTGCTACAACCTATTGTCCTAATAATCCAGGATTTAAGCGTGCTGTAATTGTATGTATCACACATGAAAGAGCAATTTGTAGCTGTGGAAAGTTTAACACTGCTCCTAGCTACTTGGCTTTCTGTTTTCTTTACAGTCAGGAGCCAAAGTTTGAGTTTCAGCTGTGTTTGTGGCACACAAAAGCCAATTCCTTTTCTTACTATTGCAAACTAGAAGTAACTCCACTGAAGTATATGAAAGGGAAGCCAGTCTGGGTCTCTTCAGCAACAAGATACTGCTTGTCAGCGGGGTCTGCTCTGTGTCTTGCACTGCAGGTTGCCACACATGAGCCTTGCTTGTTTTTATTCTGTCATAGAATGATTTGGGATAATAGGCAGACCCCATCTGTTCCCATTTTAGGACGCTTTGCTTTCTTTTTCAAAATCTGCCCATAAATAAATACACAGAAAAAAATACTGGGGTGTGAAGCACACACCGTGAGGTTAGCACAGGAGGTCCTGCTTCATGTCTACCAGCACTGACATGCTCAGCTATTGCAGCATATATCATACCTGACATCCAACATCACCTATGCAGCTCCTTCAGGCCTAAATTTGAGTGTTGCAGGAAAGGGCTGGGTGAATGGAAAATTAACCTTCTCCAGTAACTGTTCCTTTCCTCTCAGGTTAAGTCAGGGCATCTCTGTTGCTGCGATCTTGTGCTGTGCCTGGTTCATACTGAGAGTCTGTGTGGGTTGTGCACGGAATAGAGGTGATGTGTGGGATAAGAGGTTGTGTTGTGCGTCTTCTGGTGCACACATGGCTGGGAAAGTAGAGTTGTTTTCACAGCACTGAAGAGAAGACACTGCTTCATCCTTATTTTTGGCAGTGCTAGGGTGGGGAAGAGACTTTCTGGGGTAAGGGGACAGTCCTCCATAGTGCAGCTGTCATTGGGGAGGGTTTTAGCAAGGCAGGGGGACAAGGCACAACTCAGGAGGATGTATTTGCAGCTGCCTGCAAGCCTGTAGCATATCCTTTACTCTATTGTGAATTCTGCCCTGGGGTACTTCAGGGTTTTCCTTATCCTGAGGTGAAACTGCTTATTCCAAAGAAGCTGCCTGACACTGATTCTGTAGCAGCCAGACCTCTTGTATCAGATTAGCATTCCCTGTAAGCACTGTGGAATGGGATGCTGTGAACCCAGCCTGGTGTGAGTGATGGTACATTGCTATTACCTAATTCTTTATAGTATTAAAGTAATTAGGAAACATGAGACTTCACAAAAATAGGCAGCTCGTTATACTGAGAGTATCAAAGGCATTTCTTCTCCCATGTCAATTTGGACAGTGCTCTTGGCTACTACATTACAGTAATCAGCTTAGCTAAATTTGTTTTGCATGTCTGATGTTAATGAATGACTGGTTGGTATTCTTTTAGGTTGAAATCTATGGCATCTTCATAAGACAGGGAAGTTAGCAGTCTGACTCCATAAGTTGCAAGGCAGAAGAGGAACAAGGAGTTGAAATCCCTTCTCACAGTGCAGGGCTGCAGGAGGGCACCCCAGTGTATGTCATTTTGGGCTACTGCAGCAGCTGTGTATCTGTTGAATCCAGGTGTGAAGAGCACAGATATGGATTATGGCCTCATTAAAACCTTGAAATAGCTCCTTTCTGGTCTAAACAAACATGTTTGTATGTTACAGTGCCTATGTACATGTGCCCTTTTTTCCTCTCCCTTTTCCCTCTGCTCCAGGGTGGATCTTGTAGTATGTGGGGCTTTTGCTGTCATCCCTTCTGGGCATTTTCCAAATGTGGTAAAATAAAGAAACAATGGATAAGTGAAGTCTCCAGTTGGAAGCACACTTCAGCTGGATTGAGACAGTTCACACAAGACAGAATTGTAGGCAGGCCTTTTTCAGATGCTTTTTTAGTTGATTCAATTTATAATCTGTCCCTGCAAACATGCCATTTCTAATGGGTTCCATATGCCTCTGAGCCTTCCTGTTATTTCCTACTTTAAGGATTGCTCTGTTCAGCAAGAAGTCTGCCACTCTGCATCTTGTCTACGGGTTGTTTTTTTTAAAACCCAAACAAAAACTGGAAGAGGGCCTAGGATTGGATGCCACATTCACAGTCATTCTTCACAACTAACCTTGACCTCTGTTCTGACACTGCTGATGGCAACACAAAGAGTCTAAGACACATATGCTAATGCAAACAAGGGAGTTTGAGGTGTTTTGGCAGGCAAAAGTGGCATAGAAATAGACAGTACGAGAGACTCGAGGTGTCCACTTGCTGGTGCTACTATAGTGCTTATCGTTTTCCTCATCCATAATTAAATTTTTATTTTTTTCTTACACGAAGTCTCTAAACTGCTGTCATGCTGAATTATTTCATCCTGGTTCCAGAGAGTGGTTCTGTAAATACTCCTCTCGCCCACTTTTTATGGTTTATGGGTATGGAGAGGCTTTGAAAGCACATTGCTACTTTACTGCCCACACATTTCCCCATCTATTCTCTATTTTGCTGCTGTCTCCTCCTCCCTACATTAATCCTCCATTAACATCACAAGGCACTGATGAAGGATGCCAAGGTCACTCCTGTGCCAGTGAGCTTTTGCAGCCATAGACAGTCACATCTTAATGCTAAGTATGTCAGTTTTGGTTTTCCTCAAGAGGAGATTACCAGGAAAAAAACCCCCACTGTCAGCTGAGCTCCTGCATCCCTATAGTTTTCCTACTGAAATGAGGGAATTCTGTGAAGCCGGACACTGGCCAAGACTAAAGTCCTCTCCTTTCTGTGCCACTTTCAGTGTCTAACCAAAGAGGGGTCCCTAGTTAATAATGTGCTAAATTCCAAATGAATGCAATTAGTGTTTTAGGTAGCTTGATAAAATGGAAGAAGTGGGGAGCTGAACTGCCTCTGGCAATGTCTTCCTATCTCATGTGACCTCTCTTCCTCAGTTCTCTTACCTGTTACTGTTTAAAATAAACTCTGCTTAGGGCATCTACATAGGCTTATGATGGGAAAAATCAGTATGTTGACATATGAATTACTATTTTTAATTTGTATTAGACTAGCTGCTACAGCTTGTAAAGTGCCACGCTAGGCATTTTACAAACAAATTGCAAAAGGGAGTCCCTGCCAACATAGAATTTATGATCCAGACAGACAAGATAGACCCAACGCCAGAGAAGGCAAATGTCACCTTTACTTTGTGTCTGTGGAAATTGGAGCCCTGAGTTTCTTCAAGGTCATAGGCAGGCTCAGTGAGAACTGTGTGGTTTGTATCCCCAACTCCCAGCTCCCAGCTCCTGGGATAATATCTAATTTTTTAGACAAGCATCTCTTGTAAAATATTCTTAAGTTCCTCAAATTCCCAACAGAAATTAGAAGTTTGAATAGGAGTTGGCTTTTTTAAGTGACTTGCAAACTCAGAGCAAGACACCTATTAAGGAGCCATTAAAAAAATCAAGTTACTCTCCCGAGGAAGATAGTTTTTAATTAACATAGAGCAAACTTGATTGGTTTCAGTGGGCACAATTCTATTCTGCATTTGCAGTTTGTATATTCTAAACAACCAAGTTGTGCAAGCTTATTACTGTCTAGAGCTGGGTGGACTTGCTGTCTCGGAAAATACAATGTCTAGCAGCTGGGACACTGAGAAATGGAAGAAATACAGTTCTGCCCTTTTAAAGAGAGAATCCTCTCCCCTGCAAGCCCAACAGCATTAGCATGAGTTGTGATTTGGTTTGGCTGAAACATGACAAACAGGAATCTAAGCTTCCATGAGCTGCCTGTGAAAGTACTCATCCCCAGGCACGTAGAATATGAGCCTGTCACTTTTCTTTGACTGATTTATACTCAAAAGGGACAGTAAAAGAACTTAATTCTATATTTTGCCACATTAACAGCAGTTGGCTCATACAGACCACAGAACTATCCAGCTGCTGTGAATTGAAGTGGGAGGGAAACAATTCTTTTAAAAGGTCCCCAGAGATTAATATTTATAATTTCTATCTAATAGATACTTAATATCAACAAGAATATGTCAGTATCAACAAATGACAAATTAGTACTGGAATATAATGTATTAGATCTTGCATAGCTATCACTGACTAATGAGGACTGACCTTTGCAGCAATATATACAGTCAGTTTATTAAAGCAGGGACAGAGCAATCTCTAGGCCTTTGGTCAATCTAGGTTGCTTGGGGCTGAGGAATTTCCATTTAAAATATCTCTTCAGGTGATAAAGACTGATTCAATAGAGATCAGCTAATAAAGAAAGTGCTGGAAGCTACTATTAAATTCTAGCTTCTGTCAGCTTAACAGCAAAAACTTTTAATGAGGAAACCATTAAAGTTGACCTAATGAATCAGAAATGCTTTTCCTTGCTGGCTAATTATAGAGTGCCTGGAATATCTTTCGACATATGTAATTTAGAAAATACAGATCTATTGAGTCCCCCTGCTCTCGAAGGAAACCTGTTGCATAGCAGAAAACTGGAAAATGCCCCTCTTAGGAGGATGCAGGGTTTGACCAGGATTCACTGAGGAAATATCTGCTGAGGTCAGGTGGGCTGGGTATAGAGAACATGAAAATGGATTAAATTAGGGGTTGATATGTAAAAATATTGTTTTGTCTAGAGCACTATGGTTGTGGAGGAGCACAGTAGGATACATAATAGATAAGAATGATTGCTGCACCCATCTGGTCTGTAAAAGAGCATTATGATAATGTCCAAATCAGTAAAGTAGAAAATACATCAAGATATTCTGTTCACAATTACAATGTGATGTGAGACATCAAAGAATGTCACTGGAGATGATATTTGCTGTTGGCTTGAAGTTTTTCTTCTGGCAGCAACATTTTCTTTTTGTGTGATCTAGAGGAAGTTCATCAGTGTTAAAGTAGCATTCAGAAATCAAGCATTGATCAGGTTGGGCACTTAAGAACAAAACTAAGAAATAGTTTCCATTAGTGTTTTCTCTTCTCAGCTTCCTTTCCAGAAAATCTTAATTTCTAAATAAGTAGGATAAATAAAAGAAGGGAATGATTCCTGTTTGGCAGAAATGAAGCATAAAGAAATGAAATCATTTATCAAAAGTTGCAATGGAAATTTGCATTGGAACTAGGAACAGAACTCAGTTTTTTATGAATCTTAATTTGAAAATTGAACTGCAGCCCTAGCCTGTGTGTGGTGGGTGATTTATGATTATTGTAATCTATTTTCATTGTCATATGAAACTTTCTGCATTACTAGGTCAAGTCTGAGTTTTTCCCTCCAATTCCTAGTTTACAAAGCTCTGACATATATCAAACATATTTCCAGGCTATTCAAGGTCTCAAGGAACCCTGATAGACAAATGTAAGGTGTTTGGGTTTTTATGTCATGTGTCAAAATGTGGTTCACAGTAAAAATCACAACCCATTTTACAGAAGTTGGCAGTTTAGGAGAAAACCCAGATGTGCAACATACTGTAAATAAAGAACCCCGTGTCTGTGATTCTCACAACTCAACTTCTTCCCTCTGTGATTAAGAAGAAAAACCTTGAGTTAAAAAGCAAAAGGTGCACAATTTGTGGACACAAACCAAGCGAGATGAGGTGGAAAAGTCACTGTAGTTTTAAACCGTAGCAAAATACGTCAACTGTTTAGAACAAGAGCCTCCTGCTTCCAATGAATTGCCATAGTCAGATTTGAAAATTTTGAAACGTTTAATTAAGAGAATAAAATGTAAAGTGACTTCTGGCTTGTTTTCTGGTAGTTTACTATGGTTTTAAATCTAAACAGAGATTCCTAGGAAGTAGGAATTATTCTCTATTGAAGAGAATAATTTAGGTTTTTTGGTTCTTTTTGTAGAATAAGAGATACATTTGAAGATTTCCTTTCAAGCTTCTTTGAAGTTCGTATGAACCCAGCTAAGCTGAGCAATGCTGATGTATGTTCCAGTAAGGCCCTGGGATGGTGATTGTGCTGGGGCTAAGGCTTAGGACTGGTGAGTTCTTTAGTGTAACTACATCTTCTGTAGGAGTGGTATTATACCATGCACCAATTGACTGTTGACTGTACTGGCTTCCCTAGGGCAGCTGGTTTCCAGGCAGTGAGTATTTGTGCACTTTTAGCCAGGACCTGGGCTTTTGCAGGGCTGGCATTTGTAAACCAGATACACCGTCATATACCCAGCCTGCAAACACTTGGACTTATTGCCGTTGATGCCAAACTGCAGTTAGGGAGCTGATGAACCTCATTAAGACCAGACCTTTTTAAAAGATACACTTAATGCCAGCAGCACTGCAGCTTCTCTCCTGCTCCAGCAGATGCTTAGATCCTGGGAACTCCAGCTGATGTTATTTGTTGATATCTGTGGCTACCAGGCAGCAGGGACAGGCTGCTCTTCTGTGCTGGGCGCACATGAAATGTGGCTCTGGTTGCCCAGAGGGGTGGGAAGTGGAGTCGACTGTGGGAAGTAGAGTTGGCTGTCTTGCATCCTGTGTGGGAGACTTGACAGGTCAGGCTCCAGGCCAGCCTTCTGGAGACTCCCTTGGCAAATACAGTCAAAGAGAGGGTGAAGAGTTTCCATCTTTATGTTAAGGTAGCAGCTAGTGCCAAGTGACTAAGGTAGCAGTCCTGTGTGTTTTACCGAAGAGACTTGCCATTACTGCATTAAAAATCCAACTGTCCTTAATTTCTTAATATTTTCTTCATGTTTGCAAGTGCCATGTATCCAATACAAATAAATGTCCTTTACCCTCCTTTCTCAAGAATTGGAGTGACTCAGACTTGGGACACTCTTCCTTTGTCCTCTGCATTTTGAACCTTGAGGATTATATGTGCCCTGAGCTTCTTTGTTAGGAACTTTCTTTCCTAATTTCATAATTCTCTATTATTAGCTCTAAATGTCACAAGGATTCATTTAGTTTCCCAGATTTTTTCAAGTGGGGTTCCACTCTGAGGCAAATCGGCAGTGTGCTGTCTAAGAAGCAACTTCTGTCTAGTCTTTCCCTGTTAGAATTTCAAGTGAATACATGATATCATGTAGAACTATTAAGAAGATTTATGGTTCTGTGTATTTAACATCCCAGAATTTTGCACTGGGCCTTCTGGTACTGTTTATTTACTTAGGGTTGGTTTTAGGCTATAGGCATTAATAATTTTATGACTGAGTGTTCCTAACAGATGGCTTTACGGGCTGTAACAGCCACCAAAGAGCAGTGCCAGGGAGCAAAATGAAACCATATATAATACAAACAGTTGTGTGCGGGCTTGCTGTAGGTCATAGAAATACCTCATTTATTCAGTATCCTTCTGTAAAGGAGGGTTAGAAACACCAGCTAAGAATGGATCCAAAGGGATTCCCTCTGGATAATATTAGTGGTATATTATTGTGACTTGGAGAAGTGCGTAATTGGTACCAGTCAAAGGGGCCCTCTTTCCTCTCCTTCCTCCCTTTTTATGTGTCTTGATAGAAAGGCCTATAGATTCATGCCTTATTACAAGTTAATGTGTGTGTTTGAGGACAGTATATGGTCTGTTACTGCTGAAAACAGAATAGCTTGTTGGCTTTTGGGGGTTCATGCAAAAGGGAATGAAACAAGTGCAACAGAAAGTGGTCTGACCTATTTGTTGTGCAAGTCAATAGGGAGAGTGGTACCAGCCTGTTCTTCTGTGCCCCATAAATCTGCAGGCAGTGCATTGTGGTACCTGGTGGGTAGTTTTTTCTTGGGTCTGTTCTTTGTTAATACTCTTCCAGATCCAGGGAAGGAATCCAAGTCTGTAGGCCAGTGAAGGCTGTGTGAGACACGGATTCACCAACCTCTTTTGATAGTTATTTTAAAGGAAAGCTTATGCGTGTTGACATGAAAGAAGTTTATGTATATCAGCATGAAAGAAGCACATTACAGGCTTGTAATCTAGAAGCCCATTTGGGCATATGCCCAACTTTTCTGGTGGAACTCAAAAGTCTTGTGACTCATTGGCAGCCTCTGATACTCCACATCAGGGATTTATCACTGATCCCACAGAAGTAGTGCCAAGGCTTACCTTATCTTGACAAGACTGCATTACATCCAGCTGCATCTCAATAACTTACAGAAGTTATGGATAGCTCTTGCATAAATGGAGATGTAACAACTTGTAGCATGATTAGGGGACCTCAGACTATAGCCCACCCTTTTAATTACTGCAGAGACAGAAGGCAGGAAAAAAAAACAACCACTGGGTCTCCTGGATAACTTTACTTGCTTAGTAATCTTGATAGGAATTTATTATCTGTTTGTGTCTCAAAATACCACAGGCAAAGAGAGAGGGAGAGAAGGAAAGAAAAGAAAGAAACTATTGTGTGATTTCTTAAGGTTTTACTTTGCCGAGCTAGTTTATAAGCAATACAACCATGATGTAGGATGCAGTATGACTTGGAGTAAAGATTCAGGAGCATCTTGATGACTTGGAGCATGGTTTAAAAAAAAAATAAAGGCCTATTATGACAATCTTTTAGGGACAAGGAATTCTTGTAGTAAACCTGGAGGTAATCTTTGCAGTTTTCCAATCGTACAGCCTTTGAAAAAAAATCATGATTCTTTTTTAATCATTTGGGAACACCTTGGGTGAAAGGAGTGTCAATTCACCAAGTAGTTCTTATGGAGTAGAGCACCTGTGTAAATTCACTGTAAGTGAGCAGGACTTTAACCTCCTCTACTTTCATATGTATGGTATGATGAGGGGGATAGAGAAGTCTGACAATGTAGTTTAAAATGCTGTATGTTTGAATTAACTTGACTTGTGCTTATGCTGTATGAACAAATATTTGAAGAATACGGTGAATTATTTTTTTTTTTAAGTGGAGTAAAATAAATCTGAGCACTGAGATTAAGCCTTAGTAGTAGATGTCGGTATGTATGGGAATGTACAAATAAGAAAATCTTTAATAAACTGCCATCAATGCGGGGGCTGAATTTAGCTTTTCGTATTTCACTGTAATCCGTACTGTCACTAAGGTCTGGTAGTTCTTCTTTTATCTGGTGTGTTGACCTCTTCTGAGCCATTATATCTTTTCTCTGCAGTAGCCTGATTTAAAAATGTCAGTCATTATGAATTAGGTTCAAAAAATATTCCTGGATGGTGGGTCTTCAGTGCTACCTCTGAAATGTTAACTGATGATTACGTCAGGGGACAAGAAGCTGATTGCTATGCAGATGTCAGCAGGAGTCTAACCATTATGGTAGGAACTGAAAGGCTGGTACACTTTATATCATATGCTTTTATGCTTGCTCAGGACCAGAATTATCAGCAGTTTTGTTTTGTCTATATAAATCATGCTGTGCCCAGATGTAGCACTAGAGAAACAAATTCTCCAAATACTTGTTTGGAGATCATGAATATAGCAAGTGTAAGGAGACCCTGGTGACGATGGCTAGCCACATGCAAACTTGCAATGTGTAGAGTTGTTCTGTGGTGAAAATCTGGAGGTCAAAGTGCTATTGATCTCTTAAACTGGCAAGGGAAGCCCATTAGTGACAATGCTACAGACCAGTTTCTCCTAAAAACCATTCTCTGAGTGTTCTGGTAACAATGATGTGATCTTTGTGCAGAGAGTGGTACTGCATGGTCTGTTATCAGATGATTCACTGCAAGAAGCAGATAATCCTCTGTCTTCCCCTTAATGTCAGACAAGCTAATGGGAGGAGACTAGACTCAGGTTTGCATTTTGCTGTTGCTGCCAACAATTACGAAGTCATTCTACCTAGTACCCCCCAGAACTTCAGAGTATCTTAAAGATGGCCAGCGATTCCTTGAGAGGTTTCAATTTGCCCTGAAAGCAAACTATGGAAGTAGTAAGATCTTAGTTGCTTTCCCTAATTTTCAGTGCCCTTCAGGGAAAATGTTTAGCATTTACAAATTAGCTACTTGCTAATTTATAGATACTAATTTATAGTTGAATGTTACTTGCTTTTAAATCTTCTCTATTTTTTCTTTTGATAGCAAGTGATAAGAGAGTTGCCAAAGAAAGAACATTAGCAATCCTGATGTGTTGGCTCTTGTAAGTGTTTCTATCAAATAATGCTGTGATCATTTGGAAAAAAAGCTAATAAGACTACTTTCTCCAGAAGTCATTTCCACACTGCCTACTAGTTTCTGCAGATTCTGATGGACTCTGTCTGAATCTATATGTTTAGCCTCCTTCCCCACTGCCCTGTCTCTAATCCACATCTAGCAAGGGCCTTTTTAGCAGTTGTTTGTGGTAGGTAACTTGCTGCATGCTGTGGGTGTTGGATTATTGGATTATAAGGTTCTGTTTGCCTCCTCCCTGGGCTGGGTACCCAGAAGTCACTTTTATCTTTTTTCAACCTGCTGCTGTGTGGTCCTTTTAAACAACCTTATGTATGAATTAAAAAAAGGGAGGGAGAGGGGATGCTTACAAGAAGGAAACGTTTTGCTGACATTTGCAGGATAACTGTAAACATGAACAGTAGTGCTATGTGTACACCTTTTTAGTACAAACAGCTCAACTTGCTTTATGACAGTTAACATGAATATAAAATATTCATACACTATTCAAGTATGCAGTGATGAGCTCAAAGAACATCACTCTTTCACGAGCTCGTTGGTGTATTATTCATACTCTGTACCATTGGTATCTTTAGACAGTATTTTTAATGTGCACATTATATACTCAGAAATATTACTTATTTACACTTAATTTTTGTGAGACTTGCATCAAAAATGGTGCTGATTCTCATCTTGTGTGCTGTGCAGAAGAATTAAAAAGTCCATCCCTCTCCTTTGCGATACTTGCATTTTGATTTAGATTAAGCTTTTTTAAAATTACTTCCTGCTAAGGTGGTTTGAGTGACCTTAATGTGAACTTATAATGAGATGGCAGAGTTGTGGTGTTGTGGATGTTAATGGTATTGTTTCCATGTTCACAAAATTACCTGAGATTTTTCAAGTAGAAAGCAGTCCACAACTTTAGCTAAAGCTGCACAGTTCCAGTGACCAGATATTTCTCTTACAACTTCTGTTTAGCCACTTGGGGCAAGTAAACCAATGTTTATCCAGTTTAACAATGGAAATGAGGTGTGGAAAATCACCCTGTGAATATAAATGTGTGTTCCCAAATTCTCTAAAAAATATTTGAACCTTTTGTATAGTTTCAACAAAATAATAAGTTGAAAAATACTGTGTTCTTATGAAAATCAAGTGCAATTTTCAACCTCCAAAACCATTAGTTTGGCCTGCACCAGCTAAGAGATGGTAAATCATTTGCTCAGTCCAGTCCCTAATTGTTGTTCAACTCACCATTTGGCGTGTGTATGAGCATGGGGCAGACTGCAGCTCAAAGCATCTCTTGCCCGAGGGGTAATTTAAATAGAAAGAAGCTTTTGGAGGTAAAATGGAGGTGATGGGGATCTCATACTGTCACTTTAGTTAAATTAATTTTAAAAAACTAACTAAATCAGTCAATCATGAGGAACAAAAGAATTGAAAATAAAACATCAGTCATTCCAGTGCTCATGGGACTGTTACTGCCACCCTTTTTGCCTTTTCCATACCCCGAATTTCTTTTGCAATGACTTCTTACATTGTGGTCAGGAATGAGTGTAATCCTTGGCAGCCTGATCCAGGTTAAATCAAACGCAGACCCCACACCGATTTCTAAAATGCCGTGATTCCGTCACTTGTCTGTCAGTATGTTTGCACAAGGCTTCACTCAATGGGTTTCTGATTTTCGACTCAGGCTTGTGCATACATGATTAATGCACATTATTTTTCACTACTGTCATATGGAAAAGAATTTCAAAGAGGAGGATTTAGAGTTAGTTGCTCTGCCTAAATAGATATAATTACAAGAACGGCTTCACTTTCATTGACAATCAGTGCCCTTGTGTTCTAGTGGTATCAGAGTTATAAAAACACAACACTTAGGGTTTGAAATACGTATTTTTTTTCTGAACTGAGATTCCTTCAAGATGAGAGTCAAATTTTATTAATTATTTTTTTCTCCAAATACTTACTATTTTCATGCCCAGTTGGGTTTGCATAGTAAGCAGACAGAAATAATGTCTAACTTTCACTATTTTCCAAGATATATTTTTATGCATATTCATTCTTCAATGATCTTTATTCAATGTTAAATCTTCTTTGCAGTTTGGATCCAACAATAAAAAATATTTATTAATGATCTTTCACATACGAACTGGAGTAGGATGTTACCATGATAAATTGTAATGTGCAACTGTGCAATTTAAACTACTCTCTTGCAGTACCTCAGATCAAGCTTCTGTGTAAGGTAAGTTTATTTAAAAATAATAATTAGTACAAAAGACAAATTGAACAATTTTTTTTGGCTGTTAGATGAAAACACTATGTGAAAAACTGGATGCCAAAACAACCTTATGCCCTCAAAAAAACCCCTGATACATCAAATGTCTCTGAAACTGGTTTAGTCATCAGCTAGTGACATATCACAACTTTATGCCTGGATTCCTTAACACTAGGAAGGTGCAAGGTCTGGCCTTTACCCATTCTGGGTAATGAAAAAGGAAGCTATCTACATTTATGTAACAAGAGTTAGCAGCTTCTGCATCCCAGAAGACACTAAGCTTAGGTGATGCAGTGAGAATGCTAGAGAGGAAAGATTTAGAGATGGTCCTGGAATTAAATGTATACTTGGTATCATTATTTCAGGGAGGATGACAGTACTGACCATGGATTCAAAGGCAAGTGATCAAGAAGGTGGAAATGATATCTGCATTGAAGGCAGTTGCAGGGCTTCATATTCATGTACTCAAGTCTGAGGACTCGAATAATCTCCACCTCAGCTTTTGGAAGAGATAGCTTCATAAGGTGGAAATTTTGATAGCAAATATTTCTGTTGAAGCTATCTAACAGTGAGAAGATAAATACCAAATTTGATACATATACAGAAGAAAGGGTAACAGATTATACTATACTACAAGTTGAAGGCAAAAATATTCTAATACCTGAGGGTCAACAGGAAATGGTATAAAATCTATCACGGGTTTACTAATGATAGATTTCTATCAGACTAATGTAATGGTGTTTCTTGGCTAAACAGACAGTTTCTAGATAAAGACAATGCAATATTGTTTACTGTAACATTCAACATACAATGCCATGTGGGGACATGTTGGAGAAAATAACTTCGAGATTAAAAACAGGGGCAAAGTAGATAAACTCAATTTGGAACAGCTGCTGGGAAGGGCCCCTTGCTTGTCCAAGGGAGATGAAGCATTTATTTCACTGGAGTGTTGCTTAGCCTGCCAACAGCAATCTGGGTTAGTAGACCTGTGCTGTCTATTATAGCATCAGGACACAACACCTGGAAGCAAGAACATTTTAGGTGCAAAGTAG
Source organism: Lepidothrix coronata (assembly GCF_001604755.1). NCBI lineage: Eukaryota > Metazoa > Chordata > Aves > Passeriformes > Pipridae > Lepidothrix > Lepidothrix coronata. The sequence continues at coordinate 4,223,215 of NW_016690199.1, read as the reverse complement.
TCTCAATCAAAATGGTGTGGTTCTGGATCAGTGTGCTGAACAGAGTAACAAGGGGAAAGAAAGCCTTTTATCCTTGCAGCTAGGGCTCTTGCTCAGTTATGTAAGCGGCTTCATAAGGCATTTCTTTGGGATTGCTGGGTACTGGGGAGAACCTGAGGTCTGCATGAGCCCTGGGTAGATGCATTTGATGGTTATCTTCCTTTGTCAAGTAGCACTAATGTAAAATGCCTTGTATTTGCAAAACTTTCATCTGGATAGTTTCTTGAGTCTAGACTAGCTCTTAGTAAAAAGAGAAGCGAAAAATCTTTCAAAGGCCATCTTGGGCCAGTTTGACATTTCTTTTTCTCTCATGGCATGCACTGTTTATAAAGTAATAAAGCAACAGCCATTTAAATATTGTTTCTCATTGCATGAAGATACATCTCCAAATATTAATATGTTTGTGTCTGGTTTTTTCAACCCTTCCTTTTTAAAATAAGGCTATAAATGTTAAATGGTGTTATGTTTAGCTCAATACTTTTACACTTCTTTACAGTGTTATGTACTGCGGTGAATGACATTGATGATATTTTGTAGACTTATTCTCTTGTTGATACTTTTATTGACTGTTTTGTTTTTTGTTTGTTTGGGTTTTTTTGTTTCTTTGTTTGTTTTCTTTTAAGAACTATCTATTCCTGTGAAATTTCAGTTAGTGCTTTTCTTTGTGATCCAGAAGGAGATTTAGCAACAATTGGTCAAACCACCTCAAATGAAATATATATTGCAGTTGATAGCAACTGAAGGACCCTTGTTTACTCACCTGGACTACATCTGTGTAGACTACCATTTAAGTAGGCTTGGAAGATGGTAGAAACTTCAGTATTAGCTTCATGTCACTAAAGCAAAGCTGAGGAATTGTTATAAAATACAGATCTCTGCCCAGGTCCTGTAGGATGTATGACAGGTGTGACTTATTCTCCATCTGAGCCTGTTTGCCAGTGATTGAAATATGAGAGTATACATATTATTGATGCTACACTTTATATGATTTACTCTATTTAATTTACTTTAAAAGGAGGAAATCTTATTTTTCCTCATAGTCTATGATATATCTCTACAAATGAGATCCTTGACATATACTGAAATTTGTAGCATTCTCTCAATCAGAGGGGAACATTAGAATTATGATAAATCTGTGAGGTGTTACTGTAATTTTGATTTCTGGCTTATGTTACCTGTGAGTAGAAAAAATGATCAGGCAATCCTAAATGAGATAAAAATCCGATTACCAGTTACTTCCTTTATTTTATTTTATTTTCATATACTAATTTCCCCATTCCTCCTAGTTCTTTTGTCCTTGTGTGTCAGCGTGATGGCACCAGTGTCCCTGCAGTACTGCCCTTCCACTGCTGGTTATTGTTACTGTGCTGTGCTGCATCACCCACTGAAGAAGGTCATTCCCAATTGCCCTTCAAGGGGTGACTTAGGAACAGGGAAAACAGGTTTTGTCATTTGCTGCCAGATTTGCTTTTATGGTTCCAAATTTTTCTGCATCGGGTTATTAACCACAAATGCCAGCCTTTTGAGAGCTTCTTGTAATCCATTTTGCAGTGGTTTTATGCCTTGTGTCAAATCTGCTTCCCTTTCCCTTCCCTCGAGAGTGTTTATTGCATTCCTCTATGTTTTTGAGGCCTTGGGGAATCACAGAAGTGGAGTGTATACGGCATACACTTGCCAATGATGTTTTGGTTGTGTGAGGCTGCTGATGGAGGGTTTACTCTTTGCTGTAAGGCAGTGGTGCAGCCTCCATCTGGGAGCATGCCATTGGAGGTCGACAGTCTTCTCCTAGTGCTGTGCACCATGAAATCTCACAAAGATTCAGCAGGAGAGCGGTTGGACTCAAGTATCTACAGTAGGTAGTAGCTCCACAGCAGCTTACAGGATGCATTTGTTTTTTTCCCGGCTCTTACACATCTCCTTACTTTGTGCTTTGTTGATAAAACCAGTTCTGGGATGATAAGTTTTGATCCAAAGAGATAAAATCATGAAAGCTAGCCTTGAAGAGAGTGGCACAGAAAGTAACTTATCCTATTTTTCCTTCTGGTAATGATAAGGATTTAAAAAAAAATCAGAAATACTATTTGTGCTATTAGCAAGCTACTGAGGGGATAAAATCCTGGAATTCAAGGGAGTTAATGCCGAATTTATGAAAGGGAATTCTGACTAAAAAGCTCAGGACTTCATCATTAATCTTAGAAGTGGGGAAAGCAGGAATGATTCCTTCCTCAGTCAGCTTTTCACCAGAGGAAGGCTCCTCAGTGATTAGCTCAATGTCTTTGTTAGGATACTTTTAACTGTCACCAGCTCTTGTGGCACCTTGGGCAACACACGTGAAAATAGTGGGAATGCCTTGCCTGGTATGACCTAAGGGTGGTATGTTCCTCCACCATGTTACAGGAGTTGTGTCCTGATGTGACACGAGAAGTCTTGGTAAAATAAAACTCTCACTGCATATCCAGCAGGTCTTTCAGGAAACATCAAACTTCATGTTTAGATAAAATCTGAAAATTCTTTGAGTTTCCTTGCACTAAAACCATTAACATGTTTTCTATCAATCAGAAAGCCACAATATATGTAGCTTCCTTATATCATCTTTGGAAAGAATTTTTCCTCCACTAAATCTTTAGTGTTCCAAGGTAATTACATTATTAAGTAGCTGCAGTCATCTTTGAAATTCACACTGGGTTTCAGGACTGAGTTCACCTTTCTTTGGGGGAAATTTTGTGCATCAGAAGCACGGAAGGAACCCATGACTTTGCTCAGAAATCACTTTTTTAATTGGAGACAACCTCTGTGCAGGAGCTGAAGTTTGGCACTGCACCTCAGCTCAGCCTAAGAAGAATGGAGCAAAGAAACCATGCAGGAGGACTGTCTAATCTGAGAATCCTGGAGGGATGTTAGCCTGCACTGCATTCCCCATCTCGAGGATGCACAGTAAAGCTGTCCGGGTGATGGGGGAAGTTTTGATGGGGCTGGAGTGAAGTCTGAGAAGCAGAGGCGCAAATCCTCTGTTCTTAATTTCTATGCTCTGAGACTGTTGGACAGTGAAATGCTTTGTATTCAGAGGTAAAGAGCACATTTCTTACAACCAGAACACATAAAGCTTTCTCTGTATTGTGCTAATAAAACAATTCTTAATGCTTTTGCTTAAGAAGTAGATCTCCCTTGTACGCACAAAATCCAGATCGCTCAGGGAGATACGTCAGCCCTAAATCCCACAGAGAGGGACAGACAGGTCTTTCGGAAGTGCTCCCTCAAAGTGAAATAAATAAGGACAATACAGCATTGAAAAACCTCCTACAGTTTCAGAAAATAGATACCCATATTCTATTTGCTAAAATACTACAGATAAGCATTACAAAGTATAGCCAAGCCAGCCTAATTATATTACCTTCCAATTCTAGTCTGATCTATTTCACTAATATTGATTTCACTTTGTATCCCATTTGAGCTTACAATGGCAACTGAATTAAGCCAATGTACTTAATTTTGATGTCTATCTGTGCAGAGAAAGAATAATATAGGCCTGGTGGAGATCATTACAGGGAACAAATCCTCCTGTAGATTTTTCTTGCACTATGGTACAGCATTAGTCAACCAATGCATCTGTCTATGCAATTTAAGAAAAGAAAAATCAGATGATTCACAATAAAAAAACCCCTCGTAACAGACTATTGAAAAACTCATTAATTTTACAGCAACATCCATATATTGATTTCACTCACTGTAGGTAGAATTTTGATAAAGATGGCATTTTGAAATTGGTCAGAAATTACACTCTCCATTTCTTAAGATTATCTATTACTATTATTATTTTTTTAAACAACACTCTGTACATCGGTATAATCCATACACATCTATTGTAATTTGTTTAATGATCTTGTCTCCTGGCAGCAGTGTTCACTATGTCCTAAGTGGAACAAAATAATGAGAAGTCGATCTGGTAGACAGGCAACAAAAAAAAATCGTACGTTTCGTAGGTATTGGAAACTTTAAAAAGGAGCTGATTTTGCTGAAACAGGAAAAAAGACTTAGAGTTACCACATGAACTTGGAAGATTAAATATCATGGAACTGGAAATCTTTTATGATTAGAGATAGGCAAAAAAGACTTTGAAGAGTAAATTCACTGAGAAGAACAGTTTGGCAGCTCAAACTCAGGACAAATCTAAACATATTGCTTCAGCTACAAGAAAAAAATGGAGGAGAATAACAATAGCTGGTTTCAACACTTTCAAAAGGAAACGTTTTGGTTCTGTTTGAAGGTGTGCTTCCATAGATTTCTTTAGGACTAATAACTCAAATCTAGGGCTATATAAAATTTCTGGAAATAAACTAGGAGGGAAAAAAAGGCTTAAGTTCACCTTGAAACATTGGAGTTTTTTTCCTTTAGTTCTTGTACTGAGCAAAAATCCATTATTCACACAGTGGCAGAGACTTTCAACTGATTGGATATTTATGGGTAACAAGAATATCCAGTGTTTTAACCCTCAGGCTCCAGGAAACCTTCTCTAGCTTCTAGCAATGGAGCTGTTAAAGGTAGTTACTCCTGGGAAGGGAGTACGTGATTTCTGACTTCGAAGATTTGAATCATGGTCTGAAGTAGAGATAAGATTTTGTACAACAAAGCAGGGGCTGCAGGTCCCTCACACAATTCTAGTTTTCATAGGAATGTTAGACTCTGGTCTAAAGCCCTAGACATGACTTTGCTGCAGGTAAGCTGTGAAGGATGGTAATGAAGGCAGGATGCTGACAGGCACAAACTGCACCCTCTTGGTAGTTGCTATATAGGCATTATTTGTCATCCAAAAATACAGAGTTGTTGCACCTTTTACTTATGTAGACCCAGGTCTAGTATTGCAGGGATGAACTGAAAGTAAAAGGATCCACTGCAATATTTGCATATTCATAAAACTTAATTAACCAGTTACAGGGCAACTAGAGAATGTGCACAGATTTTGCACAGGCCCTTTTTTTTATTGTTTGAAAGGAATAAATGGCAAGACCCCAAAGCCTCGTATTTCACACTCACATTTATATAATGTAATATTATGTTGTGTTTTGTAATACAGGTGGGTGATTAATTCATATTAATGTGTGAGTGGTGGGCAGGCAACCTAGAGACCACCCAGAGCTGTTTGAGTTTGCCTCTACTGTTGACAGCCATAGCTATGACTAATTAGGGGCTACTGTCAAATGCTCAGCTTTGGTAGCATAGGTGGAGCTGTGAACTTCTGTATACATACGGTATACTTGTTAAAACCTCAGTTCTATAGATTTAATCCTAGCCTTTTTTCTTTCTTTTTTTTTTTAAAATATATTTTATGACAGATGAGGAACACTTTGCATGACATAGTCTTCATTATGAATTGGGTTTGCTCTTCAATCTTGATGTATTTTATTCTCTACCTTATATTTCACAGGCTGTGCATACGCAGCTTCTCTGATAGGAACCTTATCCTCTTGTGTTAATTTGATATCTGACATTCAGAGAATGACCCCACTGCAACAAAGATGATGATTGCTTTTTACCAATTAAAATATACCGTGACATGAAGTATTAGGCCAGCTATTTATGTTAGCATTTTAAAAGTATCTGTCAGTCAATGCAAATTGTATGACTGGAAAAGGCAGGAGTCGAATAAACTGCTAGGTGAATTCAGGCAATTAATTTTCAATTTTTCAGAGAGAAAATAGGCAGGGCGTCTTTGATCTTTGTCATTTTCCAAGAGGGGGACCCCAAGCAGTGTGCACTCATTTTTTTTATGGTATCCTAACCCTCTGAAAGTATTAACTTGTGCAAATTAAACAATGCACTTGGACTTCCTTAAAAAATCTCTCAAGTATTTACTTCCTCTGCTCATCAAGTTCCTTAATTTCCTAATTTCATACTTTCTGTCCTTCTCTGAGAGTCCTTCTCCTTACCCAACAATTGCCCCGGGTTCTTTGTCGCTTGTGAGCGATGGGCTCTGATGTGCCCTGCTGTCCTGCGCAGTTGTTGCTTGGGATGTTGAGCAGTACCTCGGGTGATGAATATGTAAGATGAGACACCCAGCCTCGCTGTCTGGAGCTGTCAGCTTTCTCCCTGACAGGCTTCCTATGTGCTGGTCTCGAGCTAATTTAGGCCAGTCAAGGATTACCATTTCTGCTCACCCCAACAAGTGATTCGAGGCTGTTATTTAGGAATTTCTGAGCATGGTGATTATATTTGGAGAGGAGCAAATGCCCCTGCATTCCTGCCCTTTCTTATCATTACCATGACAGATAGGGATAGACATACACAATATGTCGTCCTAGAATTCACGCTGTTCCAAAATCTCTCATGTCACTTTGAAACCCAAATCCTTCACATGGCATCTGGTATATAATAAACACTTCAAATTGTTGAGAGATTACAGAGACCACATTTATTATAATTTTTGCGGGTTTACTGAGGAGAGCAGAGCTTGATATCTAAGTCTGCATGTGAACCAGTGCTCCTGGTTTCATGTTCTCAAATACCATACTGCAGTCAATAGGAGAGACCCTATTCCATTTTTTTCTTAAATGCTTAATCAGAAGAGCAAGATGCAAACACAGAAGAAGGTTCAACTTTTCCTTCTGGCTCTGTGTCACCCACCAGCATTTTTTGGTTTTGGAGAGAATATGCACTGACTCTACATCTTAGCTGAGCTTCCATAAATCCTCTTTCTTCCATTGCTGGATCTCAGACTATTCCTTCTTTGTGCACAGTCACGACACTCTGTGGCCTTTTTGCCAGAACTGCCTTTGCTTCTCTTTACTTATATTTGTCTCTTCAAGAAGATACAAACTTTTGTGATAACTTTCTACTGTGTCCTTCTGGTCTGTGGTTTCTAGACATTCTAGAATTTCAAATATTTGTTTTCCAGTGTTTCTTTTAATAATGTATTTCATGAAAAAAAGGGATCTCTCTGTGATAGTCAGTATCAGTCAACATGGACATTGTGATAGGTTTAATGTAGTATAAAGCTACACAAGAATGGGTAACTAGAAGGTATTATAGTCAAGGGATTTTAAATAATGGTGTATTTATCCAGGATGGCAATGGTATTTTGTGGTGCTGAATTGCAATATACATTTGAAAACTGATGATCTGTTTCCTGAGGACCACTTTCACTGGAAGTGCTTCTTGCATGGACCTGTGTGTGACTTGGCTCAGCCCACTCACAAAGAGAATTTGTTGCAAGTTTCAGTGCTGGGCAGTAAGTTGGTGTTAAAGGCAAAGATCTGGGAAAATACACATTAGCTTTTTTTTTTTTATTATCTTTTTTATATTAAAATTTTTTAAAAAGGTAAATATAAACAAGGCTCAGTTAATGACCTGCCAAACAGTGCAGTCAATGTGAGAGAATTTGTGCAATGAGAGAAAAATGTGTAAACCCTTGCTAACTGAATGCCAGAAACACATAACTAAATGGTGTTTTGCAGTGAAATGCATTCATGCCACTGAGTTCCCAAAGCAGGTGAGTTGGCTTGAGTACTTGTTAACATTACAGGATTTTAATCTATTTAAAAAAAAAAAAAGGTTGGCTACTCTAGGCAGTAGCATCTTAAATGGGAGATATGCATATTCCAGTTCCTTCATTGCATGGTCGTTATTTTTAAAACAAGTTTATGCGTTCTTTAGTTTTCTGCATAAGCCTCCATGTGTTTATGGTCTGCAGAGCCCCACTCAAAAGAGAAAATAGTAATGAAAATACCTCTGGGCTAATAAATCCATAGTAAGTTGTAAACTTTCATTAATTCCTTCAAGAAATTATAGAGACCAAATATAAAAGCAGAGAGTCAGAATAGGAACTTACCCATCTATGGGATTCATATTCTGCTGATGGAAGAATTTTTCTTGGATCAGTCAGCTACATGTTCTTCCACCAAAGAAATCCTGACTTTTTTGGTTTGGTGAATATTTTTATCTTTTTTTTTTTTTTTGATAGATGGCAGGGATATTGCTGGAATCATTCTCTGTTATCACCATTTTGTGAAGTGCTAATTTTTTTAGCCTTGATGATTAATAGTAGATGATTTATCAAATTTATATGGGTGGCAGGGGAGAACAGACACCCTAATAGAGTTTTGTCCTTGTTACAGTGGCTACTGTAGAATTATGCAGTGAGATCCCCACATACCTCCCCCGCAACTTGAATTCTGAGCAGATGAATCAGACAAAGGATATGATAAAAATATCATTAACCTCATTTTACATTCAGGGAACTGAGTCAAAGAGGAAAGAAATGATTTCTCTAAGGTCTGTGGCAGAGGTGTGAACAGAAATCAAAGTTTCCAAGCCCTTGACTCCATTTATTTCTTATTAGTAATGCAGCAAACAGGCACATCTCTCTCAAAGACCGAAGAGCTTCCCTGCCTGATAAACTGTAAAAATCTTACCAGGTCCTGTCCAGAGACCCTGTGGTGCAAGTACAGAAATACTTCTCTGCCACAAGGGTGTTGCATCAAGCCTGCCTTGGGAGATGCTGCCATCACAGTTTTACAATAATAAGGACGTGTGTGAACTGTCCTAATCAGAGAGGATGGTTTTATTTTGTGTGTTAGAGCAAATGACACGATGTGGTCTCCCTTAGGGTGAGAAAACGTGCCTTTACAAATTAATGGTGTATATACTTAAAAGAAGGCTTCTGCTTCTCTCCGGTGGCAAAAAAAAAGGTGCCTCCTGAAAAGAGAGCAAGCCAGAATTTTCTGGATTTTAATTTTCCTTTTGAACGCTACATGTTCCATTGAAACTGTGAGGTACTGGGAAGACATTCAACATTCAGTGCTAGTGTTGCAACAGTCACTTGCTTGGGAATCACCTTACTCTTTGAAGAAGGTGATATGGTTCATACATAAATTTGTAAATTTGAAAAAGTTGTGAGGTAGCTATTCTATAATTCATTTTCTTCCTCAGGCAATTAGACAATTCCTTGATATTTATGTAGCACTTTTTGCTCATTGTCTTGGCTTTAAAGAGAATGGACTCCCTAGGATTGGCCATTGGTCACATAGACCCAATGAATGTTCAAGGTCAAAAGTATACTACATTAGGAATAGTCCTGGTTGGACAGAAACATTCGTTCCTCATTAAGGCAACCATTGTAGCAAATGAAATTATAGTCCTATAAATCTGATTGTGTCTGTGCTAGAGTGAGGTAGTGTCTCAGTGTTCAATTTCCCAGTGTACAAAATGCCATACATGGCAGGAATTCAGGAACTTTTTATGTGGCAAAGAGAAAGGAAGAGCCTAGGGCAGCAGACATGACACTGAATGAGAAAACTGTGAATATGTTGAAGGATGACAGAGGAATTTCTTTTGGCGACAAATCTACTTTTCTAGCCTATTTCTTTGAAAGAAATTGAACAGGGAGTGTCTGCCACCTTTTGCTGTCTATCAGCCTGAGTGTAACATTAATTTAGGAGAAGTCATCTCAGCAGCAGGTTTGGCTAGGAAAGGAAATGAAAGACTGTATCCTCTGAAAAATGCCTCTTTATCTGCCCACGGTATCTGAGCAGTTAAAGAATTTCAGTGATGTTTCATCATCTCTCCCTTCATTAATGCATTTTTCAGAGAGACAACAAGAAGGATAGTTTAGAAAGATAAATGCAATTCATGATGTAATGAAAAAAATCAGGAAACAATTACAAAACCTTTTTTATGAAATGTTTTATGAGTCTGTATTTGCATCTGGGGAATATTAGAGTAAATATTGTGCAGGGAAATTAGTTTTAATTTCATGCTAACGGAAAAATCAATTCGGTTCTAATTAGGTTATGATTTTTAAAATACAATCAGGCAGTCATTTCAGTGTTTTGATTAGATTGTCCTATCATTTGTTTGGGTTTTGATAAATGCTACTTCAGAAAATGACTTTCAACACAAAAGCCTATCTAGAGCAGAAGAGGTTTGATTTGGGAGGGTTATTCTAAAGACAATAGTGTAAAAATTCTTAAAGTGGGTCATTGGCTGCAAGCAATTTAAATGTAGTGAGTAGAGCTGTGACACTTCAGTCTATAGTACAATGTAATGCAGGTGTGGACAGGATGAGTGAGAATTGTTGTTGATTCTTTAATTTATATCTGTTCAATAAGGACTTGTAACTTCTCTGGCAGAAACCAAAACATTCTCTTTATTAATTAATACTTGTAGGGAAATGATCTGAGGGCATTATTGCTTCCCTCACTTGCATACTTAAGTGTTTCTTGACCTTGCACCATGCAAGCTGGTAAGGCTTTCCATGACTTTTTATATAAAATATGCCCTCAGAGAACCAGAAAGTAAATCACAGCAGCATATTAAGATTGTGATCTTCAAGCTGCTTTTGAAAATCTCAGCCAAGATCATTAAGTGAAGCTAACTCAAAACATAAAATTGACTAATATGTGGACAATGTGAGTGTGTAGTATAGGCTGTATACAAAAATAAAGTCTATACAATGTGAAATGTACTTAATAAAACATTACAGTCTGTTTAAACTGCCATTAATTAAAAAAAAACAAGCTTAAAGAAAAAGGGCTGGGTACCCTTGTCACCACTACAGTCCTGCATAATTCTCTTCTTGTGTCTTTGGTTTTTGTTTGAACAAGTAGGCATTGTTGTCTTCTGAGTGCCAGCTCAGTTCCACAGCTTGGCTTCTGTGGTGATCCATACTGGGAGATGAAATGGTGATGGTTTCTTTTCATTTTTCTGTATTCTCGATACACCTACTCCATCTTTTTGTGTGTGTTTTTCTGTCCTTTTGAGTGACAAGTGCCTTTACTGAACAGTATATTATAATCAAAATGTCTTGTGCAAGAGCTAAAACTGAAAATACTGGCATTAAAAATTAATATGGTTGTCAATCAGATGTCCACTTTTGCATGTGGCATTGCTTGAGGTAAAGTATGGTATTACTCTTACGAGATCTATGATTTAGATTATTTCTTGAGACGTGCCCGGAGTTTTTTCTAAGTTGGTTGTAAGGAACATTATATGAAGTTAATGAAAGAAAAAAAGAAAAAGTGGGAAAAAAAGGCAGTGTACCCTTCTATCATCAATAAGAAATATAAAATCATTTTTAAAATTGCTATGAAGAAAGAAAAATGGGGAAGGTGTGAGGTTACGCTATTTCCTCGAAAAATGTCTTGGTAAGAAATCTATGCACAGTTTAATGTAAAAATTAGAAATTATACACTGGGTAGCTTTGATGTTTAATAGAAAGCCATCAGTGATTTGCAAGAGTTTTATTTGTACAATAAACTATCTCCTGAGGGTTTTTCTGGGGGATTTTTTTTCCCCTGGATATTTGAAATTTTCAAAGCTGTTTATGATGTATTTTTCATGTTGTATGATTTAGACTGTGGCCAGTGATTGGAATGTGTGCTTATATAATATATTCAGGTTGTATCATATACTCAGAATTTTTAATTGTTCTTCCTGCAGCTTCTGGATTAATGGGCATAAATTCATCACAGGTTATTAATAAGATTATTAAATATCATAGTAGTTAAATTCTTCTGAGACTTGAAGTTTGCGGACTTAAGCAGTTCAGAGTTTGTAGCCCCATTTCAGATTTCTTGGAGGACTTCCAAAAAGAGTGGCAAGTTAATTAATAATTGCACACCAAGCCAGTGCACTCAAAATCTGTGTTGGACAACAGGTTGCGAAAATGTTGTTTTGGACATATTTCTAAATCTGTATGAACACTAATGGAAATTTCAAAAGTCCTGCCTCTGGGGAATTGGTAATATATTCATAAAAATCAATGTTGTCCAGGAGGACTTTGTCCTATGTTTTCTTCTATGATCCACAGAAAACAAAAAAAGAAACGCTTCTTGAAGACCTTTCCAAAAAGAAACTGAACCACAGTCTGTAAGTGTCTCCCTTGGCTTGAATAAGTGTTTTTGAATACCTGCCTTGAGGTCTAATTTTTCTGATCACAAAAGGGAATTTTGACTTCAGTATGAATTAGGAACCTCTTTAACTCTTCAATGTCCTGAAAGGTTGCAATGGGATATGGTGGAGTACAGCTTCCAATTGGAGAAGACTAGGGTGATGGCCTGCTCGTGAAACTGCTTTATAACACATGAACTCCTGTTAAAATGCTGTATGCTTCATGACCAGCATTGTATTCATACAATGAAATAGAGGAAAGTGCAATTTAGACAAATTAGAGGGCTGGGCAATCAACAACTCTACAAATTTCAACAGGGGAAAGTGCTGGATTCTATACCTGGAATGGGGCTTACTGCAACATAAGAAAGATATTAAGCTATTAGAGAGTGTCCAAAGGAGGGCAATGAAGATGGTGAAGGGCCTTGAGGGGAAGCCATGTGAGGGGAATGACTGAGGGCACTTGGTCTGTTCATCCTGGGGAAGAGGAGACTGAGGGGAGACCTCATTGCAGTTACAACTTTCTCGGGAGGGCAGGCACTGATCTCTTCTCTGTGATGACCAGCGACAGGACCCGAAGTGACAGACCTGAAGTTGTGTCAAGGGAGGTTGGGTTGGATATTATAAAGAGGTTCTTCACCCTGAGGGTGGTGGGCACAGGAATAGGCTGCCCAGGGAAGCGGTCACAGCACCAAGCCTGACAGAGTTCAAGAAGGGTTTGGAAGATACTCTTGGGTACATGGTGTGACTCTTGGGGATGGTCCCATGCAGAGCCAGGAGCTGGACTTGATGATCCTTGTGGGTCCCTTCCAACTCAGCATAATCTGTGAATTCTTTGACTCCCTTGCAGGAAAAGCTATCTTTTTTGCTAACTTGCAAGGTGGGACTTGTCTCATCTCAATTGTTAAGAAAAAGATAAACTGAACAAACATTTTGTTTTCTAGTCCTATTCCAAAGTAAAATTAGATACATATTTAGTTTTTTTACTTTTTGGGAAGAAGTGACAGTTTATAATCTACTTTTCATTAGCTGAGAAACCTGTTAATATTTGTATGATTGGCACATGTACTGGGTTGATTGGCACAAATGAAATGTCTGACATGCTCAGAGTGAGAGAGACTATGCATGGCTGAGAGCAATTAGATGTGTTTGATGTCATAAGGAGGTTTTACAACTGAAATTCTAGCTCTACTCCTTTCTCTAAGAGTAAATTCAGGCTCAAACCTCTTCACAGCTTTCAGATTAGTATTTTGCTGGTACAAAAGATTGAGAAGCAGTCCTTTTTTCCCCAGTCTGATTTACATTTTGGACTTTGCAAGCTAATCCAAGGCAGCACATTCAGAAGTCAGATGCTCTGCTCTTTCTGACCTGTGCTTGACTCAGGACTGGTGATAAGTGGGTTACATGGCCCTCAAGCACCCCAGGTCTAAAAGGGGCCCTGGGATGTTAGGTATAAGTTAGGGTTTACTTCAGGTGATTACTTTATTGCGTGTGTCTACTACTTACAGTATATATCTAAATTTTGCAGTGCTCTGTATCACTATGTGATAAGATGTGGAGTAGTTATCTCAAGTCTTGATGAAAAAGAACAGTGCTTTTCGAGTTGTTCACTTCACTCAATGCTAGGTATTTTAGGCAGCCTAAACATTTCTAGGACAGAGCAATGACTAAATTGTATGTTTTGAATACCTAAAACTGTGTGGCTCTGCTTGTGCCACTCTGCGTGCTTTACAAGTCTGTGGGATCAATATTCTGCTGCCTTGGGATTCCTGTGGAGGAAAACTGAGGGTGTAAAATCATGAAGGAGCGAGGAAACTTCCTAGATAAGTTTTCTGCAGGCCATTCTGCACAGCTGGTATTTCCTCTTTTTTTTTTTTTTTTTTTTTCAAGAAAACAAAGTTACAATTACTGTATGAGTCAAGGCACACCTGTATTCCCACTTCGCCACAGACTGAGAGCTGCAGAAGGAAAGCTCCAGCACACCACATTGCAGGGGGCTAGAAAGGATGCAATTAGGGCAGGGCAGCAGATGAGAAGGGAGGCAGAGGACCTTGTGAGCTTACCGAGCTCTGCTCTTTCCAAACTAAGCATTTATACTAGAATTTTTATAGTTCCAAAATACATTCCTTCCCTCCACACACTCAGGATTATTCTGTGTGGGTTAGATGATGCTATCAGCTTTAGACAAGGTAAGGTATAAACTGTGTTGTGTCCCAACTGATTTACAGTAGCTGAATTCTTGAGCTAAACCTGGCAAATGCTAATGTATCCATAGCCCACCCCTTCTTTTGTATTCAATGCCACTAAAAAGAAATGGACTTTGGACGTCGCCTGAACCAACAGAAATATAAAGGCAGGGATGAATTTTAGCTTCAGTTTTCCATCACTTTAGTTTTCTCACTTCTTGATGCGACCCTATGGCAAATAACAGAGGTGTGAATTGATTTTTGTGGAGTGGCTTGGAATGTGATCTCATGCAAATGAGTGCATGCTTTGGCTGATAGAATTATTCTGCCAGGGGTTTGCACCTTTCCTCATCCAATGGCCCGCAGAGCTCTGCTTGTAGGGAAAGAAACTGTTCAGCACAAGAAAAGGCTGCTTTAAATGGAGTGACAGGGCGCACAGCCAGGAGGATGCTGGGAATAAACAAAGAAAATTAGTTGAAGACATAGTATAGGGTTTATCAGAGCTATTATCTGTGTCATATTGCTTGCATAGGAAGACTTGTGCTTAAATGATTTATACTTCTAAATGTTGTGGTACCTGCATTAATCCCATATTGGATCATTCTACAAATGGCAAGGAAATTTGAGTTGAGAAACGAATGTTAAAAGGGATCACATGTTAAAAGTAAATGTTAAAAGCAGATGATATCCATAAGGCTCAGAGCATGGAACAGAAGATTCACAAGCCTTGCAGGAAGTTGCTTTATTATTCTAACCTATAATCCCTGCTGTGAGGAACGCTGCCTTTCAAGCCCACATATGGGATGTTTCTCTGTGATAAGAGGAAACTTTAACAGGTTGATGTAAACATTTCCAAAGTACATTAAATAGCAGAATCTCACATAAATTCTGCTGCAAAGACAGCAATATGCCTCCCAACCTCGTTTCTTAGTGTAGGGTTTCCATCTTTTATTATCTCTTAGTATCTTTACATTCCATAATCTGTTGCACAATTTGATGCTAATATGACATTTTGAAGACTGCAGTCAATGCTTTCAACCTGAACCAAAGATTTAGTGGAAAATAAAAACTAAATAAAAAAAATCAGTGACTTGTTGAATCCTTAGGTCAAGCAAATTGTTACTTTGCTGGAATGCTATTGAAGGATGTTAGTTTTCTTTGTGACAGTCTCTAGCCCTGGATCCAGTATATAGAATGCCATGAGTCTAATGGATATCAGTAGCATGTGACCTGTGAAATTACACGCATGTGTATGATCTGTCAAACAGTGTTGGCCACTATAAAAAAAAAAAGAAACAAAAAAAGTCAACTTCTGTGTAATTCAGTAAACCAATCACAGTGGGAATTCAAATCTGTTTGAACTTGGTGCTTTCTTCTTAGAGCTCCTCTTTCCACCAACTGTCTGTCTGCAGTGTTTTTTTTCACTGTTTCATGAGTGTAGAGGTGCATGTCGCTTGTGGTACCACATGAGAATCTCAAACCCCTTTAGGCAATGGTTTGGTTTTTAGTTTCTGCGTGGTGCCTCTGTCTCTATAAAAAAAAAATAAAAATGGAAGACTCTTGCATCGTTAACACTGATTAATTAAACTTTTTTTTCCTTTTTGGTGGTACCACTCGCCATGATGGGCCATTTTATTCACATGAGATAATGGGGGACAGTATAAGTGAATCCGTGTAGTGCAGAAGTGCTGTGTGGTGTCAGTGAGAGAGCAAGTTTCCCACTACACTAGGGAAAAGGGAACCAAGATGTGACCCCATGCTATCTTTTCTTGGATGACCCAGTGAGAAAAAGTCTTCATTAGAAAAATCTGAGATTTCTTTTAGTGTGTGGTTGAGGGGGTAAATAAAGAGATACACACTGCATTCACATCAACTCAATCATGCTTTCTTTTTAAAAAAATCCAGAAATAAAAATTTACATGGCTAGTGTTTCACAGTAGTGTTGCTCTTTAAATAGATTTTACAGGTTGCTTTTATAGCACAACTCTAACAGCTGCAAGTTCATGTACAAGGTTGTGTAAAGATTTGATTTACAATTTTATTTTTTCATGAAGCGTGTACCTTTTTTATTCATTCTGTCTCTAGCCATCATAGCTGTTGATGGAAAAGGGGAAAATATTCTTCTAGTGTACAGAGAAAGGGAAAAATGAGTGATGTGTTACTTCACTCAGAAAAGTAAGATATTTGTATTTTTTAGCCTTTTGTTGTCTGTAAAAACCTTTTTTTAAATACATTTCAAGAATCCTTTAAGGATCACTTGTCAATTTGAAAAAAGAATTTAAAAAATCAAACACTCATTACTCAATTATCTTTTATGAGAACAGAAGGATCTCTGGATAATAAGCATTTGTTCCAAAACAAAACAGTTATTTGTTCAGGGTATGGAAGTTATTAATTATTTACACCTCTTCCTACCTCAGTTCTACCTCTAGTTAAAATTCATGGCCTAGGCACTCATCAAATATTGATTTTTACCAAAGTTGATGCTTTCCCTTTAACATTATTATAATGAGGGATAAAAATCAAATTGCCTTCACTGAAACTCAATCATTCTCACAAGCCATCTGCATTGATCTTTTTTCTAGGTTTTACCATAAATTATTCTATTCAATTAAGTAAACCCCACACATAATGACATTTTGTGAACTAAATAATTTATTGACTATTTTCAGCTAAACTTACCAGGCTCTGATGCACAGTTATTTTCATAACATTAATAGTAATATATATAAAACCCTTGCAACTGAATGTGTGTCAGATTCTTTGTTTGGAAAGATGAATCACCTGGGAGGTAGAAATCTTCTCATTTAGAAAAGAAACAAATTCTGTTGTCGTCATATTTGTAGTGACTCAGTCCCTTCTCATTAGCAAAATGAGGGGGGTTGCAATGCTTTCTGGTGACAAAACAATTGCAAAATGATTTTCAGCTAAAAGTGGTTCTATTAGCAACAAGGCTTGTAAGGAAATTGATAAAAATTAGTCTGTTTTACAGTTCACTGCTAAGATCTGATGAATACAGTAGCTCCTTGGAGGAATTCAGAGAGTTTTTCTCCTCTGCTGTGCAATGGTTGCGCTTCTGTGTCACACACATTCTTGTCACCTCCTGACAGTTCCCCTGGAAACCTGCCCACTTTCTAAATGAGTTTTGTTTCACATTTTAAAAGTCATTCAGCTCCTGTAGACTGAGATTTTCAAGTGGAAAAGATGGTTTGTAACTCTGAGCTCTACTCTGTCAACCAAGGAGAGGGATTGCTCCCCCACGTGACAAGGTTGTGTTTTGTGGGTGGTTGGTTTGGGTACTAACTGGGTCACAAACTTTAGATACAAACCAGGTTTTTTGAAAATGCATAGATTTTAGGAGAACCTTGTCATAGCTGTGAAGGTGTAGTTGGGCTGCTTTTAATCATATGTGAAAAGTTTCTGTTGGGGGTATCTAGGGAATGCCTTCTGTGAGGTGTACTCAACAAAATCACTGGATGCAACTAAAGCATCTTTTGGAAACAGAAGAACAAAACACATTTAGGCACTGTGGAGTACATATAGGTCCACATTGTTGTTGAAGATGACACTGAATACAGAATTGCTTGTAAATAAGTAGTACCAACACTGGCATAGAGAGAGTTTGGAATATGTGTACTCACTTTGAATTTAGCATGAATTGTGCACTGTAAGTCCTCGTTTCCATTGCAAAACATTGTGATCATTTTGGGAAGTATGGTGATGCTAAATTGATAGAAAGTCAATATATGGTAGTAGTATTGCTCAAAAGCTAGAAAAGCCCTAAAAAAAGAAAGATATGCAAAATAGCATGGAATGAAAAAGTCACCTTAGACAGCTTAGTAGTTTTATTTTATTTTGCTTTGGTTAATTTTATTTTTGAAAGAGAGGTAGTTCCATAACACAAATCAGAGCATGGAGTGGGAGTAAGCACCCGTAAAATTGTGTAGTATTTATGTATTCGGTGCCAGCATGGGAAAGGGTAATTGTTCTTCATTCCTTCTTTTAGAACAATCCATTTTATATGCTGGAACAAGGCGTCAAACATTTCAATCCATCTAGGATTGGAGTTTCTCTTTATTTCTTTCACTGTTTTTTAGCTTTTGAACTCTTTGATGTCATCATTTTGAAGGGTTGCTACTGCTGCTTACGCCATGTCTTGCAAAGTCTGAGTAAATAATAGATTTACAGGTAAATAGTAAACTTGTAAGTTTAAATGCAAAAGCTTGTATTGATTTAATTTCCCATTAAATCAGGTAATTTTGTGGTCCAGTACCCATGCATTAAAACACGTAGCCCAAACACAAAATATCACTTTTCCTTGCTCAGTGCTTGGAAGAAAATAAAGCTCACTGTTGCTCTGCCCATGTGCTCTTATCTGTACTATTGTCTTTATGTTTGGATACTGCTTAGGAATATAAAGCATCCCAATGTGCTGCCCTGACTACTTGCAAATTCAGGCTTTTCCTGCTGCATTTTGCTGGTGAGATGGTGTTCATGAAATCGGACCCTGATTGTGCTCCTGTTTCAAAGCTGCTGAATGAGAATTCTTCTTTCAGCCTCCTATATTGTGCTTGTTGAGCAATGGTGTCATACTTTTCACAATGAAAAAGATGGATACAGTGCAGGATAGGTGCTCTCCCACATCCCACCCACTGCTTTTATTCAGAAGAGGTAAGAGTCAAAGGCTTTGCTGGAACTCTCCTCTGTCTTTTGTAGCATGGTGTGCTCTTTGTAGAGATTTAAGCTAAGGGGAATTTACCTGGACATGAGCTGATATGTGAAATGAGCATCTGAGATTCTGCTGATGTCCAGTCCTTATTTAGCTGTGAAGTTAAGCAAATACCCAGTTGGATGGTTATGAACAGGAACCTAGCATTTGGATCAAGCTCCGTTTCCTTTAACTTTTTGCAGTCTGTGATGATGGTTGGCTGTATAGGTAATGCAAGGTTTGCTTCCTTGTGCTTTGGCTTTATTAACACCAGTGGGATTTTAGGCTTTTTAGTTTTCATTCCACTTGAGATTCTTTTCTCTGAATTAATGGATATTTTGAATAAATCATTGTGAGGCAGGGCAATGCATGCTGTAGGGAAAAAAAAAATCATTGAGCCAGCATATCTGAACAGTTTTCATGTCTATTACTCACATACCTTGAGAGGCCAATACATGTGTAACTTAATGAGGATTTTTCTTCTTTGAACCACAGAAGGCATATGTGCCTGACTTACATGCCCAAGTGCTAGATAAAGAGAAAGCAACTCAAGACCACTAAGTTTCTCTTTATAGATATATTACCTGTAAAGCACATAATATTAGTGCTGCCAGTGTTGCACTGAAATGCTCTGTCTGGATCGATGTATTCTTGTATCTGGAAAAATAATCGGCAAATAAACCTGTGTTATTGCTGCCTGTATTTCAGCTAATGTGAAGTGTGTTATAGTTAACACTGAACAAGAAGAATTCATGCTGGGACATATTGTGAAATGTTAATTATAAGAAAAAAACCCATTGGATTGACTCCCACTGCTTCTGATTCACGATAAGGAAATTCCTAGAGGGAAAAGAACAAAAATGCCAACTGTGCTCTCCATTTGCAATTTTTGTGGGGAATCACTGCAAAGGTAATGCAGTGTTGGATTTTCCTGTATATCGATACACGCTTACTCATCTAACGGCAAGATGATGGAATCACGGGAAGATGTCTTATTCCCTCTTTCTTAGGATTTACCTATTGTGACTCATATGGAAGCATTTTCCAGGCCCCAAAGCACCTCAGCCACATCTTGACCCACCCTGGGGTTGGGACTCGGCAAGCACCAGCCCTTTCCTGGTTCTGCCTGAGGCGTGGCAAACATCTGTGCCTTGCAGGAGCTTCTGTGTGCTCTGAGCATATGCAGATTTGAGTGGATAGAGAAATGAGGAATAAGTGTGCAAGAAGTCAAAGGCTTGAACTTATTTCGGGATGAGATGAATCATTACAGGAATAAACTCTCATCTCTTACAGAGTCAACTGCCTTTCAGGTGTCTAAATTGGAACAGATGAGTTCCTCCCTTCCAGGCGAATCTTGTTTTGTAGAGAGTGGTGACTGAAGAGGGGACATGAAAAGGATTTCAGTGTGCCAACTGATCAGGATAAGTGTATCTGCCTCTTACATCAAGGCATGGGTAGTTGCTGCAGGGGATCTTCTTTTTACTTAACTGGGGTACAGTGTTGTGCCTGTTACTAGTCAATTCAAGTGCCTCTGGCACTGTGCACTTCACAGCCCAACTTTGGGAGTGTCATAGAATGGTTTGGGTTGGAAGAGATCTTAAAGATCATCTCGTTCCCACCCCCCTGTCATGGGCAGGGATGCCACCCACTAGACCAGGTTGCCCAGGCCCCCAACCAACCTGGCCTTGAACACCTACTTGAAACCAGCCTGGGAAGAGACACTGCCCAGGTGTGAACAGCTGTGATGTGGAAAGGCTTCAGCTGTGCTAATTGCACAGGTTTGAATTTGCATGGGTGCTGACACACCAAAGCCTATGTGGCTGGGTCAGTTTTACCTTTCCACAGATCAGCACTGATAGGACTAATATCCTGCAAGCCACATGCTTTGATTTCACCAACCAGTGTTTAGACTCAGCTAACTGTTGTTACCGTAAAGACTGGAATTAAGTGGGAAACGAGAAACAGTCCCTGTGAACTTGCAGCTACTGGAAACACAGTTATTACAGGAGAATAGCAGCTAATTCTGTAAATAACATGATGCAACAAGTTTTGATTTGTTTCACGCTTAATCACTCATTTTAATCTGAAGTAGTGTGGGTAAAGGCTAAATCCATAGCTCATTGGCACTAACCCTAGTAAATTACTGGTGCCCAAAGAAAATGAACTCTTATAGAGTTTATTGTCTTGATTTTCAAGTGGGAAGCATCTGATGAAAGTCTAGCCATCAGCTGAGAAACCCTACCTACAATTTGCATTTTGGGCTTTAGTACTCAAAGAAGTGGCTTGTTTGTTAAGTTTTGATTTTAGAAGTCATACCCATCTTCAGCTTGGATTTACTTTTAATTTTACTATGTACATAAGATTTGATAGCTTCCTTTTCTAAGAAAGGCATGGATTATTTCTGGTTTAAAAAACAAAAAAGGAGACAGTTGTCTAATGCCTCTCTATTTAAAAAAGTCTGCAGTATACTCCAACCATTCTTTACATGTCCTCAAGCAGACAGCTGAGCTAAAACTAAAACTTTAAGTGGAAGACAGATGCCAGGGAGTTAGTGAGAACTGTCTGGAATAAGGTTAGGCTCATTACTTTCTGACGTTCATAGCAATTCTATGAGCAGTAAACTTTCATTCTCAGCAAATTTCCAGTGGTAACTAGACTTGTTCAGAAAGAGTTTGACTGATGTGCTCTGTTCCTCTCTTCTTAATTTCCAGAAGAGTCTTTTGATCTTTCATGAGTGGGAATGAACGTGCAAGGGTTCAAATACTGACCTTGTCTCTGTCCTATGGGGAGAAGGAAGGGAAACAGCCTGCAGCTCCAAATACAAAATTGGAACTCTCATACGTGTATGGAGGGGACAATTTTTGCTAAAAAGGGACTTTTTGATTACATCGCTGCCCATTAAATTCTTTGCAGAAAAGAAAAGCAGAAAGCTTAGAGTGTAACTCTTATTTTACCCATATTTTTTGACTCAGAAATGTCTTACCTTAACCAAATACTTGTAATAAAAGTGAGAATTCTGACTGATAAAAAGGGGATCTTCTTGCTGCTAGTAACTAAAGATTTAGTACTGAGTTACTCCATGCACTTCAAAGCAGTGATTTTCCATTTACAGCCGTGAGACCTCAAAAAATTATGTTTATAAGCACCTACTTACTTTCACAGAGATAATAGTATTACACACACACACTTCTATACATTGCACTGAGAAAAGATACATGACATGACATACTATTCCAGAGCTGTCAAAAAGTTAGATTCTGCTGTCCTTTATCATTTTGTTTACATCTGAGTGTCTGCAGGTGACTGGAGGTGTCATTCCACTGAAAATCAGACAGCTGAGCCAGGAGTGAAATGTTACTCCTAGAGAATAAGATTGCTGTAACCTTCTAGACAGGGGCATACAATTGTCTTTTGAAAGCCACCTTGCTGCAGGTTAACCTGTTGATTGTTCTGCTTTGAGTGGCTCTGCACGTAGCAAACTGATGATGGCAGTGAGAACTATGAGTGAGTCACTCCGTGCTGGTGCTGACAGCATCCTTTATTTTTTTCCCCTCATGCTGTAACATTATGTGCTGTAGATGCCACAGGAAATGCTAAAATCACATCTTTTCATCTGGGCCTTTTTTCAGTCCTTCCTATATGAAAAGCCATATGTCTCTGTCCATGGAAGTGTCACATTTCACCCTGCTGATCCAATTTATTCAGTCTGAACATTTGGCCTAATACTTTTATACAAATACATTTTCTCTTCCCAGATTCTTATTTGTGTCCTGGTCTGTTCCTGTTATAGATGAATGAAGACTTGTCAACAAATAATCCATCCAATAAATTAGAATCTGATCCAAACCCTCATTGACGTCAACAGAAAGACTCTTACTGACTTCAGTGGTCCTACAGTGTTCTTTTTCTGCGTCCTCAGTTTCTGTAAATATATCCATTTTAGAATGAAAATACTTTTTCCCCACAGTATTTTTTTTTAAGTCTGTGTAATGACAAGGAAATATTAAGCAAACAAAATCAGAATTGTGCTGTTTAGACAAAATTTGGCAGATGGGTGGTGTCCCGGAAAAGCAACTGTGCGCCTGTTATCCTTGATACCTATGGGTTTAACTTTAAACATCCTGAAATCAGACCAGTTGTACTTTGAAAACTCCTTTGCTGTTCCTCCGCGGCTGTGCTGGCAAGGTTACAGCACTGCACTTTGTACTACGTGCCTGGAGCCTCGCGTGGCAGAGCTGGGCTCCCTGCTGGCAGGCAGACTGGTCCACCCAGGATCCAACTGGGAACTCCAGAGCAGGAGAGCTGGAGGAAGGTGAATGTGGGGGCGAGTGTTTAAAAACAGACGAGCCCTTTTTTCTTTCCCAGAATGTAGCTGTCTCTGATGGCTTTTGTGGATCTGTGTCAGCAAAGTGATGTTAATAGTGCTTCCTCAAGGGAAAGTTTGTCTTTTAGAATATTGAACAATAAAGATGGTGAAAAAAGGCTGCAAGTTCAGCAAAATAATCAAGTGAGCAAATTCTGGCATGTAATTTCAGGACTTAATCTGATCACTTCTAAACAAATTAAAAATAAATGCTCTGCCTTGAAATGTAGAGACAGTCTTGGACAATGAGTTCTCAGCTGATTTCTAATAGGGAAAACATTTGACTTGGAGCAGAATCTACATGAACCAAGAGACTGAGCAATGGGAGAAGCACCTTCAGTGCAGGTGTAAAATTAATGCTTTGGGAGGGAATAGCTGCCACAGAAAGAGCTAAGGAAATCTTGCTGTCAGAACTGCACAGATGGTGAAGGGAAAAGAAATATTTTTAGGGACGGCAGAGAGAGAATTTGAAAAATCCACGCAACCCTGATGAGCCTGGAACTGCTTGGGTTGATGCTCCCTGTCATATATCTTCATGCAGTGAAAGGGTGAATGAACATGCCCCTCTCCTCACATGTATTGCTCTTGAAATCATTTACTTCTTTCTCGAAAAATTCAAGCAACATAGGGAAATTTTATGTCCTGAAAGTCTGTTATTATTTAATAAAGGATGAAAGGAAGTTATCATAATAATTTGAGGGTATAGGATTTCAAAACCCAGTACAAAGCCAATATTCACTTTTCCAAATTCTCCTACACATTTTTGTCAGCCACCTTTCTGAACAATCATTGCACATTATTGTCTCACAGGATGCAACACAATGTAAGTATTGTGTCTGGGATAGATCTTTGCCTGCTGAAGAGAAGGCATGGTTCTTCATATCTGTATGGAGTTAAGGTCAGTTACTACAGGTAAGATGATTGTTTTTATTAATAAGTAGATGGACAGCCTACTATGAGACTGTCTAAATTCTAATGATTTTAAACTGGGAGCAGTAGGAAATGAGTGTGAGGAAAAGCTTAACCAAGATTCACAAAATAAAAGAAAAAAAGAAAGAAGAAATGATCAAATTACAAATTATACTTTCCCTCTGGTAAGGAGAGCAATAGATCCATCCCATCAAGCAAATAACAGTTAAGCAAATGATGAGACTGATATTTGCTTTTCCTACCACTGTTTTAAATGTCACTGTTCTTTATTCTTTTTTTTCTTTTCTTTTCTCTCTTATTAAACCAGAAATGCTGATGCATCAGCATGTCTCATTATGACAGGGAAAGAGATTTCTCTTTGCTGAAGTGAATTCAGAATAAAACAAATCCTGAGGGCAGTGCACACCAACTGTAGAGAAAAGCTTGGTCTGAGGTGGCTGTTGGAGGCTGCCTGTGGCAATTTGTGGGTTTCTTGGCAGACGGGCAGAGCTGATGAGAGCACCTGAGTTGCTGGTGGAAACTGGCAGTGACAGCTAAATCTGGTTATTCTCAGGGAAGAAAAGAAAAATTAAGGAAGTGAAAATACAAGGAAGCACACTATTACTATTTAAAACAAATACCCTGCAGCCACAGCATGCCACTGCTGACTGATTTATTAATGCAAAATATGATGACTGAGACTCAAGGTAGAGGTAACCCAGACAAGGTGCAACAGTAAATACCTGCTTCAGAAAACTCAGATTTCATCATTTAGCAATGGCAGATTTCCTCCCTTGCCTGCTTGGAAGAGGGTTGATCAATCCCTTTAATTCAGGAAAAACTGTATTTCCCTGATACCCTACAATTTAAATCTCATTGGCCTCAACTGATAGAACAGGTTTCATTGTAGGTTAAAGTGCACACTGTGTGTCTACTGTATAATACTATTCACTATGTGAGTTCATACTCTGACTTATTAATATCCAGCGAAAATACTGGGAGGGGAGGGAGAAGTATGGGTAAAAAGAGGTTAGCAAATACTGTCACATTTCTAACACTTTTCTCATGTATGCTCTTTTTCCAATGGAAGGCAAGATGAACTGCCTAGAAAGATGTCCCTAAAACAACTTGAAAATCACCCCTGGAAAATGTCTGAACTAATGAAAAGGTGGGAATAAAATGGGCTGGAGGCCCCAGAGCATCTTCTGTTACAGAGGAGGTACAGAGGTGGTTGCAGCAGCAGCAGCAGTGATGTCAACACACACTCCTTGATGAGGAATTTAATGTGTCCCACACAGTATCAGTAATTGCTCCAGTGTGGAGCAGTGTCACAAAGACAGCAGTCGAGAATGAGCAGGAACAGAGCCTGAAATCTCACAGTGCAAGGGGATTTTATTGGAGCTGCCATAACTGAGAACTCAAAGTGAGCTCCTGTCAGGTTGATTGAGGAGTTGAAAGGAAAACAAGTCACAGCCCCGTGAGGTGTCAGGCACTTCGCAAACCTCCACTGCACAGGTGTCAGCTCCAGGGTGGCGTTTGCCCGTCACCAGCCTGTGATTTTTGCAAGCCACTGAGGGCTCTGCAGTGCTCAAAGGGTCGCTCAAGCATACCAGGGGCTGAAAATTCACCTGCATGGAGATGGTGCCTCTTGCTTGAGCTGGCATGAAAGGCAGGAGGCTTGGAAATGAGGCATCTCACAGAGAGAGATGAGCATTGGGACGATCACCTCACAACTTGGTGCAGCTGCTTTTGGTATCCCTTGGATGTTCTTGATTACTATATTTTCTGATAGTACAGTAAATAGCTTCACACCTCAGAAGAGAGCTGTGTTTTGCTATATGTGTAAATGTAAGACAAAGGAGAGATTAGCATCCAAAGATGGTCTGACCACTGAAAAATTTCTGGTTCCAACAATATCTGTAGGGTGCTGAGGAGCTGGAAATTATAAGAATGCAATGGGCTGGCTTGGTTACGCATTTTAGACAACAGGCTCAACTTTGGTAAAGAGTATCAAGGACAGATGTGGTAAGTCTTAGTAGATGTTTTTTGATAGCCATAGGAAGAGTTCATTCTGGCTCCAAATGTACAACCTTATTCAGGTCAGCGATGCCTAGCTGGTGTTCCATGGGCTGGATCCAGCTGGAAAACACTTGTGTTTGGTCCTAAATTATTGTTGTGGTTGTTTACAGTCTTTGTGCTCATGGAGTTGTCCAGCTTCAGGTATGGTTTTCAAGCCACCACTATACCCAAATTGGTCTTGTTGATGCCCAGCCAGTCCATGCATGTGTCCTGCTTGAATGATAGGGATTTATTTGTGCAGAGTGGCCCTGACACTGGGAATCATCCCTCAACTTGTGTTCCAGGTTGCACTGAAATAGAGCAAAAAATTATGAGTTCATGTATAGGTGTCAGTAATGCAGAGCATTTGGTTGCTTGTGCTTGAAATGTAAAGACACTTGGTTGGTTTTAAATTACTGACATTTTCATAACAAAAAAGCTTATTTCCAGTGGAGACTTTGATTATATTTATGATTAATTTCTATAATTTATAAAATGGACTTTTAAATATAAGCCTTGAAAGATTTCCATGTGGTTGTCATTTGATTGTTGCCTACATGTAGGAAACTGGTTTTGTCACTCAGAAGGTAGGACTTGGGACAGGGAGAAAAGTTTGTCTGTGTACTGGATTTACATTATCAAACTAACCACTAGCGTTCCCATTTTGAGCCTAAGTAGCAGACTGTCTGCCCTTCTACAGAAGTAAATAACAGGTGAACAAAGAAGATATCCTAATTCTAAAACAAAATGAGACGGCTGTGTTAGAGAGGCAGTCAATAGTCCTTAGCATTTGAATGTCTGTAGCTCACCTCAGGAGGTATAAATTAAGGAGCTTTCTTTGGTGTGAAGTAGCAAGCCTACACAAAGCCTTAAGGATAAGTTAATTTTCTTCACTACCAGCCAAAAAAAAAACAAACGGTTGTAAGCAGAGGAGCTGGGAGAGTCTGCCTCCAGTAAGCTTTCTGCTGCTTGTGATTGCAGAATCTGCAGTTGATAGAGGGAAGTGGCTGGGAGTTTCATAAATAATAAATTGCTGTAATCCCATGAGGTCATCGTAAAAATATGCATAAGAATCATAGAAAGAATATAATGGGTCACAACCTCAATAGATTTTAGAGCTGATAGCAAGCAGTGAGCTTGATAAAAATGTATTACAGGCAGAAACCTTTGTCAGAGATACTTCAAAATTATACTGTACAAAATTATTACTTTGGGGAAAGCGATAAATGTTATTAACAAAAAGCACAAAATAAGTACATGTGGGAAACATTTATTCATGCAGAAATGGACTAAATCAACACCATTTAGCCTTTTCAATTTAGAAAGAGCCTGGGCCTCCAAAATCTGTCTCACATGGAAACATTCCTGTAGACTAAACATTGTTATTGATGTTCTTCAGGCAACAGCTACTAGGTTTAGTTATTATATTTCCCCTTAAAAAAAAAAAACCAACCACCTAGATTTGAGTTATAAAAAACCTGATAGATGCAACACCTGGAGGCAAACACTAAAAGTATGAAGAACCAGAATAACACCTGGCTTGCCGGAAAAATAAGAAGATGGATTATTTTGAGTACTCCATTGATCTAAAGAATCATCATCAATAATATAAAGATCATGTGAATGTACGGTACAGACTAAAGGAAAATGGGTTGACATACACCTGCAGGGATACATATGGCATCTGAATGCCAAAACCTAATACAAAACGTGATTGAAATGTACCACATAAGCTGTAAACTAGAAATTTCATATAGAGTGTGACAATTTCTTTCCAATTACTTTTGGCAAAAGTGGAAATTGAGTTCTTTACAAGAACAGAAGTATCTCCACTGTCAGAAAGCTGTTTTGAGAAAGAGAGAAGTTAATGATGCTGTTGATAGCTAGAAGTAGCACGCGTTAAGCAGTTTGATTGACTCAGAAAAATGCCTCTTTCACTTAAGGCTTATAGACATTCCCAATGGAAGTAATGGGGCTGCTCATGCTGGATCAGGGACCTACTGCATATCATGTTTGAAGCAAAGAGAAATCTCAGAGGCCATCTGACAGTCCAATGCATAATATATGGTAGCCAAAACAGCATCTTATAATAAAAATAGGAATGCCCAATACAGAAAAAATGGTGTCAATTTGGTTCTATTATTATATTAGGGTGTGAAAACTTGGTTTTTGAGAAGGACTCTGTAGTGCTAGGATTGATATATAGCTATTTTTTTGTTTCTACATCAGCTGAGCTTTAGAGAGGCCAGCTGGGATCCCCAGAGAAGTTCGGCTGTTATGGCTTGGAGCTCCCAACATATTAATGGAGTTGAAACTGAGAAGCATCCCTGAGATGCTCTGGTTAGAAAGCTGCTGGCCTTGGGTTCAGTTGTATCTGCTTTGTCCTGGAGTTTGGTGTGTAAATCACCTGGCTTCAGAGTGCAGGTGAGCTCCTAGTCCTTCTGTCAGATAAACGCTACAGAACAGTAAGAAAACATCATGTTATAAAGAGCTTAGTTCCCTTCTCTCTTATCTCTGTGAGGTTTTTATTGGTATCACTGGTTCTTTTGGAGCCCTGCTGAAATCCAGGTGGTTTTGCCACTTCTTGACTGTTTTTGCTGTGGGATCGAAGGCCACTTTAAAGGTGAGATGAAATTCATCTGTGGTGGTAGGAAAGAGGTCTAGCAAATACATAATTTTTTAGAGTGCCTGGATAGCGTTAAATTGATAGATTAGATATTTTAAAACAAATTGCAGAACACAAATAAGCAACAAAATAGACCTGCTTAACTGCAGTTTCCACCCCTCTGCTATCTAGCTGTTTGCAAGAACAACCCCTGGGCAATGTGGTAGAAATGGGTCAGTGTATGCATGTTTTCTCTCCTCTTTTAGCATTGCAGCAAATTCTGTGCTTCATCTGCCCCCAGTTTCAAAAGCTACTTTCCTGGCTACTCCAGCCTTTCTGCTCCGCCTCTGGTAGCTTGGGATCTATTGTTCAGCAAAGATGGCTTGAGATGAATGGAGACTATTGCTGGAGAAAACAAAGCTGCCGTGGCTGCAGGCTGGGGAAAAGAGGATGTCAGATGGGAAACAAGCGTGGGGGGTGGGGAGGAGAGACAGAATAAAAGGGGGTGTTCTGCTTGTACTGGCACGTGGCAGGCAGCTTGCACGCTTGTGTGATATTAACTTCCTTCGTGTTGCAGCGTGGAAGCCTCTGGCATCCTGACCCTCACAAATACAAACAGATGTCCTTGGGCAGACCCAGCCCACTGCTGCTCCCTGCAGCATCAGCATCTTTTACACGCAGGGTTCTTTATCACAAATGGCTTTTTTATCATTTATGTATTTCATTTATCTGAAACTCTCTTTCCCCCGCTTCAACTCTGTCTCAAAGGAAGAGAGCAAATGGATTTAATGCACTTACCAGTTGAGTTAAGTGCTACAGATAACCACCTAAAGGCCAAGTTTTGCAGATTTTGTTTACAGCTTTGCAGTAGTCGGAGTGATATACCAAAATACTGGGCATCCAGCAGCTGCTTGGAAATGAATGGTAGCTGTTCAGGAGCTTCTGGCTTTTGGAAAGCAAAGCATTTATTCAGGTAGTCACATATGGATTTAGGAAGTGTAACTGTTGGCTCCAGTTTCTGATATGGTTGGCTCAAATTCCCAAAGCCAATACAAGTATGACAGTATACAGCCATATTAACAGCATTGAGGAAAAATAGTCAATTATAATATCAGTAGTGAAAAGGGACTTTAAAAGCCCTAAGCTATTTAGAAGCCTTAGTCAAAAATGAAACTGGAATTTGGTGCCTAATCAAATAGAAAACTTGCGAGAATCAGTCTCTTTGGAAAATGTTCTACAGTAATCTCTGGGTTAGTAAAAAGTCTTACTGCTTTTCTACTCCTGTATGTCAAGAAGAATATTAAAATGCTTGTCCAGTTCCTTTAACAAATAGTTTTCTAACCTACAGATGTATTTGACTGATGGTTACCAGCTCTGACTTGGAAAACAGGAACCAGATCACAGAGAATTTCTTTTGGCAAGTGGTACAGCTATCAGAAAATGTTGTTCAGGAGAATCTCAAACCACTATCTAAATTTGGCTTAAATTCACAAACTCTTTTAGCTTTTAGAAAAGATCCTTCTTTTTTTAGAAAAGTCTATTTTTTTTATCAAGAACCATAAATAAATAAAATACAAAATTCTCTCTGTTTTACCACCTTATTAAGAGAAAGATGAAGAGAGCAGTGAGGAACTAAGTTGCCTTATGAGGTCTCTCGAGGACTGAGACCACACTTCAGGTTCCAGGAATGATCTTTGGAAGCTGCAATGGTCTGAAAGCAAGTGTTTGAAGGGAAAAGAGCAGACATTGACTGAAGGGGAAATGGGAGAGGTGGTAATCCTGTTGAGCAATCCAGTGATACACCCTTTCCTCACAGTTCCTTCCTACTTGGGTGAGATAAGTAACACTGAAAATTAGCGGCTAAGACCAACAAAATAGGGTGTTGTCTTTATCTAAGAGAGGTGGGTGTCCCCATCTTGAGATTAATTAATGTTTAATCTGTTGAGAACATTTGTATATTTTGTCACGGCATGTTCCCAAGCATATTTGTGGACCTTTTGGAGCTTAGAAACAAAGTAATTTCCATAGTCAGTCAGCCTCCCTGCTTGGAGAGCAGCCGACAGATGGGTACCTGTGGCATTCCTGTAGGTCTTTTCTAGTGAGCAGAGAACTGGAGATAATTTTTTAAAGTGCCTTCCTAAGCAGTAACATACAGTTTTTAAGTCTAGTTTTTCTGTGTAATACCATAACTTTTCTGTTTTGACAGTAGAGGTTTCATCTGCATAGATTTTGAGCACAATTATGGTGTTTGGTACCTTTTGTTAAATATATGCAAAGATCAATATTCTCACTGGTGTTGATCCTGCAGTGTTTCAGCTTCCCTTTTACTTTGGTGGTTGTATGTGAGGAGATAAGGGAACTATTCCAGCCCTACTGTGTATCTTTATGTTACAAAAGCTGAAAGTGCCCTTTTCCTCCAGTAATCTACTACTATGCATTGTTCACCGAGTGGATGTAATTAGGTATTTGTCATTTATTCTCTTCTTCTTGGAACATGACCTAGTGAATACTCCAGATATCTTCCTGTAGTTCTATGTTTTGCTATGCTGCCTTTTGTTGAGTAATATTTTTAAGAAATATTTTTTTCAAACTGGTTTTGACCAGTATCTAACTTTCTTCCAAAGAGGTTTAATATTCTCCTGTACATGGATTACTCCAGCACAAGCTTGAACTTGCTTTCTCTGGCCACCTTTCACAAGACTTAGAAATAGCCCACAGGCTAGTTTCCAAA
Organism: Lepidothrix coronata; assembly: GCF_001604755.1. Classification (NCBI taxonomy): domain Eukaryota; kingdom Metazoa; phylum Chordata; class Aves; order Passeriformes; family Pipridae; genus Lepidothrix; species Lepidothrix coronata. Next base: position 4,191,736 of record NW_016690199.1, on the reverse strand, counting down.
GGCCCACAGAGGAGAGGCTGAAAATCAATTTATTAACAGTGCCTCATTTTGCATGGAGCACAGTGTGAGTGGAGGGAGTAGGGATTGGTCATTAATAAACATTACTAGCTGGGAAAACTAGTATTTTATAGTTTCTGTACACTGGAAAAGACTTAATTCAGCTTGTATTGCCTGCATAATTAGAATTCATAAAATAGAGGGACCGCTTAGGAATAAGAAAAGCTGGTTTTACTCAAGTCAAGGCTAATCAGTGTATTTAAATATGGAGCTGCAAGGATTTTTACTCCTTTATTAAACAGCTTTGAAAAATTAACATTTAACTTGTTGCACACTGCAAGGGGTTAACATTAATAGTGATAGAAAGTAGCAGACTTTTTATCTTATCATTAGCATATTTCAGTAGAGGAATAAAATTTTATGCTAGATGTAAGTGATTTTCCTAAAAATTTAGTGTCAACCCTGACAAACAGAGATACTCACTGAAACATGTTTTTATTATACATGCTATTAACTCTTACAAGAGTCATTAAGAGTGTTCTCATTAATACAGCTTACTCTTCTTTTGCTTCAAGAAAACTGCTCTTAAGCTGACAAGAAACCAGGAAAAGTGAGTTTCTTATATTGCAAGAATATTCACAAAAAATATTTTTCTCTTTTGGCCTAGGTTTGGAAGATTCCTTAGGGACTCTAATGAAATCTATGCGCAATATGTAGCCCATCAGTGATAAAAGTAGTGGGGTGAATAATAAATGGTCAGTTTTCCATCATCTGCCAGATCTTTGAAAGACCAGATTTATTTAGTCACTGTGATTATGGTCTGATTGTATATGTCATGAAATCCCACTTAGGACTGCAAAATTTCGTGAGAATTAAGCCACCACTGTCTGGCCTCTTCTTGTTGTGGAATGACTGTTACAAAATCTCCCACTCCCAAGCTGTTTCTGAACTTCAAGCAATGATGCGGTTGATGGTAAATGTCACATACCTCCATAAGCAGATGGACTGAAAGAATTTTAATAACTCTCTGGATCCAAATGATCATTCCTTCCACATTCTTTGTGGCTTCGTAGTGTTTATGATAATTCTTGCTCAGGATCCAATCTATACAGTTTATCCAGCTGTGCCTTGATGTCTGTACTGCGGTCTCAAGGGAGGGAAGTCGTGAATGAGCGGTTAGTGAGCGACACCCAAGGGGTTATGACATCTTTAACGTAAACTCATCAGCATAAGGTTTTTCCTCTGAAATGGATTAAGCAATTTATTTAGCTATAAACCCCAGAAAACTAGTTAAGTGAATTTTACTGGGAAATCAATAAAGTAATAATTGTGTGGTAATATAACTGGAACTGAGGTAACCAGCTCTCGTCTTATTTTCTTTGTTGATCCATTCCTCTATCCTTTTTATCCCAGTATTTTTTGAATAGCCACAAGTTATTCTGATGAGAGAACTGAAAAGGCACATTGAGAAATCTTTGAGCATATTAACTTTTGTACTGTGAAATCTTTCTTTTTTGCCTTTGCAATAGATGCAAAAAAGAACCCATCCAGAATTCATTAACTAAAATATTATCTCAAACTCGTGTTTTTGTATTCTGTTAAATTTTTCCCATTTATATTTCATAGAATGGCTTCCTAATCCTATCTGAGACATGCCTGTAAGCTAAAGATAAATATGTAAAACTTACCTTTGAATTGAATGGTGTCTAACTATTTCTGCTTTTAAAAAAATAATAGCAAGCCCCTTGACATTATCTTCAGCAGAGCTTCAGTATTTGCACGTAGGCTGCATTTATTACAGTTACATAGCAAGTTTTCCCTTCTGATAATTAGAAACAAATTAATTTAAAAGAAACTTCATTTGTTAGGCTGTTAGAAATATTGAGATGATAAATTGTTAGAATAAAACAGACCTTCATACATCAGTTATTTTACACTTGAATTTAAGAGTAGATTAGCTAGACATAGCAGTGTACACAGTTAAGGGCTTAAATGGTTTTCAAAGTGGTTTTTTTCCCCTAAAAAATGATGGAAAAAACCCCTCCAACCTCATCAATTATGTGCTGTGTGTTATTTCTCACAGAAGAGTCCTCTTGAAAGCCAGATCATATATTATCCATGTATTTGCATTTAGGAATTTTGTTCATGCGTGTGAAAAGAACAAACACATCCAAATTACAAGGAAGTTAAAAAGAGTAGAACTGAAGGTCTTTTAAAGATAAATTTCCTTTCTTTTTCTGCAGCCTTAAATATCTCCAGGAATCAAGTCTGTAGTCAGCAGGAATGAGACTGAAATCTTATGTTGACTAATAGAAATGACCACAGCAGTAGCAACATGGAGTGAGTCTATGCCCTTTGTGAAAAATAAACTAGCTGGCAATATCCAAGAGGAACAAGTAGATAGTGGCAAGCATGAATACAGGGTTAGTGTTTCTGAGTGGTTCTGCTTATTTTGAGGGTGATCTCTGCTTCACACCAAGTAGTTTTGGGCCACAGAAATTTAATAAGGGGAAAACAAAAAGCAGTGTGCATCCCGAAGAAACTGCTCACGTGGGAGAATTAGAGCTGGTTGCAGACAATGGATGTATTTTTCCATAAGAGTATCAATGATAATGACATATAATTTTAACTTGTTCTACAGAGAATTTCAAATTCTGTCAGAAAGTTTAAAAAACAACCACTCAACCAAAAAAAACCCGAACCCAAGTATAATCACAGTCAGACTTCTGAATAACTTTTATTAAACTCAAATATTTCAGCTAAAACGGAATATCTGTCTTCAGAAAATTAATTTTACTGTTTTGTGGTGGGTGTAGCTTTCAGTTGGCTGCATTTTTCTCTGTTACTGTCTGTGTACTCCATCTGAGTGGCTTTTGGGATCTGAGGAGGCAGCTGCATGGCAGGGTCATTTTAGGATTTCAGAAGTGCCTGCCAGAGCTTGCTTAGCTCTTGGCTGGAGATGGACTGGTACTTGTGGTATAACAAAGTACTGGGGAACTCAGACTGAATCAACTTTTTTAGAAAGAATCAAGAAACAGGCAGGTCTGAGATGTTATTTTTGTATGTATAAGGTGGCATTTTTCATTTTCTAGCACTCAAATGAGTCTTTGCCTGTGGAAGGTTGTTTGGCATATCTCTGTCATAGTTGAGACATGGACTTTGGAGAGCATCATTGTGATTATTTAGCCTTCTGCATGTGAAAGAGAAATTTATTTACACAGAACCAACCAGCAGCATAAAAACCTGTATACCAGCTAAAGTAGTAGAAGATGTAACCTGGCTCTTGTGTTTCTTTCTTGCTCAAAAGTGTAAGACAGTGCCTAGGGCCAATTCTCAATTTATTTATTTAATTGTCTACTTATTTACCAGTCTTCGTTTTCTATTGGAGAAATTCAGAGAGGAGGTGGAAGCAGTTTTGCATCTCTAAAAGCAAGGAAGTGAATCTGAGATCCAGCAAATTATAGCACCAGTGTTAGCAAGTTGCCAGCTGGAGCCTTTCAATGGAGTGTGGTCCCAAGGGAAACACTGGCCAGGTTATGTGCCCAGAGCCCCTGTGTATGTAAATACTTCTGGCTCAGTTCTGCATTCATTTATCCTTTAAAAAGCAAAAGCTTTTGCATAGCTTCATCAGGTCTGAAAGCTGGGTCCACAGGTCTAATGTGTCTGTTGTTCATATAAGCTGAAAGGACTTGATTTTCCTCAAGGTGGAAGCTTTCTGTCCTGCATGTCAGTAGCATGTAGAAGTGCCACTGCAGACAAGTGTTGCTGTGACCTGTTTTATGAGTACAGGATGCTCCACAACCTTGTTGGAATAAACAAGGCAAAGGAGTCTCCTCAGAGGTGTGGTCCCTTGGGAACTGGCTGCCCGGTTGTGATTTCACACATCCCGCCAGCTCGGACATCTGAATGTAAAATTCCACACTTGGGGGTGAGATGTAGATTTTGTGCTTTTCTCTCGGGAATTCCAGGTCTATAAAGCAATGAATGGATTACACAGTACTCATCTATATATGTAGTTTTTCATCTGTGACAGATATGATATTGATAATATCCTCCATTCAATAAGTCCTCCAAGTGTAATTTAGTGCCAGGTTAAATCCCCGATTTAACTGTTTCAGAGCCCACTGCATTAAAGGCTGGCAGTAGAGCAGATTAGGGAGCAAGACCATGCCCAGGCACAAGGATGTGTCTATATGTAGCTCTGCTGTAGACTTGGGGCCTAATTCTTCCCCAATGCCTTTCATTTGAGGGTAAATCCACTATTTCTCATTTCCCAGCTGATTCCTTGTATTTTTTATGTGGCTGGTTAGCTCAGAAACCTCACATCCTGTTCCCCTGCAGGGATATTGCATGGATTTTGTGCTGTTATCTGAGTCTGAAAAATGAGCTGAAAGGCAGCTTAAACTCTTTGTGTATAACTGTGGAAGGTTTGTCTGACCCTCCCATTTCTCTTGTTTACTATGCAAGTCATGCTTTCCCACTGCCTTGAAGGTTCACTGGTCTGAGAAACTCATCCTAGACTGGGCTTGTATAGCTCATCTCTATAAAGAAAAGCAAAAAAGTAAAAAAGGATGGTTGTGCAGTTAGGAGAGAGGCCTGTGACACTGAGCAAACACTGGTGTGCATGTTGCTGAATGCCTAGTATGTAATAAAGTGCGCAGGAGGAAAAGAGAGGGGAATGTTAGTTTTTCAAATGCTGGTATCTGTTTCGAAGTTGCTCCTCACATGACTGAAGAGCAGACCAAGAGTGGCCCAAGGAGGGAAGAGTTGAAACTAATGAGAAAAAGTTACTGCTCCATGGGTGCTTGCTGCTGGGATTTCACCAATGTCAGCAGAAAGGTGCTGATGGAGCATCCGTGCTGTACTAGTCAAGAATTTGGCACAAGTTATCCTAGTGAGCTCATTCATAGGGCACTCTTTAAAACAGCTGTACTAGCAATGGGTAGAAAACTGCCTGAGAAAATTCAGATTATCCTGCTTTGCCTTATTTCCATAGAAAATGCTCCATGTCAAAAACGAGGTTGTAAAATATGCTTGTATTGATTCAAGATATCTAAGAGGCCTGAATGGAAACCGTTTCAAATGAATCATTCATTTTCCTGTTTTACCTTTTGTATCTTTATGGCTTTAGTTTTTAAAATCTCTTAGTATAATTTCCCTGTTTTACAAAGGCCTGCAACTTTAAGTCATGTCTCCATAAATTATTCACTTAAGTTGGGGAAGGAGAGCAAGTGAGGAATGCTCATTCCTTTAGAGGCTGGAGGATGCTCAAATGAGATGGCAGCAGAACTGAGACTGTCAAAACAATAAAAAGAAGTGTTAACACTGATAATTATATTATTCAAACAATTTGAAATCCTTGGAGGGTGCATTTTTAATGATGCACTGTAAAGCAAATTGTGTTTCATTGCTTGAGAGAGTCATAAAACAGTAAACTGATTAAGACACCTTTTGTCTGTCTGCTCCTCTCTGCCTATGTGTGTGGCCAGGGACGTTTTGTCGGTATTCAGGAGGTATGTTTGCATCCTGCTTTTAATGGTTGCCACCCTCAGTGCGTTTTGAAGACCGAATATTCCCAATCCAAATAAAAAAACCCCAACAAACCCAAACCAACAATCTGAACAGGAGTGTAGTTATGCTCCAACAGCTTGGTAGACCTCATTCCTACAGACTTGTTCTTCTGTCCCCAAAATGTGTCTGCAACAGTACCTTAGACTGGACTGCAGCTGGATTTGAGAGCTTTGGTAAGGGAGAATTCCAGGCACTCTGAGCTGGCTCTAAATTTGGATACGTTTTGTCTCTGTGTATAGAAACAATCGAAAGCAAGAACTGTGGGTGGTAACTAGCTCAATGATTAGCTCTTCCAATTGGCTACTCAATGTTCCTTCAGCGTAAGATACTAGACTGGGCTAAGAGATGATTGTGCATAAGAAGCATTAAAAGTCTGTGTCTCTTTACAGTGAGGCTTTTGGACTAGTGCTGAGGTGTTTTGCTTGCAAAAAGTGAATCTGATTTTATTTTTTTATGCCAAATATGGTTTTGGTTCTGAGGGCTGGATTCTTTTCTCCTTCCCATGGCAGGTTTTCACCTCTCCTTGCTGTGCCTTTGATTCTTTCTATAGGATTGCTCCCATGTAAGCACAGTGTAAAGCTGAGCCCTGTGTTAAACTTGCCCAGTGCTGTGAGGAAGAAGGAGGCTACATTTCTAGAATTACTGGAAACGTACAGACATATAACATTAGGGAATAAATCCTGACAGCCATCCTCATGTACAGTGGATCTATTTAAGAGAATACATAGTGAGTAGAATAAGGTCTCAAATTATACCAGTATGTGGGTGCTGATACTGAGAGAGCATCATTTCAGCCTTCAGACAAAATCCCATTTTCTGAAATTAACCTTACAGCTACTCTTTGAGCCAAATAACCTCTATCTTTTTCCCACTGGAAAAGTAGGAAAGAGAGCAACTATGTTGCTCTGTTTGTCTGCAGTCTGTCTGGGTCTTATCAATTAAAGCCGCTTTAAAAAGATGGGGACCTTCAGTTTTTATGAGCACCTGTGTACCCGCTAGGGACAGAACTGTATGGATTAGGGTTATGGGAATCTCTAGGAACATATCTTTGTTCTGGGATCAACCAGTAATAGGGTTTTATGTAGAAGGAATAGCAAAAATCCTGAGGGATTCATTCCAATTATATCCCCAATTAGGACAAAAGAGTTAGTTTAGTTTGGTAGGGTTTCTGCATTCTTAGCAGTTATAAACATTTGTTCCTTTATATGGTGGTGTTAATTAACATTATTAAAATTTACTACAGGCTTTCTTGTTCCCAGACCAACCGAGAGGTCATTAACCACTTGCAATTAAACAAAGGGTAAAAAAGTATTTTTCTGAAGTTATTTGAAGTTTTAAAGGATCAATCTTAATATTGGTATTGGATTAGAAATGGGGATTGATTATTATAATTTACTTTTTATAAAATTATTTATCATTTGCTGCAATCTATTTTGAGTTTACATTAAATATTGTGTGTCCCTTCTGTCTTTGTTATGAGCTACAAAATGCTGCTGAGTTTGCTATGAAGATATTGTATGGGTCTTTATTAACTCTTCACTGAAGAGGAGCTTCATATTGCTGCTCAGAGCTAAGAAATTCTCTCATAAGACCTCAACATCTTTTTTTTTTTTTTATCACTGTTCAAAATAATGTGGTGCTCTGTTGCCCTTATAACTTTGACAGATGATTAATTATAAGTTCGGGGTACTGTGGTTCAGACAGAAACCTAATTGGGTATTTGTGAACCAAATGTGAAAATTTTGAATGCAGGTCCATGCTTCAGTGATGCTTTGATATCTCTTTTCAGAGGTTAAATCCTCTGTTTTGAAATATATGAATACACACCGTCTGTTTCTCTCTTGTGGATGTATATATTTCCAGGCAAAATCATAATTTAGCTTTGCATGAGGTGATAAGGCTTTATCAGTAACTACAGGGTAAAGAATATTTTTAAGAATAACTTCATTGTCTTAAAAAAGCTGTACATTAAAAATCCTGGATACGTGAGGAAGTATTTTCTAAAACTCTAGAAAATATGGAAATTCACAGGTCGAATGCCCTAAAACCCAGCAGTTTTGCTTTGCATCTCTGACCTTCCCTTCTGGGCTGCTTTCAATAACATGTCAATAGAAGAAAGAGTGTCTGAGGCACTTTGGTGTTGCTAAGTGCCTCAAGGATTTGGCAACCTGGTGCCAGCCTGGTTTCAGATTGCTTGAGCCACCTCTGGTCCCCACTTCACTCTGCCAGAACATATGGATGAATCTGGTAGTTTCACTGTATTAATTTGATTTTATTTGCAGAATTTTCCCACAGACCAAAAATTAAGCACATGCTTAAAGATTTTGTTGAGGCAGACCCTATGAATCTGTGGAGGTGTTCCTGTAAATCTCACTGTGGGTTTTGATACCAAATTGTTCACTTCAAACCATGTCTTAGTGACAGTGACTGCAGTGAAAGATGAATGTTGAAACCTACCAAGGTGGGATTGAAACTGAAGTGATATTAAATTCATCATCCACTAGAAACACAGAGTTGAAAATAATTCTTTATAGAGGAAATAAATAACTTAATTTTTTTGGATATAGAATTGTGGGATATTGAAAGGCAAGAAACTACTGGACTTTCAGAGGCTGAGATCAAACAATTAAGGTATTTTCCTTCTTTTATTGCTATCTGCAGGTTTGTGTGAAGCACATTCCTGACTTGACATCTGACGAGTGTGGTTGATCAGAGTACTGGGATGGGTATTTTGTGTAAGATTCCTCTACATTTGACTAAGTATCAAGTCTATTGCAACTGTTTAATGCCAGTACTTAAGTAAAATATTGGCCCTTGGGCTTCCCTGCAGAGAAATGGATACCCTAATTCCAATCAGTTTTTCCCTGCTGCTGTCATATCTTTCTACTTTTTTTTTTTTAATCTTTGTACATAGCTCAGAGCATCATGACTTACAAGTGGGGCAATGAACATGATTCTCTACCACAGTCGTATTTATTTCTAACACCTCATTGGACCCAAACTTCATTTTCCCCTTGCTTGTGGTGGCAGGGAAAGTCTCAGGACTAAGATGTCTCTGTCCTTAAAGGCATGTCATGGCCTAAAGAATTATATAGAACTTGTAATGCTGTTTTCAGTTGACAGTATTCACATGACTGCTGTATGGAGAGGACAACAGGGTGAAGTTTGCTGTGAAATGTTGTCCATGAAGAAAACCAGCCAGGGCACAAACCCTACAAAACCTGCACCTCCGTTTTGTTCATTAGGTGTCCCTCATTTATTTATTTCCCCTGAGGGAAAGCAGTAAACAAGCTGTTATGTAGAATTATTCTGGAAACCTGTTTCTAGTTTCCTAGAAGAAATCCCAACTCTCCTTTGTATAGCAGCATGTATTAAAATCTTCAGCGAAGAAGAAAAACAAAATGTTGCCCTGAGATGACATTTCTTCAGAGATTTTTCATCATGCCAGTGTTTAGGTTGTGTTTTATGAAGTCCCTTTGTCAGGAGAGAATATCAGAGCGAAATCTGTGGCAAACTACCTTCCAGCCGTCGATGCCTCTGAGCACGTCAGTCATGCACTGAAGCTGCTGGCACAGCTGGTACTCTGTACACAGCAGGGAGTATTTTTAACACTAAAAATGTGAGTGTGACAGGTGCACATTTTATTAGAACTTTTTTATTGTGCATTAGTGGAGAGTAGAGAGCTAGCAGCACTTTAACAAGTCTTCAAGTAAGTGAGAAAACAAATAAAGGTCTATGGTACATATTCACGTTTGTTAGCCAAGTATGGGTAGTTCACAGCAGCCTAATATTTCAGTGTTTCAGAAAAAAAACCCTAGATGAATTTTGAGCAGCTTGCACAGCCAGAACCACTCATTCTTTTTTATGAGCTTCATTTGCATTTATACTCTTCCCTGCTGTTGTTGAGTACGCCCCTTTCACTTGTCCTAAATCTACAATTGCACTGGCTGCACTTAAGTAGCTGTTTCCTACTGATATATTGATTATCACACTAATTACATCCGGGGTCTGTAGATGGGCTAACAGAACCAATTTATTTGAATTTTTAATAGGGGGAAAACTCTCCACAACTAATTAATTCTACAGGGATGGATCTGACTCTTCTCTCTCTTTATTTTTTTTCCCCCTCTCTCCATCAAAGTTTTTGATAAGTAGGGGTTGTGCTAAGACCAGAAAATATGTGGGGACAAAATGCATGATGCTTTTATCTGGTAAATTTTCACATCCTTCTCTTTTGATTTTTCTTTTGTCTGCTTTCTGCTTGACAGTAGATTTTTTTCCTGATGTGGTGTCATACAGTGGCTCCTGGTTCTACAATCAACTCGGTGTATGCAGCCTGCTGTGCCTATTGAGGTCAGAGAGGTTGGCTGCTTACCTGGAGCACACTGCAGAAATGGGCCATGTATATATTAACTCATCAGTTAACAGCTGGAGCAAGAATCTTTTTTTTTTTACAGCCACCTTAGTAGTATTATATGCCTGTGCTTTATTCAATTTGACTTAGAATTGGACACCTTCAATAATTTTATGTCTGTAACACAGTTGAACCTTTCAGTAGGGCTTTCTCTAAATTGTGAGACGTTCCAGATGTTTTTCTAACTTTATCTGAAGTCGTGTAGTCTGAAATCTCAGGCATCTGTGTGATGCACCTCCTATGACAGGTATTTCACAGTGGATTAAAAGATATTTTAAAATGGCAATGAAATGCTGCTTTGAGTACAAGCCATCATGAGGAGCTGCATAGTGCCTGGTGATACATTTGCAGTGTAATGAGACTTTTAGCCTTTTACATCTAGACCTTCTCTGAATTCAGGATGTGGAGAGCGTGAGAGCTATTACCACTGCTTGGTGGCTCTTTTGTGGTTTCTCTAAATTGATCTCTTGATCTAAGGTCTTATGAACATGTGCATTGCCAATGGATTTTGATATGTCTGCAATGATAACTGTAGTACAGAAGTCATAGGACTGCCTATTATCACCACAGCCTTAATGAGGACCATACCTCTCACACTATGATAGGTCCTAGGAGAGGTATTGATCTGGGAAATGTCTATTTTCTGATGTTTTTAATAGTGTTCCTATGTCAGGATGCTGGATTTCCCATTTGTCAAGACTGTTGTCTCCATGAACATAGAATTTGCCTGAAAAAATAAGTGCAACTACACTAATTTACCTTGAATTCTACACTCACCTTGAATTTTTTTCAGTAGTGTCTTGGAACAAGCTTGCTTGACCTGCAGATCAAATTTATTGGGAAAATGAAAGTTATAAAGGTGTTTAAATAACACAAACAGAGTTTAAAAATGGACACAATTAAAGGCAATTTAATGAGTACAACACAAGAAAAGTACTAAATTATCTGGAGCCAAGCTCAGTGAGAGGTTTTGCAGCATCATTCTGCACACTGTAATGCATAATTTAAAGTTGGGCATTTTAGAAAGAATTACATTAGTTTAGTCTGGAAGGCATTAGAGTATAAATCAGAGAGTCTCCATCTCAGAGAAGCTTAAAGAGCTTCAAAGGTTAAGTAGAAGATATAAAACTGATATGATATGTTTGTTATGGGCCTTCAGAGAAAGTGGTGAAGCAAGCAGGATGGCAAGGTTACTTCAATATCGGGAGAAAAAAATCCCACATGGTCTGGGAGCAACTCATGGGATTTGGGGCTGGGCAGCAAGGATGGGAGTATCCCAGAAGCATTTGGAAAATTATCCTAAAGTCTATGCATGGAAGTAAAGCAGTTTTAAAGCTCTCTGTTCAGCATATACGAATTGCTGGTCTAGAGAACAAAGACAGACATCTTCAGGAATCTCAAAAAACTATGTAGAGGAAAGAAGTTGTAAAATTGATTTTTAACTATGATCTGGGTGGTTGGTTGTGATGTCAGAAAAGGACAAACATAGTGGCTATTTGCTTTTGTAAGGAAAAATCCAGTAAGGGTGGTACAGACAGGCTGGGAAGGCAGTTTTTCTGAGGGGACTGATGCAGAGGTGAGTCTCAACTCCTTCCCATTGGGAGGGAGAATTCACAAAAACTGGAATTTAATATCCAGTCTTGTATAATTCCTGTGTAACCTGGAGTAAGGCGTTTATTCTTTGATTTTCAAAGGCAGATAGTGAAGGGAGGAATTCATGTGGACTCCTTTGAAAATCCCCTCTTCAATCTCTTTGTATCTCACCTCTCACAGGCAGGACACTTCTGTCCTCTGCTTCTGTCTGTCTTCTTGTTGTGAGCTCCTTGGAACAGGACCCGCCTCACTTCGTGAGTGTGGACAATTCATTGTACAGGAGTCCAGGAATGAGCTGGAACCAAAAAGAGATGTGTGATGACTAGGTAACAGTTGTCACTTTGTAGCTTTGCAATAATGACAGAGCAAGATGTGACCACATCTCTGTCTATCCAGAATACAAACTGCACCATCTACACCCGAAGCAAATTGGAGGCATCCAGAATTATGGAATAGTGTATATTCTGGATGGACAGGGATGTGGTCACACAAGTTTCGCTGAGGTCTTGACAACTGTGGTCAAATCTTGAGGTGTGACCATTGCAAATTAATCAATCTGTGCAAGCTCCTCCTTTAGGAACAGATTTTGCCTTCTCACACTAAACTAAGGTTTATCAGATTTACAGCAGCTCTCTGTATCTTTTCCTGAACTCATTATAGTGGCCCCTTTTACTCCTCCAAGCTATGTTTTATTCTTCCTGCATAGTTTCACTGTTTCTCAATTTAGAAGCTCTGACAGTTCTTCCCAAATACCTCTTCCAGCACTAGCTCCTTTTCACTCTTGGGGCTGAAACAGGCCTTTTCAAAGCATTCATCTCTTTTGGAGTACAAAATTACACTCTGAGGAGCAATCCTATGAGGAAGGAGAGAAGCAGGAATAGTCAGCAAATATATGGTCAGAAAAGTCAAAGCTGGGAGGAAGGGGGTGGTGATTTATGATGTTGCCAAAATAGAACTGGAGAGAGAAAAAAAAGTGCCAAGAAAGATGTTGGAAAGGACAAAAAGAAAATGTGGGATACATGGAGAGATAGAAGGGAAGGAAGAAGCTATAAAATGTATTTTTAAAAATAAAGAAGGTGAAAACTGTTTATTCTTATGTACTGAGATGGTGATTCATGTGGCTCCCTGAGGGTAGTTTGAGGACTCTGTTATGCTGAGCATCTAGTACAAACAGTAAAATAATTCCTGTTGGCTCATGGAGCTTGTAATTGGAGATTATGCTGCTGAATCTTGAAGTACCATTCTTCAGTTATAGGAACTGTCATGATGACCACAGATAAATGCAAAATGGGAACTTACTTTGTAGTGGGATTCAAATTGGTGAAACCCATTTTTGTGATTAATTTTAGTGAAGTCTGAAAATCAAAATTAATCAACGTTTTTCACAGAAGACCTTTTAGGAGTCAGTTGGAATTCTGCTTTCTGATTTGGATGGATAGATACATTTCCTTTCACAGGGTTGATATTTTATTTTAGTTTCACTATATGTAAAGATCCATAGTGTTTAAAGTGTAAATAATATATAATGTATTTTTCCATAGGCAATGACATGAAAACATTGTGTGCTGTCCAATACTTTGTGTCTTTCTTTTACCTGGGTTGGAAATTTTTCTGTCCTTTCAAAGTGAAACTAGTATTTAATTTTTGCTGGAGTGGCACAGTCTGAGTAACAAACAGTTCTATGACCATTTCCCTCTGGGATGATGTGATCACTGCAGTTCATAGAGTATGGAATAAAAGGTGCTTCCCTCATAAAATCACAGGGACAGAGAAAAAGCACTGATGATTTATGTTGGATGAGATTTCGACCCAGAAGCTTTGAACATGCAGTAGCTGTTATTTACTCTAAGTCACCATCAATCCCAGGCAGGAAAGACTACTAAGAGCCTTTTCTTTGAGGGCTGGCATTCTTTCCCACAGTCCCCACCACCCCTTCTTTACTCTCTACCTTAGGTACTTTAAACGGAAATACTCTCCTGTGCTGGAATGGATGTCCTGTGCATCAGGGCTTTTTACATTATCTTGAGTGCATATGGAACCTGGGAAATATCTATTTTATGAGTTACGTCCTACTGTAGATTTATGATAAGATGAGTTAAACAGTAAAATATTCTTTGGATCATCTTTACACATGACTGTTTTTTACTGCAATGGCTTAACAGGTTTCTGGTATATATTGCTTATTCTACTGCCTGAGAAACTGGTATTCCATCGATGTCTGTGCTGGCTGGTCCATAAGAGAAGCTGCTTTGACAAACTCCACGTTCAGTGAGTCGTGTTGGCATCTAATTTTTGAGGGAAGAAAAGACTAAAGCAAAAATACATTTGGATGACTTTGTGAGGCGGTTACTGTGCAAACTGTGCTGGTCTTGCTTGTGTTAACACATTGGCTGCAGAACAGTGGCTGGTGCCTGCTGTAGGAAGTGAGGGCTCTTTCAGTGGGGAAGGGTGGGTGGGTATGTGCAGCTTCCTGAAAGAGGTCCTGGGTGAAGATGGCTAGATGTCCAGAAATCTTAGGCAGTCATGCTACAGTGAGTGGATGGAGCAAAATGGAGTGTTAAAGCTTCCTTGCCTTCTAACATCTCCTAAGAAATGCCTGCCTGGTGATACCAGGTGCAATGGAGAGTGAGAAGGGATAGGAGGTGAGATTTGGATAGCAAGGCAGCATGAAGCATAGCTGGGGTTGGAAGGTCTGTTGTGATTTGTGCCTTTTATGGTGAAACCTTAGGCTTTCACACCTTGACATTTGTTGAAAGGAAGTAGCTCTTGTCCAACTAAAGCAAATGGAAACTGCTCTTTATCCCAGTCAAATTCTTTCCTGTTAAATTTCACAGATTAAGGAAATAAGCCCTTTGTATTTTAGGGAAACACTTTTTGCATTTGGTTTTATGATGACTGAGGGTCCCTTCTGTAGGGCAAATTGATTTCTGAAGCATTTGTTACAATGCATAATAAATATTGTTTCAACTACCAAAGACAGAAATCTTATAAACAGAACATTCCCAGATTACACCAAAGAAACAATCAAAGGACTTCTAGTTCTGATGTATTTTGCTTGCAATTTCTGATCATTCTTGGAGGAAATTTATGTTTAAACAGGGAGCCTCTCCCTCAAACTACTTCTGCTATTGCAGACAGCTGAATCCCAGAGAACATCAGCAGTGTAAACAAGGGATGAGCTTTGCCATTCAGTAAATGGAAGAAAATTTCCTTTTCTTTTTGGAAATGACAATAAAAATGAGCAACATTGGGTTTCCTGCACAAACCATCTTTTTTTCCAATTTTGTCAACTCAAGTGATGTCTCAGCATTGAAGGCTACTGAAAGACAAAGACATCTGCCTGCTCTTAAAACCTACGTACAGCTGTTGCTGTAAAATTAGTACTGTAACTCTTTAGGGATTCACTGAACTCTGGAGATTCCTTTGCTGATCAGAGAGAAAGAATATCCAGGATGGCATTATTAGCACTTGAACTATCATTCAACATTAAATTCTTTGTGATTTCACAGAAGGGATGTGCTGCCAGAAGAGATCATCCATTAAAAGTATGAATTAGCAGAAAAGAGATCAACTATGTTTTTGCAATGAAGGGGTTGCTGAAGAATTAGCAATGAACTGAAAGTGGGAACAGGTTTTATGACCCTAATTGTGTCCCTGAGACTATCTTGTTTTATCTTGGATGCCTAAGTTAGCAGCAGCATCAAATCTCTCAGAGAAAGAAGTGGATGCTGTCATTTATGGAAGCACAGAGAGAGCCAAAGCAGAGAGATCTGGTAAATCTGTGTGCTTATTCACCAGCAGAAAACCTGCTTCTTTTGAGTCTGCTCTTGATAGTTCACTCAGTATCTTCCCATCATTTCAGTGGATGACTTCTAGGGAACAGTGGGTCCGACTGACCAGTTTGTCCTTATCAGTTTTCCCCTTCAGTCCTATGAAGGAAGGACATTGCTTGCCCTTAACATGTAACCTGCTAGAAACCATTGCCTTTACTTCAATGGCCTTTAAAACAGTGTATCATATTTAATCACACAAGGCAATACTGATTTTTCACTGGTTTCCCAGTAACATGTAAGGGACATAAATACAGTACAGATTAGCTGACTTAAAAATAGGAGATGCAAAAGACTGCACAAATAGCATAATTTCAGTATTTTAGGCTTCCTTCTATGGTGAAAGGATGAATGGGACTGGAGGGCCAGGGGTGACTACAGTTACAGGGGGTGAAGTAATTGCCTGCCCTGGACTGAGCCTTTCTAAAACAAAGAATCAGTCCTCTTTCCAAATATAATTATTTCTTTGTTATTTTGTTGTATACCGCTTGGGAATTGAAAACTATTTTTTCTCATAGCAGCTCAGCAGTGTGTGTTTTTTGACATGCTGTACCAGCCTTATGGTAAGCTGGAAAGGTGTCCATGGTGTTGTTATAGTATTTGAGGCAAATTAATTTGCTGCTATAATCCTTGTACAAACCATAGGCTGAGAGTCCAAGACTCTTTGGCACTACATATAAAAGAACAATGGAAATAGTATTTATTATTATAACACAAATGCTCCCTGTGATGGTAAATCTTTTACAAAACTGCAAAAGTTAAGTAAAAGTAAAAAATTGTATTTTGTGCCTTTTCCTTAAGGATTTAAATCTTGAGAGTATGGTCATGAATTTATTTAATTCTTCTTGGGACACAAGTTTAGGAGACTACTGAGGTGCCAGGTTACACCACATTCCTCTGGACTCACATTTCTCTTAACTACAAATCAGAGATTATAGGATTCCCGTCTCTGTACCTCAAGGCAAGTGTGTATCTGCTTGTGTGTGTTTGGAAATAAATATTTGTATGACTGTACACAGATTCCCATCTCTCTAACTGGAGGCAAATGTGTATCTGCTTGCATGTATTTGGAAATAAATATTTGTATGACTGTACCTAGACTGTTGAAAGCTTTACAACTGACTTCAGTGGATTAAACCTGGTTTTGAGACATATCTCTCTGCTTTGATTATCTTTCAGGCTTCAGGCAGCATCTCAGGTAGAGATAGTAAAAATTTTCTATGAGGTTTTTTTGTTGTTGTTGACACTTTTTGTTAGCATTTCAAACTTGCACAGATCGAATGAGGAACATGGACAAACCATGAAATCTGTGAAATATTTCCAACTTGTTTGGTGAGTGATGATGAAAACCCTAGACTGAGATACAGGAGATTGTGCTGTTTGCTTTGCTTCTTGTATCCGATTTGGTTGCAGTTCAGAGGACCAGAGCTTAAGGCCGTGGTTAAATATTAGACAGCCGTGCTGTGTAAGCTGGTTTTAGCAGCCTCTGCCCAGTGCCTCTCCACTCTATTGTGCCAGCACAGCGAATGCATGTCTGTGCAGTGAAATGCATCAGGGCACCGATTCATTTGGAAGATAACTTTGTAAAAAATAATAGGAAAAATGATAAAAGAATGGGTTATATTTCAGCTGGATCAGTTCCTGATGCAATTCACAGCATTGTTGCCTTGTAGGAAGCTGAGCTGGCACAACTGAGAGAGCAGCTTAGGGACAGATAGCTGATATTGCAGCGGGTACTGAGGCCTCAGTGTAGTCTCTAGCAGAAGAGATATGTCCAGAGAGGGCCAGACAGTTAACCTCAGTGAGGGTCTATTGGGATACCCCTGCTCCCCTGAGGGTGCTAAGCCAGGCATGTGTGCCAGTCTCTGTGGGACATGAAGCACAATTTCTCTCATTTCCGTTTTTGATCTAAAATGTTGTAGGAATATGTGATGTTCCACAAAGGGCAGAAGGATGTATGCCTGCTTTGGTGAGATTTCCAGCACATTTTCACAGATTCAGCTTGTTTAGACAGTTTTGGTAAGATTCTGTAAAACTCTTGATGTTCTCAGTGCTTCTGACTTAGGTGAACCTGAACCCTTTTGGTCTGTGTTGGAAAGAAAGAAAATAACCTGGAGTGGGAAGGAGGGTTTTGGTGGGAAGGCAGTGTAGTGTGGGGAGAAGAATGAAATATTTTTGTCATGTCTTTTAGTATTTGAGAATCTGTACATGATCCCTCTGTGTTTATGCTCCTGGAATTAAATTTGAATGTTCTTAAACATTGACAAATATTTAATGTAAATTTGCGGTGTTAACAAGAAACTCGAAAGCAGACCTTTGAAAAGCGGAAGCGTCGTCTATATTTTCCTAGTCTGACCTGAATGGCTCCAATGATTTTACACTGGGTTTCCTGTTGTGGAGAGAATTATTGTCCTAAATGACGATAGCACTTCCGACCCTCACTGAGGGATCTTGGGGAGAAATGTATTTAAGCTGTGAGGCTCTAAAACACTGTGGCAATGGGAACCATGGAAATACAATAGACAGAGCTTGGTCCTTGCACACATCCGTCTCCTGCTGCCTTCTTCAGACAGGGGAATGTTTGCTCTCACTGTGAGATGCCTGTCTCAGAGGAAGTGCTGCTTTTTGTTTGCGGCAGGCTTGGTGACTCCCAGACTTGGAACGGTCTGAGTTTCTCTAGGACAGAACTCAGTAAAAAGTTCTTAGGGTTGTTACGCTCCAGGGCCCCGGTGACTGACTGTGTGAGTGGCATCTTTATAGACTTCTTTATAGCAGGAGTTTCCTGGGTGGATGGCAGTCAGGCTGCAAGTTTCCCAGAGTTCAGACTTCTGTATGGCTTAGATCTGGCCATTAAATCACAGATGTTTCTTTGAAAAAGCTGAGTGTGCACCAAGTCACTCCTTTCAACATAGCGTGTCTAACGACTTGTGGAAAGCACAGACTGAATGGAACTGCTATTTGATTTAAGTATGCATTTGGTCATTCAGTATATAAAAAACCTGCCATGTGGCTGTGTTCCTGAAGACAAAGAGAGTGATGCATATGGTTTGCAGATATTTATGTAAATATTTTTGCATTTGCATCTCTACCTTTAATAAATAACACTGAATCCAAAGTGTTCTTAATAATAAATGTGTGCTGAGCTAACTAGTAAGTATAGATCTAAACATCAAAACAATTAGAAGTGCTAAATTTACCAAAAATGCCATATGTATGTCTTTGTATATACATCTGTGTGTACATAAAGATCATTATATTGTGAAAATGGGCACGCAGTGCAGTCTGCCCAATCTCAAACTGGGGGTAGGAGTGAACAATCTGCTCTCAATCAAAATAAAATGCTTTATGTACAAGCAATGTATATATTGAAGATTTTTTTTTCATACATACAAGAAGAGGTTTTTTTACACGCTTTCATCTTCCTCTCCCAACCCCCATTTTAAGCACTTAAACACCTAATTTCTAGACATTTTGAAACTAGCTCAGGGAGAGTGAGAAAATGTATTCATGATGGTTGCAAATAGAAACTAAAACAATTTCCCTGTCACCCAAAAGATATAGTTACTCTTCAGGTAAAATCTTCACCAAAGCAATGTGAACTTTTCCTTGCTTCCTTCCTTCCTTTCTCCACTGTTGCAGTGAAAACTAAACTGCCCTCTTGTGTAGGTTATCATTTCCAGACCTGAACAATGCTTATCTGGCAGAGCAGCCGGACAAATAACACAGCACTCAGCAGGATGAAGCTCTGTATTTTAGTATGGTGAAGGCAACCATTCAAAAGAAGAACAAAGTCAAATAATTTTAAACCATAGAAACAGCTTGTGGATCATTGAAAAGCAACACATTTGGAACACAGATGGCTGTTTTTTCTCCCCAAAAATAACAAATGAAGAAAAAACCCTCCCTTTGTTATTTTTATTTTTTATGCAGTATTTATACTGACTAGCTATTCAGACCTCCTTATGGACAAGCCAAATGAGGTCTTTGCGCTGATGAACACCCGGTCTTAATTACTTTTAACAGAATAAGAGATGATGGTTAGAAAGCTTTTGAAAAGGAGTCAAGTTTTCATTTCTTCTACTCTGCTGATGCAATTTTTTCTTTCTGATAAAAATAATTCACTTAGATTTGGAAATATGAAAAATAGTATGTGGTCCAGTTAGGGGCTGATAACCTCTGGTTATCAGCTAATGCTGAGAGCAATAGGCTGTCTTCCTAATTAAGTCAGTGACCAGCCAGGGGAATGGGCCAAGGATTTACAACTGCACATGCTTGGATAAGAGCAATCATTTTTTCAAGGCATATGTCAGTCCTGAAGCCTGCCATCAAGCCAGGACTTGGGCAGACCTCTCAACCTACTGCTGTTTTAATGTATAAGACCTCTGCTCTTCATGTCATGCAAACATATCTGAGAATGGATTATGTTACAGCCATGGGGCTTTGTCTGGGATCATGTCTTGGCAGGGGCTATAATATGAACCCCTGACCATGGAATGTGAACTCTGTGGCTGTGGGGCACTGTTACTAGTTATACATTCAGTTGGGAAGGATTTTATCCAGTATAATAGTCTCTACCTTCCTTAGTGTTCCTAAGAGTGAGGTCATGATACTGCCCTGCAAATGGCCCTTGTCTTGGGCTTGGTGTGTGGGACTAGTTGGGTTGGATTATGGGTGGACGAGGGCTGGTCATTTTGTGCTGGCCTTACACACACATCAGGAGATTAAGTAATTATTTCTCCGGTCTTTTCCTACTGTGCACAACAGCCTACAGTAAACTACTGATATTTTACTCTTTTTAAAACACCAAACAGTAATCCTTGTTAGATGCAAGGTGCCTGAGACAACTAACATTAGAGAGTCTCCAGAAAATGAATTATTTTATAATTAAGGAAATAGTAGAGTCTGCATAAGGTTGTCTGCTGCAAAATCAAATAAGGCTGTAAAATGTCCAACCGAACTCCAGCCCAACCCAAATAGAATCAGCAAAAAATATGCACTGTGGCTGTTTTGGCTGCTGGGCTTGTTTTGTGGTGCGTCACCATCTCTGATGGCCATGTGTGTGCTACCAGAGGAGATTCTGTTACCAGTCATCACTTCAGCAGAAGCTGGAAATAAAAGATGGAACTTTTATGCTCTTCCATTCTTTTCTTTACACCAGAGTGGCTGGCTGCTTTAATGAGTATTTAAGTGAGGAATAAAAAAGGTAAGATAAGGACTGCTAGAAAATGAGTTATTCTTGGCTTTCTTATGTTCCAGCATATTTCCTGTTACACTATAATGAAGGATTTTATTTTTTCAAATGGTATTTTTGGAGCCATACACCTAATCAGTACATGCTCCACAATCTTCCTATCTTGTACCTAGTGAAAAGGTCACGCAGCGCCTGACAGCAAACAGCATTTGCTCAGCGGTGGCTTTTTTCCTCCAATGCCGCCTGCATTTCATGTAGCCTTTTTTCCTGAACCCCTCTGGTGTACATACCTATTTCACTGGCAGTCGTGCTGTTGTGCACTCGTGACTCAACACGGAATCCGCAACGACGTCTTTTTTGTTCAGTAAAAAATCCTGCTTTCAGAAGGCTTGTGGGTGGGCAGCTCAGGATGAGCTGGGAGAGTGGTTAAGGGTGATGTCCTGCTCACAAAAAGTCTCCAACACACTTCCTGTCTTCCATCACTGTGTTGCTGTTGCCTTGCACGGGAAACTGAACATCTATTTTCATTTACGAGTTCTCCCAAGCAGAAGCTGAGAGGGTTTGAAAAGGGAATGGGCTGATTTGCAATTAGAACCATGCAAATAGATGCTCTACATTTTGCAACGCTACATAAAATGAAGGTGAGGAGAACATCAAACAGAAAAGTATTAATAGCATGGTGTTAATTTGTGGGAATGTGTTTCCAGGTAAAGAGGCCAGAAGTAGGATGTGCAGTAGTCTGGTAAAATATCTATGTGAGATAATGTGAAGCAACCACATCTTAAAGATGTATAAAGTACTTTTTTTGAGATTGTTTAATTGGATAAAAAATGTATGAAGGGAGACATAACACCATGACTTCCAGCTCCTTATAGAAGAAGCCTTTAATTACTTTTTATGTATATTTATGTGAAGCTATTATGAGTAAGACAAGTATTTCTTTCTTTGCTTTTAACTTTTTTTATTAGTAGTTGTCAAGACAGTCTCAAGCCAAACCCCTGCATCTCACAACTTTGATCTTTAGAAAAGTTCATACTGGTTTTAAATTTTAACTTATCCTTCATCCATTTAATAGGTCTAAAACTCACTTTTATAGTATTAAAGGAGAAGAAAATATTGAGTGGATGATTTCCTTTTTGGGTAAAATGAGAGATTACAGAAATCTTGAATCAAATCTGAACACTTCTGTAGGTTGTAAAAATTTTTTTACAAACTCATTACAAGGAAAAAAACCAGGTTTGCCAAAAGCTTAGCACTTCTTCACTTCAGCTGGAGGTGGAAGCACAGGCGCTGGGATACTGTGAAGAAAGAAATTTTTTTTGTTTTCCGGGAATGGAGGATATTATAAAATAAAGATATATATTTAAAAGAAATATTTGAAGTTTTCATGTTTTGGTACCATTTCTGGTTGTATGACTAATTCTGCAGCTTCTTATTCCTTCTTAAAGCTATTTTCTTGATAAACAGTGGATAGGACATTTTTTTCCTGTAGGACCTGTGGGAGCCTGTAGGTGACCACTGAGGGAAATAATACTTAAGATCCAAATGGGCAAGGTTTAAGTGCTGCTTTTTCCAGTCCCACTTCAATCAGAGAAGTGACTGCTACTACTGTAATGATGAGTAGATGCTCCCAAAGATAGGTGAATATTAAAGGTTGAAAATCCTCAGGGAATCACATGCCCTTCTCATGAACTGCTGGAAATACGCTTCATCATCAACTACATTCTGTGGGTAGATGCCAATTATATGAAAGCCCTTCTCTCTAGATCTGTTAGTGTTATTTCAGTGCTTGGGGGCTGGAGCTTAATACAATATGCTCTTTTCTTCTCTGACTAGTAAAGCAGCACAAAATAGAATTATTAGTATAAATACACGTTGCCTACAAAATGTAAATCCAGCAATTAGACTTTTCCCTGATGGTGCTCTCTAATGAGTGTTACCATATTCTTTGTGTTGCTGTAGGGAAGCAGTGGGTGTAGCAGTGGGGCTTGGCTAATTTACGAGGGAATCCTCAGGATACAAAATTTTTCCTTGATAAGAGGAGAAGCAGCTTGCTTATCTCAAGCAAGCTTGCCTCCCAAAAGTACAGCACTGGGAACATCAGCATTTACAGCTTATGATATGATTGCTGAGGCCTTCTGACATGTGCAAGCTGGTGAAAACCTTTATGGAAGGAGTTACTTAATCCTCTTTAATTTTGAGAAACTCTGTAGGTGTAGGGATAGCTCTGACAAGCAAGAGATGGCTGGGGAGGGTTGTCGGACAGTTTGAGAAGTCTGGTGTTCCCTGTTTGGGTTGAAAAATATATTTGCCCTTTCTCATTTGGGTGTGTAAGACTGTTGATATTTATGCATTCATTTTTGTAATTTATGGCCCTGTGCTGTGGGCCTTGGTTTGTATGTGGTGCCATGACTGTGCTGTAATTATAGATGGTGAAACTTTTGGTAAAACTGCAGTGGAAAATGCTTCTGATTTGAAAGTAAAATGCTGATATTGTCTTGTCAAGACAGCATCTTATACCTTTGTGTGACCTCTCTAGAAAAAACCCTGACCCATGGTAATCTAATTATTGTCTGTTGTGATGGGCAGATAACAAAGTAAATATTGGAGTGGACTGATTGCCATCTCCACTTTAGGAGAGGGACCTTGACAGCCTTATTTCACTGAGCCCAGCTGCTTCTACTTTTTTTTTCTTCCTTCTGTGTGATGAGTTAGTAGTTTGTGTTGTTGGAGGAACTCTAGGGCAGCTGATAGTAACCCTAGAATCATATCTTGGAAGTGCTGAGTGATAACTCTTCCCTCTCTGCTTGAGGTTTTTTTCACTCTCAAAGCTATCTCTGTTGGTGGGAGACCCTGGCAAAATAGAAACTAAGGGGGGATGCAGATGCTTAGCGCCCAAAAAAATCAGGTTTGATAGTGGGGACCTGAGATTTGGGTCCACAAATGTAAGGAACCTTAAAGATCACAAATGTAAGGAACCTTAAAGATGAATATAATTTATATGGTACTTAAGTAATGTCAGAAGATATAAATGACATCAGGGTGAATATATGTGCTAAATCAGCTTGAATGCCTTGGTTCATTATCAAATTTCTATGTGGTTTTCATTATATGTTCCTGAGGGTGCATCCAAGGAGTTTTCTGCAGGCAGGCAGAAACTCATTTTTCTTCTGCTTTGAGCCGACCTACAGTTGTGTAACCACATTAGGTCTAAACCAAGCTTTACAGAAGGATACACCCTTAGTGCTGATATAATGCACCCTTGTGACTAGGCCTATGAACGTGGGAGATTTTCTTTGTGTGTTGTGAGACCACCACGTAGGACAATGTATGGTTGCTGAGATAGATCCATCCATCCATTATGATAGCTTAATGAAATTCAGCTCATCTTTCAGGAAAGAGCAGAGCAAGGGGGAGCCTGAGCTTTATGCAAGCCCACGTCAAATCTTGAAGCAGGTAAAACAAAAGTATTAAGTGAGAAATTCTAGGGACCCTAGGTCAAATGTTTGGCAAATATGAGTCTAGGTTGGAATGAAGTCAGGAGGTCTCAAGCAAAGGAAATCTGAGAAGTTTTTCTCATGGTAATTTTGGATTCTTCCAGGATTCATGTGGTAAGTCTAAAGGAGTCTGTGATGAGGTCTAGTCCTTCCCTGATGAAGTCAGGGGTAACTTTAGTCTGAATATCAAGAGGAATGATTGACTTTCAGGGCTTATATCTGAGGCAAAGCACATGATAGTTTCTTCACAGAATTGTGTTTCTAATACACAAAAGCCAAGAATGTACTAAAATGGGATTTTCTTCTAACTGGAAAAAAGTTTTTTTCCCCCCAAGGTATTTACTCATTTGAGAAAATGTAGAGACATTTTCTGCATTAAAAAAACCTCAAAAAACCATTTCCTTCCTTAAACAACATTTTAATGTTAAATATAAGTTAATTATACATAACTGAAAAACAGACGAAAATAAAAATTTAACATTACAACATTTACAGAACAAAATGCTGTAATTGACCCAAATTGATTTTCTTTTTTTAATCTGAACTTTTACTTAGAAAAATGACTTTGCTTTTGACATTTTAAATTCATGTGAACAAAAAATATGGTATCTCAGATATTTTTGCAAGTCAAAAAGCCATTTTCTGCCTGTTTCAACTTTATGTCTGACATCTTATCTGAACTGCCAGCTGAAAATGTGCTTGATGAGCCAAATTTAATCAGTAACTCCAAACAGTCCAATCTTTAGAGATAGAGTGCAGCCTGATTTTGGAATCTATTCTGATTTCAGAATTCCCTTTGAGATCTAAACCATGCTGTGAACTTTCGTCCATTGCAACTCTAGGAAGAGATTGAGGTATCTTGTTTCATAGCATTAATCTAGATTTTTGTTTGGGCATTTCTGAGACCAAAACGAAAGTGTTTGCAGCACTTCTTTCAAGACCTCTCAGTATTGTTCTGAAGCTTTTCCTTTCCAAGTTTTTCTCTCTAAGTTCCTATAGATACTCAGGTAATAGCAGAGATTTCCTACATTTTTTCAGTGACTAAGTGATCAAGAACTGCAGATGCACAGAAGTGTTAACAGCATTCAAAGACTTAATTTGCAGGAGCTACAGAGGAAAGGAAGAAAGAAAAAATGAAAAGCAAATATTAATGAGGTAGGACAGGCTGCACTTGAGATGGCACCGACGCTCTGCTCTTTTGGGCTCTGATTTTGAACCAGTGGGTGTCTGAACTTTGCTGGATGGCAGGCAAATGCTGGACATGATTCATTCCCCAATTAAAAACTGTGCTGTGCGCCAGGAGAATTTGGACCCTTTCTCTACCTTTCCACCCTCTCCCTTGATTTTTGGAGCCCTGCAAGGAGCGGGAATGTGGCAGGCAAATTAGAGTTAGTGCTTTGCTTTAGAGAAAGGTGCCCTGCTGGGAACAGAAGCTGCTCAAATATTTTGGGCTGTCTCCTACAGTAGCTTCAGTCTTTTGCCTACTTTGTGGTAACTACCCACCCTGATGAATCTTTAATCAGTAAAAATAAAATGGAGTTGATGATCCTTTGCCTTGCAGTGAATACCTACTGGGTTGGGAGACTGGGAGAGACATGAGAGGGATAGTATTCATTATTTATAGCCACTCCTATAGTGCTTATCACCACAGTGCCTATAAGTGAGCACCATTGACAAGGCTCTAAATGTGAGATAAAATTTAATAATGCATTAATAATAACATGCACTTGTCTGTGTCGGCAGCAGTTGTGACAGAGATGACTTAAAATGGAAGAAGGGAGAACTGCCACAGCTCAGCAAAGGTGGAAATTTGGTGGAGGAGCAGAAGGTGTCAGGGGAGTCAGGGAGAGCCATGGGCTCAGCAAGGGGAGAAGTCAGCCCAGAGGTGCCAGGGTCTGCCCAGGAGTGAGGGCAATAAAAAACACGAGTGGGAGTTCAGCAGCTTTGCAAAAATGAACGTGTTTTAACAGCATATTCATGAGTAAACAGGAATGTACTTGAACTTAATTATTAAAGGCTTCCCATGTTGCCTTGCCATATACATATGAACACATGCACAGGCCTGCATGGCTCCTGCTCTGAGGTAATGACAGAAGATGACCAAGCCTGGAGTTTGTCTTGTTAAAAGGCTCCAGTTCAAAGCTGACACCCTAGCTAAGGAAACCTCTCTCTCACTCCTCTTACTTTAATTTGCCATCCTTCTTTCTTGCTCATTTCTGTTTGCTTTTCCTGCCTCTAACCTGGAAAGAGGCAGTTCACACCCCTTTGTGTTAGTGCTGAGGAGAAGAGCCATGGGAAGCGGCTTTACTGTCCTGCTGATGGGACAGGGTGAGGAAAGAATGGTCACAAACAGAGCCAGAAGCAGGTGTACCTGGATCAATGTTGCTTTCATCCAAACCTGCATCCAGGTGAATTCATGTCTCATTCATCACTTCAGGAAGGGAGAATTTTTTTCCACTGCTACTACCTGCTTGTGGCTTATCATTCAGTTGTGTGACCTTCTACACAAAACCCCTGCACAGGTTTGGTAATACAGGTTGAGAGGAGCTGAGAAACAAGGAAGCAGTTTCTTCCAGTACAAGTCAAGAGGTCTTTTTTTTTCAAAGGAAAACCTGCAGTTTATAGAGGTGGATGCCCTGTGGCTTGGCAAAACATTATATGTTCATGACCACATTGCTCTGGTCATCTCTCCCCCCATGTACAGACAGAGTTTATTAAGTATTCTGCATAAAGAATCTGTGCTTAAGCCCATTCTCTAGGTGGAGTACCTACTTCATAAATACCTTCAGCAGTCTCAGTTCAAATATTCATGAAAGAATTCAAATATTCATTTGTTGCAATAACCACATGAGAACTGCTTTCCTATAGTGCTTTGCTGTTACCCTCAGACAACATCTACTTCCTAATTCCCTCTGCTTGTACCCCTCACCAGGTCCTCCTCTCCATGCTCATTTTTCATGAAGGCACCAAAACATCTTACAGCCCTAACAGTTAAAAAAGGTCCTGAAGTCAGTACAATGATGCACATTTACCGAAGGTATTTTTAGAGGAACGATGGATACACTCCATTATCTCACCCAGAGAAAAGTACTGCGAGACCTGTAAATAAAGAAGGGTCTGAACAAACACCAAAAGATCAGGTGGCAGGAACTGAGATTCATGTCTGCTATGTAGCCTATTTCTCTTCTATGCCAATTGATGTTATTCTAGTTGTATCAAATCTGTCCCCTGAAAAGGTCCATGGCTGGGAGAATCCATCATCTTTCGATAACCTTTAGAGTAGAGTTGTGTGACATTATGACCCTCACTAGTCAGGTATTGCATATTTGTCGTCCTCCCGCATCTGGACTCCATTTCACTGAAGGTGCCCAGGATGTGACAAATCAGTATCAGGAAAATCCTAGGGTGTTGAAAGCAAAATTTATTGTGATGAATTCACACTCAAACTACTGTAGGTTTTACAAATAGACTTTGCAGTCCATAAATCCCCAAGTTTTAAGGGAACAGATAAGCTGGTGCAATACATTCATGGAAGCTTTAGAGTGACAGATAGTGTGGTGGTCAGAGCACACAAGGTTTAGTGAATGTGATGGTGTGTTGCAGCTACAGATGCTTTCTGAAACTCTTAAGACTGGAGTTTTGTTTCTCCGAATGTCTCTGTTTAATATTAGAGCAGTACATGAAGTCCAGAGCTAAAGTTGTCAGGATCCATAACTCCTTTAGAGGATGAATATATTTGTTTATGGTGGAGATTATTGAATTATATTCTATTGCCCCAATTTCTGTTATTTTAGGCAGCAAAAATGAATAAAAGTAGTGTTGTCCCTAATTGTAAGCATGATCATCTCAGTTGCTTCATGTAAGCATATGTATTTTTATTTCTTTGTTTGGCTTGGGAAACATAAGGAATCTAGCATCGGGCTATAAGGAATTAATGATTAATTCCTCTAGAGTAAGTGGCTCTCAGCTGATATATAGTTGATATAGCC
The DNA here is from genome assembly GCF_001604755.1 of Lepidothrix coronata. NCBI lineage: Eukaryota > Metazoa > Chordata > Aves > Passeriformes > Pipridae > Lepidothrix > Lepidothrix coronata. The sequence goes on along the minus strand of NW_016690199.1, from coordinate 4,163,654 downwards.
ATTTCAACCAGCCCTTGTACCAGTCATCACATGTTGCCATAGGCTCTATGGGGAAGGGTGATGGGGAAGCAAGAAAACAGTAGATACAGCATCATGCACTCAATAGTCTTTTGGGTTGCAAGTTTTGTTTGTTTTGCTTGTTTGTTAGGCTTGTATGAAGTTACAGCTTCCCTCTCAATATAAAATCTCACTGAAAATTCAGCAGCTTCAGTCCCAAATGCGAGCACAGAGGCAGGAATGTATGAACTTTTTTTGCACGCTAAACTTCTTTTTTTCTCCTGGTCTGAGCAGTCCTTGCAGCATGCTGACATGTGGCAGGAAGCTTTTTTTTCCGAAGATCTTGCTTCCATTGCCTTAGATTATTGGCTGGTGACCATGCACAGAGCAGAAGATTTGCTGCAGTGAAAGAAGTACAAGAATTCCAAGGCTTCCCCCTGGGAAAACAGAAATAAATAAAAAGAATGAGTAAGAGCTACAGTAACAGAGACAGGGCAATGTCCATGGTGCACTTTGCTAGCTGGCATGGGAGGGAAGTGCACAATTTATGATTCCAAGAGTCTGGCTCACCTTTTAGGTATTTTATAAGATGAGCTCAGTAGGATGATGCAAGCATTGGCAACAGAATATAATGTCTCATTTCTGTTGGCTCCATCCTGTTGTCTGATTTTGCTAATTGCAATAGCTTTGGCCATCAGAGACAAATTACAAAGACTTTCCGCAAATGGTGGGGAGGGAGCTTGAATATTTTTCACACACAAGCACTTTAAAAGCAGAATTTCATAAATAAAATTTTACTTCTGTGTACACACTGAGAAGGGCATAAGGATCAGATGTCTGCATTTTGGATTAAATTTCAAAAGCCACTAAGCGTTAGAATTGAGATCATTAGAGCTGTTCTTTGAACACTGTGTCTATGTGACCCAATAGATGGCAAAAGTTAGAGCTGGGCAGAAAGGCTAAATGGCTTTGGCTTAAGGGTTTGTGTGCTTTAGCAAGGAAGAGAGTGCCAATACCAGGGCAGAGTTTTTTGGCAGCTCCTCTTTTCTCATAGCCGACCCTACTTTTTCCAAAAAAAAAAAGAAATTGAATGTTCTGGCTGGCTTGGTAGCAGAGACATCATTAAGCACCTGGGTTCCAAACAGGCGTGCATGTGTGTGTGTGTGTGTCTGTGTGTGTGTCTGTGTGTGTGTCTGTGTGTGTGTCTGTGTCTGTGTGTGTGTGTGCCACTGCTGATCCATCTGTGAAACGTGGCAAATGCCAGTGGGGACGTGCACAGGGGGTATGCAAAGCATGTGGCACATGCCCAGTCATAAAAACCTTGAGCAAACAGTGCTACATGCTGTGAAGGGACAAGAAGAGATTCAAGAGCTCGCTTTTATCCTCTCAGGTGTTCCAAGGGTAAACACCGCTGAGAAGGGAATGCCTGACCTAGGGTAAATCTCTCCTTTTCCCAGGTGTTACAACTCTTTATCCAGGTCCTTGTTTTCTCCTGCTGGAGTCAAGAATGGCAGGGAAGGAACTGATTCCCTTGGTTTAAAATAAGGTTGGGACTTTACAAGCTACAAAGAGAGGAGTTCTCCTAAGCTAACATTGTGCGGGAAGATTGGAAAATATGTTAGAGGCTCATTGGAAGATGATGGTAGGAGAAAGTGGGAATGTGTCTGAAAGCAGCATAGGATAGCAGTTAAATTGCCTTTGATGTGAGATATGAAATGCAAAGAAAAGATGGGAAAATGAATTGGAGTTGTAAGGATCCAGGCCCAAACCCAGGATCCATAGCCCAAACTTAGCCATTGGTTCATCCAATAGTGAAAGTGGCTTGCAGGAATCAACCAGTGTGCTGTTCTACCCCCACAAACCAGCATGTTCATGGCATTGAGGGCAGTGCAGTGCTGGTCAAATAGTTTTCACTGCAGTTCCCCTGAGTCTGAGGGAAGCACTATCTGGTTACAGGTCTTCCAGGCTGCCTCTCCCCTTCACACCTGGGGGCTGTCCCACACACCTCTGTTGTGCAAAGGTATGAGTGGCAACCTCCGTTGTCTGAAAGATACAGAAGGCCAAGCGCTACACCCTGGCTGCAGATATGGAAGGCAGTATTTGCTCATCCGTGGGACTGTGGGAGACATCAGATGTCTGGGATTTTGGAAAGGTTTGTGTTTTGCTTGCCACGCTGAAAATAATTATCTACTTTGAGGCAGGACTGTCATTGCAGTCACCCTACTCAAGGGATTTGGTTAATAGTCTGTGATTTGGAGCCATGGATTCACTTTTTTTCTCTTTCAAAGATCACTAGCATGTGACTCAGCCTCTACAAACCCATCTGGCCGGGACTGGTCCTGGGTATGTTGAAAGGATAAGTAAGTTGAAAGATGAGATGTTCAGATTTATACTGAGGAAGTCAGTGGTGGTGTAACATCATAGCTAGATACTCCTTAAGTGCAGTTTTAAGTAGGGTGCACTACAGAATGTGTGTTAATAAAATATGAGATGATAAAAGTCTGTTTTCCCTGATCCTGTGTGGTTTTATTTCCTGGAATCCCTTTGAAATAGCAAGAATGCAGTCATTTTAGCCTCTTCATTAAGTGTATAATTTAATCCCATATACTGTAGTTCCTTAAGCATAAAAATAATCTACTTTACACTCAGTGGGAACAATGAGATGCCCCAGAGCACATTTAAAACAGAACTCCTAGACAAAATTACTTGGCTTAAAAGGGTCTGAGCTACATTTATTTTTATGGAAAAGCTTACCAAAATATGCAAACAAATCTTAGTAATTTATATTCAATTTCCATTCCTTTCCTAGAACTTGAATGATATGACTAAGCACTAGAAAAACTTGATTTTTTTAATGACTAAAATATCTCTTTCTTCCTTGTGTATAAGAAGTCAGTTCTAAGCCTGTTTTTTTTTCTCTCTTAACTTTTCCCCCCCCACTTTTCCCAAGTATTTTTTCAGTAATGTTTGCTGACTGGATTTTGCTGTTCATTTTCTCAGCAGTGTTATTTGAAATTACGTATATTGTTTTTAGAAGCAAAGTGACATTACACACATGTATGAATGTACAGTATATATTGTTTATGGTCTGCTTATATATGCCATGCACTGGCACAAATACTGCCTAATTTTGTAGGTATGCTAGAGCTCTTTATATTACATATATACAGTATGTATACTAAAAATATTCCAATTTTAAAGAAAATTTATTGTAGGGAGCAGCAGTTTCAGTAATGTTTGCTAAGTAGAAAGCAAAAGGCACTGTTAAAATGTAAAATACTTGCAAATGAAATGCTGTCTCACTGCATTTCTCTTTTCCAAAATCTCTGTGTCTGGCCTGAGAATGTATTTTTCATGCCTGGATTTAAAGAGAGACCTCTCAGGAGAATTAAATAGAAACTAAATAAAACCACAGCATCTTTGTTTGAAAAAGTCTCTGGGAAAGATTATGCAGTGCTCAAATCCTGCTCTGCTTGTAGCAGGTTTTGTGACTGTCAGGTTGATTTGTTTAAATTTTTTTTTTCTAAAAAACACCCAGCAGAAAAATATTATTTTACCTATAATCAAGTACAAACATTTTAAAGTAAGAAAGATAACTCTGCTACTTTTTTGGTCTCAGCTTGTCTGATTTTAAAGGGACACCTTATAATGCATGAAGCTAGAAAGGTTAAAAATCTGCTTTATGTAGAGGGAAGGTGCAAGGGCTGGCAGATGAGCTTAAAAAACCCTGAGACCCTTTGGTCAGAGGTTGGAGACAGCTGTGGTATTCACAAGGATCTGTCAACATGGAGATGTGGTGTAGGAGCAGCAACAAGAGAAAGGTGCCTTGTTGAGTCTATGGATTTTCAGTGTAGAAGGACAACTTCTTGTCTTCTGAGCAATCTAGTTTTAAAAACTGTTTTAGGGGCTGTCCTGTAATTTACCATTGTCAGGAAGTGATGTGCCTGGGGTCACACGATGGGAGAGTGGCTCTCACCTCTCATCACACCCATGACTGAACTCAGCCTCCTCTCCTGCTGTTTAACCTGAATTTCCTTGTTTTTAACATCACACTGTTGGTACTAATGATACCTCTGAGCTATGTACTAAATTATTCTTTCTCTGACTTTCAGTTCTTCCTTTCAAATACATGAGGAGTCTCTAGCAATGCTTTTAGCATAGATGGGCTGACTTACAACCAATTACTGTATTTAACTGGGTCCCAACTGATCTTAAATCTGAGAACTTCACAAGTTCTCAGGGCTAGCTGAAGGAAAATGTTTTAAATTAGTTTTATCAATAATTTCAATGCTTTTCCTCATTTTAGCAGCTATAATCTATTGTAATTTGGAGAAAAGAGTCTTATTTTTTTTTCTTATAAATTTTGATAAAATATTCACAGAGAAAAACTTGTACTGCAGAAAAACAAGAGTAGGAAAAAATATAAAAAGACAACAGTGATGAGATTTGCCTTAGTGAAAACTAAATGAGATCTTTTGGAAAAAAGTTGCAAAGAGAAATTACACAAATAACATACCTTCTCACTGAAAAAAAAGAAAAGCCCTGCTGGGTGAGAAGTCTTTTTTGTAACATAAGAATAAGGAAAAGAAAACATCAGCTAATTGTACCATATTCAATGATTGTTCACAGGTATGTGAGGAATCTGGTCAATAGCTCAGCACCAACTAAGAGCAATGTGCTATCATTGGTCAAGGTGGTGAGGATCGTAGAATCACAGAATGGTTTGGGTTGGAAGAGACTTTAAAGATCATCTAGTTCCAAGCCCCATGCCATGGGCTGGGACACCTTTCACTAGACCTGGTTCCTCAGAGATCCAGACAGAATTTGGATTTGGGGCTATTTTGGTAACTCTGGGAGTTACAGATTCACCCCTCCAACACTGCATGGGGATTGGAGAGCCCACCAGTGTTTGTAGCAGCCAGGGGCCGGTCCTTAGCACAGTTTCCCTTTAGTTGTAGACTTCATATATAGAGCATTTCCTTGCACTTTTGAGGATAAATCATCTCAGATGTCCATGATTTTTCATAAATTCACAAATTCAACAGCTGAGTCTCTTATCTTCTCCAGTCTAGCAGATCTCTGTATCGGCTATTCACATTGTGTCTTAATCTCCCTTATTCACCCTATTCCTTTCTATTAGCAGTATCCAACTTCTCCCTGGGAGCTTTGGCAGTGTTCACACAGTTCTACTTGACTACCCGATGCTTTCCTAATCTAGGTTTTCTTTTCCCTTCCAGCCCTTAAGCAGTAGGTGCCATGTCCTCTTGCTTGCTCGCTTGCATTCTCCTGTTCCAGTGCTAAAGACAATAACACCTTGTAGGATTCTTATTTCTTCTAAGTTGATTGTTTTCATTACACATTGTTTTATAGGGCAGATAATGGTCCTCAGGTGACGTTGTCTAGAGGTGCAATGGGGTATTTAACACCAACATGCCAGGGAATGTAGCTGTTTCTTTACAAGTGAATGGTGGTAGGTTGTAAGTTTGAGAAGAAAGATATGTTTCACCCCCCACGGTGGTCACTGAATCCAGCTGCGTTACATGGTAGACTGGTTCCTCGTCTCCATGGTGTGATCTGAGGAGAGCTTTGGGAGGGGAGGAGGGTTGCGTGCAAGCTGCAGAGAGCATATGCAACTGAGTAATGTATTACTGCATGCACTGCTTCCTTCCTTCTGCTTCTGCCACAGTAAGATCATAGACAGTTGAGTTTTATGAAAGTGGATGCTTCAGTGAATCAAGCACTAGTCAGAATGGAAAATAAGACTGACAGTTGGGAAAGGAAATAACTGCTTTGGGATGTACCCTGTTCCTCAGGTGTACGGATGAAAAGAAAATACTGCTCTGCAAAATGGATCATTGATATATTTGCCATTCCTCTTTCAGCAACAGAAAGTGGTTTTGCACAAGGAAAATGTGAGCATGTGAACACACAGGTATACATACACAACTTCCAAGTCAGAGACAGAGGGGTCACATCTATAACTGAAGGTACACTGCTGCCTGTACATTATTGCTGACCTGCTTCATTTATGTTCTTTTGAAACTGCATTACTCTTTCTCACTTGTGGTGCTGTATAGCTGTGAGCACTGATAGATACAGAACAAAGAAATAGTCCTTTCCTCTCAAATACAGCTGTATTCCCCTTATGACATTTTTCTAAAAGCCACCAGATTTTCTTTCTAGTACTGAATAATATAAAATAAAATAGAGACAATAGTTGCTGGGGCAGCCTGTAAGTGGATGCTAGCTCTTTTGCTATTTAAGCTTTGAATATACTTTCAAATAATTCTGAAGATGAATTTTTTACCTCATCTTATTAGAATGAATCTGTTGCTTTTAAGATTTATGTTTCATGCTTTTACTTCACTTTCTCTGTTCTCTTCTTCCAGTTTTGGAAGTCCCTGAACTGAAACACCTGAAGGTAGGAGACTCTTTGGAAGAAGTTCAGCCTGGAGAAGGGGAGACTGAAGAGAGATGTCATAGCAGCCTACAACTTCTCATGAGGGGAAGTGGAGGGGCAGGCACAGATCTCTTCTCTTTGGTGACCAGCGACAGGATCTGAGAGAATGGCCTGAAGCTGTTTCAGGAGAGGTTTAGGTTCGAATATTAGGAAAAGGCTCTTCACTCAGAGGGTGGTTGGGCACTTGAACAGGCTTCCCAGGGAAGCGGTCAAAGTGGTCATGGCACCAAACCTGACAGAAATCAAGAAGGGTTTGTACAATGCTCTCAGACACAAGAGTGTGATTCTTGCAGTTGTCCTGTGCAGGGCTAGAAGTTGGACTTTGATGATACTTGTGAGTCCCTTTAAACTCAGGATATTCTATGATTCTATGATGTGTCCCACCTACTTACCTTGTTCTTATTCTGACTTGGGTATCTGCTTATACATACTGCTGGAAACAGGCATACCTCTGGTTTGACCCAGTGTAGTCACCCTTATGTTCATATTTCTTTTGACAGTGGTTTGAATTTACAGGAAATAATCCTATAATAGTTTCTTCCTTTCCACGACAGACATATTTGGCAACAACTTAAAGTGGTATAAGCTTTTAAGTCCTGCACTGCTCATTTCCTATGAGCTCTCCTAATGCTAGAAAGAAGAAAAACTTAAGTGGTTAATCCAAAATATATTCATAGGCTGCTCACATGGCTTGAACTCATGACACACAGGGATGCTTTGTCGACTCAGAAGTTTAAGGCAGTAAGGGAGCAAGGCTCCATTTCTAGGGAAGCAAAATAGGGAAGGAAAATAATAAAGGAACACATGCTCAAGCAATCTGTGGAAATAGCCCTGCAGGTCCTGAGAGCCAGGACCACTGTGCTATGTGTGCAATGTGGATGGGCACTGGAGGGCCCAGCAGCTCTAAGGGTGTTCACATGGGAAGTATTCTACCAGGTAGTCTACAAAGCACTGAGCTGAAAGGTAAGAAGCTGTTAGTACTCTGGTGCTATTTCTTATTCTTACTTTACCTTTGACAAGCAGGGCAGGGAGTGTTATTTGTCCATAGGGAGCCCCAGTCATTTCTGCTTTGTGGGGCAGGAGGTGAAATGACTTGCCAATAGTTTGCTGAGTGACCAAGGAGACCAGTAGTGAAATTAGAAAAGAAACCTCAAAATCTTCGATCTCAGGGCACATGTCCACAGCCAGCCATGTAAATGTAAAGCTTGCTACCTTTTCTCCTCCCCTTGCACTAGCTGAAGGTGAGCCAGCTCTGACTGTGCAGCCCCGTAGCTATTTCTGAGCCTGGACTAATGGGCAAGTCTGGGAAAGCAGGATATTTTAGCATGGAAATTGAGAGGCCTGCACAGCTTCATGATCTGATCTGGGCTATGCCCTAGTGGGCAGGCAGAACTGGATGTACCTGTGTCAATGTGCCCCCAGCCCGGTGTGATACTCAGGGCACCACTGAGCCTCTTGAATCCCCAACCTCTTCTAAGGCCCCTGGACTCTACTGTAATACAGATAATAATCAGGTAATTTGTTCACATGGAGAAGGGTTCACTGGTTCAGTTGCTGTTTTCATGTGCAAATACAGTGCTACATTAAGCTAGAAAGGCCTTTCACAGATTTTCAATTCCTAAGATAGGCACTGGAGTGTAAAATGTCCTACTGACCACAGAGCTGAGACAAACTTTAATACAAGACTTCCCATCTGCTTGGGGTTTGATTTGGTGTTTTTTTGTCAGTGTTTTTTGGTTTTGGTTTTGTTTGTTTGTTTTTTCTGTTTTGTTGTTGGTTTTGTGTGGGGTTTTTTTTGGTTGGTTTTTTTACTATTTGCTATTTCCATCCCTATCTTGCTTGCTAGTCTTCTAATGGCTTAGAGTCAGTGATTAGGATGAAGTCAGTTGAATGGTGTTTGCCTTCTGGCTGTTTCCATTACTCTGATGTGTCAGTAAGGACTGGTCAGCAAGTGTCTGTGAGAAATATAGGGCTTATGTAGGTGCTAAGAAAGCTAGGAAACCAAAGAGCTTCTGAAACGACATGCATTTAAATTTTGTTTAATTCTTTCCATCAGCTTCAACAGGTTCTCTGCCTTCTCAGGGATAAAATCTCTACAAAATTCCCTTTTCCGTCAGTTGAGCTCTGTCCCACCAATCACTCTAATGGGATCCGCAGGCTACTAAAATCATGGACCCTTTCATAGACGCCCCTTTAGTGTACTGAAACAAGCCAAAACCAAAGTATGGTGCTCCTTGTTTTTCATGCAATCTCTGTTACACTTGAAAGGTGAGATTAAGTGACTTAAAATTGTGACAAAGGCATGAATTTGGATAATTCATTTTTATGAATAATTTCATTAATTAATTGCTTTCCAAGCAAGTTAGTACTGTCCAACCTCATTCCGTGGCACATGCTGGAAGCAGCTCTGTCTTTGTTTTGAGTAGTATTATGAGGACTCCGAAACTTTGACCTTCTTTTTCCTTTCTGCATGTAGAAAGTCCTGGAAAATTCCCTAATGGCACAAATTATAGGAGGCGTCAGACCCTATTCTGGGAACTCTTGCACACTCTCCATCTCTCCCTCTGCTTTTTTCCCTACTGCTCTTGTCAGATTGTGAGGAGAAGATAATCTTCATTTTACACAGGGGAAATTGGATGCAGTGGAAATGTATCGCAGCAGTGAAAAAAGAATTGACAAATAACCCCCCTCAACAATGTGTTCAGATGTATGGATTTTTTTTATTCCCTCCCCTCCTAGTCTTGGCTGTACTTGTTTCTGAATGGTAGTGAGGAGAATAACAATTCCTCTTCTACCTCAGAGCAGGAAATCAGCAAGTATAATACATGTATATGCATAAAATGCCGCAACAGGAGCTATTGCCAATTTAAACCATTGTTCTCCTAATTTGGACAAAAAAGGCTGTCTTACTGTCTTTATAGTAAAAGCCTCAAACAGATTAGGTCAAGTCTCTGCAGACAAAGTAATTCTGTGGTGCTTAAAATGATAGGAACTAATCTCCATGAAAGCTGAGTCCAGGGGTAAAGGCTATTAAAGATAGCTATATGCTATAGGCAGAGGAGAAGATAAGAGGTCCAGCTCATAATGAGAAACGATAACTCTACACACTTTGTTTACAGTTTACCCCAAAGACCACAGATTAACACGAATCTCAGAGCATCTTTATTATGGCACTGCATTGGAGAGGGGCTGCCAACAGAGGATGGAATTGCTAAGTAGGCTGGGACCATCTGTCCTCTCAGGGAGGTGAAAACGTGCATGATTGAGTGACACCTGCTTGTCAAGTATGGCCTGCTGGGAAATTTTCTTTTGGATCAGTGAACTTCAAGTACATTACCTGCATTAAAATCAGACAAACAATTTCAACGCCACTATGCATTTAAGCAACTCATGGCAATGCCAAAATAAAACATATATTCAAGATCTCTAGATCTTGCAAGATTAGGAGCTCATGTTTTGTTTTCCATATTGGCAAGCTTAGTTTCTGCAGGAAATTGAGCATTTAAAAAAGACATTTTCTGTTATTTTAAGGAACACTGGAGATAAAACAACAGGCAACACAAGCTGGCTTTTTTATTATTTTTTTTTTTTAATTTCTTTTTCCTTAAAAGTACTGCCTTCTATAAAACAAGCACTTCCACTATAAAACAAGTCTTTGCAGACTTTGTATGGATAAAAGCATTCTCTCCATGAAATGGAATCATTTTGTTTGCATTCTACCTTTTGATTGCACTCAACCTAATGCAAGGAATCTCCCCTTTTTAAATATTTAACGCATTGAAACATATTTAAGCAGTATTTAATAAAACTATGCAAAGAAGGACAAAAAATATGGAATGACAATTCTGAATGAACTCATGTGGTTGGGAAGAAAGATACTCCTTCCCCTCCCTTTGAAAAAGCACCATGGCATGAGTTAAGGTCAAAGTGTCATCTTGAATTTCCAGTACAGATCCTGATATTCCTCTCTTGTGTGGTTGTCAGGTTGATCATTAGACCTAAATCAGGATGCCACTGAAAATCACAGGTGATTTTATCAGAGGCTGTAATAAAGGGCATGTTTGTATCAAGATTTGATATTTAATGTGATTTATATACTTTTTTTCAAATTAAGGCTCATCTGCTTTTTATTAAATCAAGAGTGTTTTTATGTTTATCATTAAAATCTTGGTATCCGTATATAATATATAATTAGTGTTCTCACTTGTTGAATTCCAGAGTTACAGGCAGCAAGAATATCTATTGAAAACAAATACAAAAATAACAGAAGAGGAGGAAGAGAGAAAAAGAAAGTGATTAGCAGGAATTGTGTATTCTGAGTAAACAGCACTATCAGTCCTATTGCAAAATAGCTTGTAGTTCTGTAATTTATTTAGTAAAGAAGTAATTTTATGAACTTGGCTTATTAAAGCTTATTGAAGACAATGAACAAAACTTCAGTGGATATTGAATCAGGTCCTTGCAGTATTAAGAGGGCTGCTATGCTTCAGTTTTCTGTTTTCCAGTCAATAAATAACATATGTTTCTTCTAGACTCTGCAATGAAGATTGTGTACATTACTTCCATTGTTGTGAGTGCTGAAACTGCCCACCAACACTGTGATACAAGTGTTAAATGTATATGTGTTTCTCTCAGACAAAGGGTACAGGAGAGATACAAGCAGAATCACAGAACCACAGAAAAGTTGGGTTGGAAGGAGCCTTAAAGATCTTCTCATTCCAGCCCCCCAGCTACAGGGCAGGGACAGCTTCCACTAGACCAGGTTGTTCAAAGTCACATCCAATGTGGCCTTGGACATTTCCGGGGATGAGGGTGAGTAAGAAGAGTAGGATCCATTGTTTTCTTGCAGGCTGTGGGGTGGCAGAGTACATGCAAGCATGAGGCTGCCCCAGAGCAGTGGGTGATACCCAGAAAGCTTTGCCTGTCAGTGCTGCAGTAGCATCTTCTGGTGCAGTGTGGGTGCTAGAGACTGAGGTAGCTATCTTTGTGACCATGGATATTATAATCAGTTCATAGGTAATAACTGATGCTGATCTGGAGCTGTTGGAGCTCAAGGACTGGATCAGCTAGGTGCTCCTTCCTGTTGGCAGATGTGTTTGGGGAGGTGATAGAGCTTTCTGTCCCCTGTGCTCACGTTTCTTCAATCACCAGTAAAAATTATACAGATTTTATTGGATCTTGGCATCACCAGACTCCTTCAGACAATGCCAGAGAAATCAGCTGAGATATGTTAGGGCAAAACAAGCGGAAATGAAGAGAGGAGCAAGGTTCCTTGCTCTTAAACAAATACTTTGCCTCTTTGGTGCGTGGCCTTGCTGGCAAGACATGCTGTATTTCAAAGAGATGAAATGATTATATTAACCTAAACATTTCTTCAGTGACCTCACTTTGGCTGTTGCCATGCTTACCTGCAAATACAAAACCAAACAGATGGGCTGGGGCCCAGCAAGGGAATCAAGAAAGGTCTTTCAGGGAAGAATGTTCACACAATAAGCTGATGGTTTGGTTTTTTTTAATTTGTGCTAAGTTGTTTAGACTGGAGTGTTGAAAATATAACTGTGAAGCATCTTCTGCTTTTTGGGGGCTAATAGGTGACAGATCCTGTGCTGTGGCTTCTGACATCCTTCTTGGTAACCCAAACACAGCCTGTGGGTATGGGTTGACACCAGTAATGTTCCTTGTTGGCTGCTAGGGTGAGATGAGAAAGCATTTGATATGGAATTGCAGTCTGCTACTAAAGATGATGCTGGCTACGCTCTGCTCCGTTCCCAACAGCTTTAATTGTGGTCTTTAGGTAAATTTCCAAAGCAGATTGCAGGTGTGTTGTTATTGCTCTTTTTAAGCAGCATTTTGTTGTTCCTGAACATACCTTTATTTTTGCTTTCTGAATGACTGACTTCAGAATATTAACTTACAATTAATTGATGAAGGAATTACTAATAATTATTAAAAAAATATGGAGACATTCTAGAGGGTTTTCTTATGTGGAAAACACAGTTGAAAACAATTAATTTTATTCTGTATCAATTCCTCTCCCTTCTCATCTCCAGCACACCTGGTGCTTGTGTATTAAGTGATGTGATTAATATCTGTCAGATATTGTTTGTTTTCTCACTAATTCTCTAGCAGTGTGGGAATCCTGCGTGAGAATACCTTTTCAGTAGCATTTCTTCCTGTTTTCAGGTGTATCTGACCCTGCGTGTTCATGCAAGATGGCTGCGTTGTCTTAAGGGGTGGAGTTTGGGCTCAGTTTGGTGTTTTTCAAGAGAATCCTTTCCTCCTAGAAAAATCCTCTTTGTTAAATCCAAAATAATCTATGGAAATGGAGGAGCACACGAAGAGTTTTGATGACTTTTCCTGCTGGTATGCCTACCCACCAGGTGCCATGAAAACTGTGTAAACCAGCTCCTTAGTTACCATACTTACCTGGTAGCAGATCATGTCTGTCCCACAGAAAGGCTCCTAAAAGATTTGGGAACCTGAAAGCCCAGACTGGTAGCTGCTGACCCTGTAGCTCCTGGTGAAGCTGGATTTCCAGCTTCCTTTCAGCATGTCTTTTTTCTAGTTAAGAAACCACTAAATCTCCGGGAATTTCCCAAGTTCCTAGATCTTATCAGCTTTTTAGGCAGATTGGTATCAGTTGTGTTTCCTAGGATTCCCACAGCTTTGCTGGACACCATCTCAGAGTAGAAGTTCCCATTGGTTGCAGGACCTCTGGTGAGGTGCTCCTGGAGCGACTGCCAACCACACAGATTGTTCGGGGTTCATCAAATCTGTGGCTTGCATTGCCAGAGAAGTGCTTGCACCATTGCTGGAGTTGGTGGCACTTAGGCACCTGGTGGGACTGCCTGACTTAGATTACACATTCAGGGCTTGTCCATTTTCTGGGTTTGAGGGCTTTGTTTCAATCTGGGATGAAATGCTGTCAGACCCCAAGTGTGGTTCTTGTGTTGTACTGTGCAGGGCCATGAGCTGGACTCGATGATCCTAGTGGGTCCCTTCCAACTCAGTATATTATATGATTCTATGATGAAATCCCTTTTTCAATGAAGTTACCATTGCCCATAAAGATATAGAAGTGAAGTAAGTGAAATTGGTGTGCTCCTTAAATCCTGTAGAGCCTGTTGCATGACCATCGCCTGAAAAACCTAAACCTGCTGTAAAGCTAAACTACAACCTGGAAGATTGTCTGGAAGATGTTATTTTAAATCATCTGCTTTTACAAATTTGTTATTGCAAACTATTAGTGTGGTCATTGCATCCTTCTGCTTTAGGAACTTAAGATCTGATTTCTATTGACATGAAGGTCACTTCAGGCCATTCTCACTGTTTAATGTGGTCATTTGGTAGAGGTAAATATAGTTTGTTCCTACCTTGAGGTCTGTTTGCATCTTCAGAAATGTTTACAGTGGCCTTTTTTAAATAGGAATCAGAGTTTTGAGCTGCAAATACATTTAGTATGGTAAAGAAAGACAAAGATACTTTCGGCTTTTTCTGCATTCACTAACAAATTAAGATCCTGTGACTTCAGTGACTTTATTCTCAGTCTATAGAAGTGTAGCTAAGAGGTCCTTTGTCTGTGTTTTCAGTTCCGATACAGCCAATAGAGACAAAAGAAATACAATTTTCTTGGTCACATTTAACAGCTTTCTTCTGTCGTCTCTTGCTTGCATTTAGCTTTTGTTCTTATTTTCATATGTTTTTGTTTCTTTGAATAAGTGGACATTTTAAAAAAACAAACAAAACCCCCCAAAACAGTGTTCAAGCAAATGACTCCTGTTTGAAACATAGAAAATGAATAGGTCCACACAACTAAACAGGCTGTAACACGCTTTCAAAGCTGATTGTCTGAAATGCTGGGGCTCTACTCCGCCCACTCTCTTCTGCAGTTGTGGGCTTGAAAGCACCTCGGGCAAGAGACTGTTGGAGCAGTGAGAGCTCTGAAATTTTTGTTTGAATAAATTCATAATTAAATACTCTGGTGTGAAAGAGACAGGGGGAAAAAATGTTTCCCCTGCTGCTTAGCAGCTTTAAATTGGTTGGTTCTTTCTGTTGGTAGGGACAGCAAAAAACTGTCAAACCTAAAAGTGCTTCTGTTTATCTGGGAATGCGAGCTGCTTTTGCTCTTGTTTACATGTACAGAATATACATTCAGAGAAGCACTGAGGGAGTGTATAATTCAGAGAATGGGAATCATAGAGCAATTAATAATTCAGGTCTGTTGTACCCTGACATACACAATAGTATAGCATCAGTCTTGAAATTGTACACAGGGAAGTACAGCCCATCAATCACTTTCATCCAATTTTGAATAATTGTTTATTTATGTTTTTCTGATTTGCTCTGGCAAACTAACTTTTTCAGCCTCTCACTGAAGTATTTTCCCCTGAGAAAACATAGCTTTTCTCCCATAGTCTTAGTTGATGTAGAATGATAAAAAAATCTACAAAGATATTCAGTCAATGAATATCTTTAGTCATTGCCCTTGTATTTTTTTTCCTGGTATGCAGCTGTTTCTAGAAATAGCATACTTTAGATTTTATAGTTAATATTTTCTATATCCAAACCCTTAGAAGATTTGAACAAACTACAAAGGTGTTCAAGTCTCTGTTTTCCCATTTCAGTTTGTCAGAAGAGTCAGTAGTGTTTGTAAAGATGTGTAACGTGGCAGAAGTACTGACAACACAAGTACACTCAGGATTAGGCCCCTAGATTGAGCTACCACAAAATTTTGAATTCCCGCTCTTAAACTGCTCTGAATTTTGGCATGACAGATCCAAGATTTTATCTGGCCATCCCATTTGAGTGCCTCATCCCTAGGTGTTATCCTCTCTTTGATGTTTTGCTGACAGTATTCATCCACCCCCATTTCTTTTTGTCTGCTTGTGTTGGAAATACCTGTCCTAGGACACACTTTTCTGTGACAAAACCACTTGGTTACATTAACTAAGTAGACTGTTGATTTGGAAGTACAGCTCAGGTTGGCATTCTGTGTTGCAGGCACCTGCATAACTGCCCAAGGGGACACTGGTGGCCCAGGAACAACAGCAGCAGACTGGAACCCATGAAATTTGGGTTGTACTCGCAGTCTTGCCACTAACCAGTTGCAATTTGCAGCAAAGGAGAAACCTGAGATCTTCTCCTGCTACCTAAGAGTCACTCTTTCAAATTCAGATCACATCATATCTGCTCTGTTCATCTAAGAACAGTAAACTTTGGAGGCAAAGGTGCATCTTAATATGGTTTTGTGCACCTCCTAACACACTACTGATGGGCTCATCCAAATCCTAAGAAAATTTAAATAATTATGGTAAGAACGTGAAGTTTATTCTTTGGCTTCTTCGGGAAGGGAGGCTCTTTTTTAAATCAGTGCCAGACTGCAATGACAGTCACTGCAGCCTCAACCGCCTTGGCAAACCCTCATGACCTGTCTGTTGCTGTTTCCTAGACAAAATGCAGGCACTCCAGGAATTTGTTAATGGGGGTCCCATTGCAGAGAGAGACTTCCTGTGGCCACATTCACAGTGTTTCTGTCTGGAATTAGGCTTGATGGAGGTGCAGAACCAACCACCTGCAGGTAAACCAGGTGTGACAGATTTTTGCTTTGAAATGGATGGTCAGTGTGGGGGCAACACTGCCCTGGCCCAGCTGCTTTGGATTTATAGTTGCTTACTCCCCTGGGGCATCAGAAAGCATCCAAAAATTTGAGGAAGAGGTAGAAGAGAAAGAAAGAAAAAAAAAAAGCCAAGGATGTGAATGTGAAGAAATTTCCAGCATGAGGATGAAGGCACAGAAAGACAGTTAAAAGCTGTCACATGTCAATCACACAAAGGGTAGGAAGCATATGTGGTGCAGTTAATGCTCTGAGCAAAGAGGAATGGAAAAACAACTGGTCTCTGGGTATTAATTATATACTGAACTGCTAATAAGTTGGAGACAGTGTGAGCATCGACTTCTGATATATATCAGCCTTGGAAAACAAATACAGGGCAGGATAAGACAATTTAGAGTAGTATAATATTAACCAGGGCAGTACAGGTAAAGTTATTAAGGAGCGGTGGCACCGCACCTGTACAAATACTCCTGCTCTTTGCAGGGCACTGCTGGCAGTGATGCACAATAAAGATGCATTGATCTCTTTTGTCTTCAAACTAGTGGTAAGGTCTGAAATACTGAGTGAACCGAAAGACCTCATTAACTTCAGCTATCAACAACAGTCTAATGTAAAAAAAAAAAGTTAAAAATCCCAAGCATCATCTCAAACAGTCCCTCTCTCATTATCTCAGCCCTTCCTGGAGAAGATCAATAAACAATTTGCATATTTTTTATCAATATTTAATGTAATGCAGCAGGATGCTTTTGATGGCTTGAGTCCTTCTGTGCGCTCTTTTAACATGACAGAGACTAAGAGCCCAGCAGGTGCTCAGGTGCTGGGGTCAGTTCCTAGTTAAAAACATTAGGGATTGGTCTGGCTAAATAATCTACAGCTGCCCATCCAAGGGCAGGAGTGAGAGCTCGCAGAGCATGGTGATGAATTTTAACGATCCAGGAAGACAAATGAGCCTGAGCTGCCATGCAATTAGTGGGCTGTGGAAAGATGTGTTGGGTCTAAATGAGGGACATGATCTGCTCTTGACTCTCAGTGTGGTAGGAGCCCTCCCTCTGAAGGCTGTAATGAGGAAGGTAGATGAGATCCCAAAGAGGTTGACAGAACAATTAAGGGGAAATGGGGGTTGATTCAAAATGCGGTATCGCCGTCGATGGCACAGATACGTACAGATCTTCCCCCTTAAGGAGCATGCGCCACTCTTCAAAAGTGTGCATGTGCTCAGGGAATTCCTTTCACTCCCTGTTACTTAAAAGAATATATTTTAAAAAATTTATCCCTGAATCAACTGGTACTTCAATAGCAAAATAACTTGGAAGAAAAGGCCTGGTTCTGATCTTGCTTACTGTGGTGTAAATCGGGAGTAGCTCCTCCAAACTGTCTGCAATGATAACGAATTCCAAGATGGTGCATGCTGTGAGGATCCATGTTTTGTGCACTAAACAAATGCAGTTTTTTATCTAGTCATCTGATTATTGTTTGAGTCTGCTTGATTGAGACTTTAATGCTTTTTGACCAATGTGGAAGCTCAGAAGAGCTAAAGGAGAGGCTTCTGCAATATGCCTGAAGAAAACTCTTGAGTTATTCCTCTGCCTCTGAAGAAATAAAAACAGATGTGCTTTTCAAATGTGCCATAAGAAAAGAAAATAGATGTTAAAAATAGTTACATTTGTAGAGGAATCAAATTTATGATTGGACTTGGTGAACTTACAGGTCTTTTCCAACTCAAGTATTTCTATGATTCTGTGAAATTATGATTATTAACTAGATGCCAGAAGACCACAAACAAGTTGAGATTCTACCTATTTAATTAGAAAACCAGTAGCACTAAACTACTACAAATAATGCACCAGGCAGGATTAATCTGTCCAGTAAAACTCGTCTCACTACTCTGCCTCAAAAATATCAAAAGGAAGAAAGCAATTTCCTTGAACAGTGCTCGTCCTTTGAACATATTCACTTAGGCCGATGACAGAAAATGATTATAGACGTGATGTCAGAGCTGCATCAAACAAATCTGGTTTTCTTGATAGGACAGGTTTGTTGCTTCTGCTTCATTAGAGAGGTTACTTGTCACAGAGATCACATAGTGTTGTTGCCTTTGTTGGACTGGACAATGTCAAAACCAGTGTGGATACTTGCATGTGCAAATTGAAAATAGGTTTCTACAAACAGTGTTGGAATTTGTGTTATTTTATTCTGTTCGTAGTCACTACTGAGCTGATGAACGATGGCAGGCAGTCAACTTGGTTTTCATGAGTTTGTAAAATGTAGTGATTGTACTGTTTGGGGAGGTAAACACAAAAATATCAAAATTAACGGGGCCAGAGAGAATTCATGTTCAGAGTCAAGGAAGAAGATACAGCAGGTTTTTACTGCACCTTCCTAGGGTTACTGAAAGCTGTGAAGAACAAGGAGATGAATATTTTCTAAGTAAACACATAGAGCAGTAGGGCTCAGCCTGGTTCTTGGGCTATAACACAGTCAAGAGATGCTTATATTAATGTTCAAGTAGATTGGGAAAATCTAGAAATAAAGTGGGGTTTGTTCTTCTCCCTGTGGTGTCCAGACAACTGACTACAGGTTGATGGCATGAATACACAGCCTGATGCAGCAAGCAGAATAGAAAACCAGAGAAATTGTGCTTCCTTGAAAACACTATTTTCACTGTTTTGTTTCCTTCCATCATTGGTTTTGTTACCCATTGCTCCATACAGAGGGCTGACCTATCTGTAAGCTGTGTTTAAACCCACAAGAGCCATTTAGACTTTGAGCCATATATTTGTATTGTGAACTACTTTGTTAGAGGCAGAGATTTACAGCAGGTAAGGACAAAAGTATTGCTTTAGCTCTGCAGTGCTTGGTGAAGAAAAAACCGAAACCTGGGAAGATGGAAATGTTTCACATTTCTATACCACTATGGTAAAAATAAAATTGCAACTCTAGATTAATTTTATAATAAAGCTTTTTGTTTAAAATGTGATTGGTTTTGTTTTGTTTTTGTTTTTTTAAATCACCTTAATAAATATATTTTCCAGCCATCTTTGTTTATGCCAGTTAACACAGTAGTCTCAAACACAATAGTCTTACGCATACATGCAGACCTATCTTTTAGAAATTTTCCATTTCAAAACTTTATATTTGTGCAGAGTATTTGAAAATGCTGAAAATACTCAAGATATTTAGGTATCTTCTTTCACACAGAAGGGGAAAAAATGGGGAAAAAAAGAAGCACCCTAAACCAAAAATTAATGTATCAGCTTAATTTCATCCACCCCTCTCCTCAGAATGATTACTCTAAAATAATTTTTTTTGCTAATCGACAAAAGCAATTAGTGTTACACAGAAATCCATGATCCCTCTTTATCCTAGTTATCCACACAAGCATTTGCTTTTTGATCAGTGTGTGAACATGAGAAAATATTATTAACTAGGATCAGGAAGAGATGACCATTACCTAAGAATAATACCTTTTCTTCTACAGCTCTGCCTGGAGGTTGACTGAGGCTGGTTCAATGAACTGATCACTCTACTTTTCTTTTTTTTATCTCCCAACAGTTTCCCCTTATGTTTTTCTGCCTTTCTGGCTAAATCTCTAAATTATGAACCAAATCCTCTGTAATGGAAAATGTAGCCATTTATTGCCTGTAAAGTTTGCTGCAGAGCAGAGAGCAGTGCTTAGAGGGTAAAAGTTCCAGAAAAGCCCGGAGTTGTGCACATCTGAGGCTGGTGCTGAGCTCTGTAACTATTCAAAACACGAGATGATACTAGAGACCTCTGATAATTGGGATGCCCCCTCTACCCTAAAGGGACTATTGACCCTTCCTGTCACATTTAGTGAACACTGTACAGTTTTTCCCGGGTCAAAACAAGGCTGTCTTACAAATGTACGGAATCCAAAGCTAACAAAACCTTTGGAAGTATGGTCCCATTCCTCTTAAATGAAGGACATAGCCTTGTTCTTTCCCCCAGTGTTTAGGATATTGAGTACTTGTATACCAATAGAACGACAACAGTGAAAAATGGAGATATCTATTAACCTTAATTTTAAAGTTCTTCTGCTGTTGGTCTTATTTTGATGTTCACTGAGCTGTTCTATATTGTTCCATTGACAGCCAGATTATATTGCAAACTGCAAGTTTTCTAGTGCTTGGCCAGTTGATGTCTAACACTCTCCAGATGCTACATACAACAGATCCCTTGCTAGTTAGCAGAACTGAAACAAGCTGGGAGACATCAGTAGAGGTGCTTTTCATTGATCTTGGTGGATTTTGGTCAAGGAACTCTCATGCTAATGACCACTTTTTAGAATATGTTTTGAGCTTTGCTGATGAAAATTGCTGTATGGAGTGGGATAACAATCAGGATTGCTTCCAATGAATATAAAGGAACTTAGAAAAAAGAGTCTAGTAAAGTTGGTACAATTTCTGGAATTACTTGAATTATGAATTGTGGTACTTCTCTAAGATTACTGGTTTTGTGGTCTAGTTATGTTCAGCTGGCTTTTCTTTGATCCTTTCCTTGCCATCTTTTTAGTATCTCTAAAATGACAATGCAAATAACTGGTTTACTAATTATTTGGGTTTTTCCATATGCTACATCTTACATCTTGTTCTTTCCTTTTAACCATTAGGAGCCAAGGTGTGCCTGTTTAGTTGTTGTTAACAGCCAGATGCTCACCACTGACTGTGGGCCTGTTTAGTCTAGACAAGAGAAGACTGAGAGGGGATCTCATCAATACATATAAATATCTTGAAGGCAGGTGCCAAGAGGATGGTTCCAGACTCTTTTCAATGGTGCCCAGAAACAGGACAAGGACTAATGGCCATAAACTAAACCAAGAATTTCCACCTTAAGATGAGGAAGAACTTCCTTACATTGAGGGTGGCAGAGCACTGGAACAGGCTGCCCAGGGAGGTCGTGAAGTTTCCCTCCCTGAAAACATTCAAACCCCACTTTGATATGTTCCTCTGGCACCTGCTCCTGGTGACTCTGCCTTGATAGGGGGTAGGACTAGATAATATCCAGGGGTCCCTTCTAACCCATACAATTCTGTGATTCTGTGACTGCACTGAAACATCTACTGTGGTTGCAGGGAGTTCATTATCTGGCCCTTAAAAGTAAAGGTGAAATTGTTATTTACAGAGACACACAGCTGCAGACCAGGACACTGGCTGTAATATACTAGGGTTGTTATCAGATTCTGCTGTGGATATTGAGCAATATTTGAGCCAGCAAGACTCTTTGAAACAACAGGAATAATTTTGTAAAAGTGAAAGGGGTTGTGGAATCCCAGGCCTTAGAGATACTGAAAAGAATTAGCTAGGTGATCCCTTGAGCAACCTCATCCAAACTAGCCCTGCTTTGGTTGGGTCAGATAACCTCCATAGGCCTCTAGTCTGTGATTCTAGGGTGGATAAAAGGCAGATGTTTTAAATACTCAGAGATTCTATGTAGGTTACACAGACTCTCTGCATTTCATTGCTGAACAATTTTGAAACATAATAAAACTTCAGTGAAATAAAACATATCAATTTTTTTCCATGCATACCTTCTTAGGAGGGCAGGAACATGTGCTAATAGATTCTGATTAAGAACTCTGGAGTTATGTTGGTCCATTAATGTTGTTTGTTTCTTGAAAATGAGCAATATTTAACATGTGACAAATGAGGCTTGGAGTTACCAGTGACATTAAAGTCATATGATTGAATGTTCCAGCTTCTCCCTGAAACCAGAATAAGATTTTGCCTCTTGTTCGCTTCCATCTCTCTCCATCAGCTTTGGGTTACTAAAGTTTCTAAACAGAAGTGTATTGTAGAGATCCAAGATCAACTCCAAAGTGCTGGCACCTTTACACAGCACAGAGGACTAGTGTGCAGCTCTTCCAGGTACTGGAAGGAACGTGGCTGTGTTGGGATGGTGACTCTCCAATGTACTCAGCTTTACCTCTTAGTGAAGCTGCAGGGACTGGCTTTAAACCTAGCTCATTGCAAGTTCCTCTTTGACTTGTGCCAAAGGCAGGCAAGGTGAGGAAGAAAAGCTGACCTTCAGCTTGTTTCCTAACTTTCTTTAAGAGCAAGAATATTTTGCAGCTTTCTCCATTATGAGAGAGAGTGGAGTGGTTTTGTTTGTTGCCCGGAGATGCACTTGGATGGCCTTAGCTTAAGTACTTTTCTCAGTTTTGTGCTCTGTTCTACAAGGAGGAAAGGGATACACCAGAAGAATGTCCAGAGACCAGCAAATACCAAACTAGATGTTATAATGAAAAGTTGAATGAATAGGGATTGTTTAGTCTACAGAAGAAAAGACTAACAGGAATAGGCGATAGACTTCAAATACATAAAACTCCTTCTGCTGGAGGGAAGAAGGAAATGAGCTTTTCTCCTGGTCTGACAGCAACAAACAAGAACTAATGCCCTTGAACTGAAGAAAGTAAAGAAGATTCAGGCTACAAATTAGAAACAACTTTTGAATGGCAATGAGCTTTTGTGGAGGACGTATACCTAATAAAAATATTCAGTGATCCTTTTGTTGTCCCTTCCATTCCTATAATTCTTGGTTTCTACAATAACTCGTACTCTGAACACGTGTCTGAGAAGGAGGAAGGCTTTGTGAAAAAGTAAGGAATGTCAAAGGGGTTAAAACCCAGCTTCTTCGCAGAGTTCATGTGTCATCTGGGTCAAAACTGAAGAAATTCTAGAGAGCTTTCCATTTTCAAGATGAAGATAAAATTTTAATTCCTTTCTCCTTTTGCTTTGTCTAGCTGGATGACAAACTACTGGGATAGGATTGCGGTTTCTGTACGATGATGAAAAGGCAGAGCTCTTGATCAGAGTTTACATACACTAATGTTGTAGGTATGATTATGCTTTTAATAGTTTCACACAGCTCTCTCCTGATTTCTTCTTCTGTGTTCCTTCCTTTGATTGTATTTCATTGTTTGAATCCCAAGGTCTTCAGCATCTTTTCTTCTATTTTTTTCTCTGCCTAATAATGATTATTTTTCTTGTCAAATATCAAAGAAGGCATTACCTTCACCTGGAATTAATTTGGTGTATTTTTCTACATTGTATTTTTTTTAGTTGTTTTATCTTCTCTCTATTTTTAGAGTAGTGGCATTTTTTTCATATAAGCTGAGACTTTAAAAGTAGATAAAAATAAATAACTGGTGATTTGCACTGTGGTGGACACAAGTGTATAGTTGCTAACAAATCTGGCCTTGCTGGAGTCATTGCAAAGACTTCCACTGACCTCACCATATTATTCTAGCTTCTCATATTTGTGCTCATCAATCATGTTCCTTCATCATGGCCCCAAATCTATTTTGTTCTCTATAATTTTGACATAAAATGTTGGCACTGCCTTTCTGAGCAGGACTCAGCAAAATTCCATATGGGTCTCTCAATATCTTTCAAATCCCCCTACATCCCAGTCTATAACCTTTCTCTCATACATTAACTTTGAAAACCCCGTGGAATCACCTGTGGTTCATACTTTGGCACCATACTCATGAGCTGAAGCATTTGACTGTTAATTCAGATTTGCTATCCCTAGTTGCTATAGCTCCAGCTCCTGTGAGGTAGATTAACTAACTTTGGTTTTGCCTTGAATACACACCTTCATGGATGCATATGCATTGATGCATCATTACTTTAAGTGAATACTTCTCTTTGGAGAAACAAATCATATCTGATTAAAGGATAGTGAATTGATTTGGTGCTAGCCACATTTCTTTGGGCTTGGACCAGCATGTGTTATGCCCATAACATGCAGAAATGAAATTGTGATGTTCAAGAGACAATCACCACAACTGTTTCAGTGGAAAATTAGCAGAAAGACTCTTCCCTGACTTCTATTTCCTTAGGAAGAAAATTTTGGAGCTAGTTTTAGGCATTTGATGCTCCTTGTAGCATAAATAAAATGAAATGTAGAGAGAAACAACCTTTGCAGGCAGCCTGGTGTTTAATGCAGCTACACAGAAGTGGAAACTTCATGTAGTTCATTTGCCAGCATGAAAAGGGTCTCTTCTCCAGAGAGAGGACTCCATTTACCACTTTTATAGACTTGGCTGTGAGGTGGTCAACCTCTGCCCCTCTTTTTGAAGCTGTGCAGGAAAGATTTCAAGAGTGAGAGGAAGCAAGAGAGTCTGTTGCTGTAGGCTGTATTTGGGGGGTGTTTTGATGAGAGGAGAAAAAGTCATGTTTCCAGCCACAGAACCTCAGCCTGCTCACTCAATTTAAAAGTAAGGAGTTTTCTGAGAAAAACTGAAAAAAAGTAATGTGTGTTGAGATGTGCTTTGTCTTGAGTACTGCATTGGCAATGTTTGCTAAATTTGGTCTAAGCATGCCCAACGGATCAGAACTTTCCAAGGGTTTATCCACCTGCCTCCCTACTTATCTCTGAATTTTGATGATTATTAGGCTAAACTAGAGCATCTATCTGCTTGGATCTCCTTTTCTTTCACAGTGAATGGAGACATCTCTGTTTAGGGATGCAGGGAAATCTGGAGTCCAGCATTCAGATGCTTATGGACACAAGGACAGGCAGAGACATGAGTTTCTAATTTACACTGAAGTCTAAACTTTACTGGACTTCTGGTGGCCCAAATCTCACACAATACCCTACTTCTTCATGCTACAGTGTGTAGAAATAGCAGCTTGCTGTATGATGATGATAACTGATTTCCACATTCATTTCATAATTTCATACAGATTGTTATGGTCCATGGGTTTGGAAGAAGGAAAGATAGTGCTGCCAGGATCCCTTGGCTAGGTATTGCTGTACCAGGCATCCAAATCCCCAAAAATATTGAATGCAGATGGAGTGCTGATATGGTATCTTCTGACTCCCTTAGAGATGGAAACAGGTGGCACCCATTAAAATCTGCAATTGGTTATAATTCCCATTACTCCATCTCAAACCAGTCCCAGCTGCAGTTTGCCCACTGCAGGAAAGAGAAGATCCAAGCCATACTGTAAGCAGAGCTGGAAGAGTAACCAATTATTAAAGGGGCCTGGTTCTGGGTTGGTTTGGTTTTGTTCTTTTTTTGTCCCCTATTACTAGATCTATTCCATCTGCTAAAAGCCTTTTAAAACATAACAGATATCTTAAAAACATATATCTGAGAGACTCTGGAAAACTGATCCTTTGAATCGGTGATTTCAGGTTCTGCTTTTGTGGAGGGTAAGAGGAAATATTTTTGTCTGTCTCAGCAAAGTATCCTTACAAATTAAGAATAGCTGAAAAACTGCCATCTGAGATTTCTTTCCCTTCTCAGAGATGAGGAGGATTCTCCCGGCTCTCTTTTTTTTTTCCTGGGTCTGGTGCCAAGTGTGCTCCTCACCCCCTGGCTGGAGTCACGCAGCCCAGTCCTCAAGGAGTAACAGGGCAGATACAATAATGGAAGGAGACTTGCTGAACTGTCTCCTTTATGCAATGACAGCCTTCCTTTAGACCATTTAAATCAGTAATTTCAATATTTCTTGTGATTAGCAAAGCTTTGGGGAAATATTTTCACTGCACATAAAGAAGGACATGCATCTGTGCCTTTAAAGGATGAGGCAGGCTCAAAATATTGCCATGTGGTTTGCAAGTAAAAGACTGCAACTTCTCCCTGGTGTGCTTGTGTTCACCAGATTCATCAAATCTAAAATAAATTATAATTTCCCAGGCTATTGTGTTTAACAAAGCTTTGGAGACATCAGTTGTCTTATTAACATTTATATTCCATTTTTTTATTAATATTATCTCAGAGAAATTAAGGAAAGCTTATTAGTATTTGAAATTGTGGAAAGAATATTTTTTGTCTTAGTGCTTAATGAATTCTGGGATGGAGCTGCAGATTTTTACATGTAATGAAATCACGTATTTCCTCTTGTTTTTCTAAAAAACTTGGGGGTGGGGAAGAGAGAATGCAGTCTTCATACTTGGAGATAATTTTTTTCTTTTGTTCTGAAGAAATATTGTCAAATGCCCAAGGATTTGGGGGGTGGAGGGTGGTGTATCCCTATTAACCTTCATCTATACAATGACATTCACTGACAGATTAACTGTTGTAAAGCAAGATTCATCTGATGTAAAAGTAAATGCTTGAAAAGTGGAATAGCAAAAATTATTTCCTTTCTTTTAATTTAGTATGTACACCTGTTTACTTGTCTTCAGGATGGCCATTACAAAAGTTAATTGATTACTGTGAATCATCACAGTGTGAAATACTATGTAAGAGTGACCAGATTTAACTTAGAAAAACACTAATTTTTTCCTTAGCTCCTGCAGTCCACTGATTTTATTTATTCATTGTTTTAAATATTTTTGGTTTTTTTTTCACTTTGTTGTCCTTTTTCATTCTACAAGCCGAGTTTTTTCTACAGCTTCTGTGATGCAAAGAGGAGTGTGTGGATGTGTAAACACAGCAATTATTATGTTTTTCTTGTGTTTAAACCATGCTTTTAAGGAGCAATGGAGTAAATAGAGTCCTGTCTATTTATCACAGGAATATTCAGTAATATAAACCTGTAGGGTCTGTAAGACTTCACAAAAGAACTCTTACTCCTAGAATTACAGCCTGTAATAAACCTGTGTTGAATCCCTAAGTGCATCCTAACTACACAGAACATTACCAGACATAGGTCTCAGTGGGAACTTTATGTGCCTGAGAATTGTAGAAAGTAGCTGTTGTACCATAAATTCTTTCATGCAGGGATCATTCTGTCTCTCCTTGGTGATGCTCAGGAGCAAATAATTATATTAACTAAATATAATGCATATCACATATCATGCAGCGGTAATTGTTTCCAGTGGAGTTGCTGTATCCCATAGGTTTTAACATAATACTCTAGATTTCATGGTAAATGAACAAATAAATCATGTTGCCCCCATAAAATTTCTCTGTGACCCT
>NW_016690199.1:4127106-4136678 GCF_001604755.1 Lepidothrix coronata | reverse complement strand
ATGCATGATTCTGCATGATGCATGTACGAATTGAGGAGACATATAAGGCAAGAGCACCGCTCTTTAGACATTGGATATTACTTTATTACATTAGAAATTAATGTGATAAACATCCTTTCCTTGAGCATAACCTGTACATGGATCACATAGTGTGATCAAAACTCAGCCACTGTAATGTTTACTCTGTGAGGCTGGGTTTTTTTTAATGTAAACAGAGCAGACAAAGCAGAATATTTGTATTCAGTGGGCAGTATTCCCATCTGATTGTGCATCTGCAAATCTGTACTTTTTGCTGCCGTTCCCAGAAGATATGTTGAGATGAGCTGGAGCTCTTTGTATATGGTACAGAAATGTAATCATATTGTGTCTCTCTGCAAGATGCATGTGGGGCTACACAATATTGAGCCTTTTGCAATTGCAACCCAATTTGTATCCACCTGTATTTGTGTATTACTCTGGGATAGTCTGGACCGGTGATAGTTTCTCGTGGTAAGCTGGATTCTGTCCTGTTCACCCTGCCATCCCCCCTCACAGTGACACAAAGCAGCAGCTGTGTGTTGCTTTGCTTAGTGCTGTGTTCAAGAGAAGCTCTTCTTTTGGAATCCCCTGCTGCTAAGCTAGGAAGAAACTGATGCTCCAAGGTATCCAGACTTTGAACTTTTTCTGGACTTTTTCTGAAACTTAGCAATAGTATCACCATAGTTTTTCAAACAGCCCAGCATTTATCCTCAGTCTTAAAATAAGATGAAGTATTTCTTGAGAGGAACCTTAATCCTGGAGCTTTCAGATGTTTGTGCTCACTTGACAGAAAATGGATGGGCTCAAAGTTAAGACTTTCCCCATTTGCTTGGCAGTTGTTTCTTTATCAGACGCTGCTGAGAAAATCCTTAAGAAAAACAAGGAAAACCTCTCATCTGTGAGAGAAAAGTATGAAGTAGAAGAAAATGCTGTATTAGTATTTCCTATCAAAGATTTTCCAAGTCCTTTTGTGCAGAAAGTCCAAATCTCCATTTAAATGGAATAGTTTTGAAAGTACATTCCTCATGGGCATGCATGGATCAGTCCTCTTTGCCAGAACAATAGGGAAGACATGGTTTTATCATGCAGCATGATTGATACACTAGTAAATTAGACATTCAAACAGAGACAGATCATATGGCAAAAGGATAAATCACTGACTATCCTAATTCTTTGCAGGAATTATGTCAGGTATATTTGTATGCTATAGTTTACTGAATGTCTAGGGCTGGTTCCAGTTTTCAGGCAGTCAAATGTGTCTGAATGGGAATATTGAGATATTCTTGCAGCTGAGTTGCTGTGAAGTCAGCCTGTTCCTTGAGCAGCTTGTAAAGTGTTTGGCTTGGCATTACCTCACCTAATGTGCAACCAGCATTAAAACTTCCCCTGAAGCAGTACATTTAATTGCATGCTCTACTAGAAGGAGAAGAAGTCTAATTAGTCCCAGATTTATTCTGTCAATAAAGACAAATTATTTTATTTTTTTTCCTGATCTAAATACAAAGTATTCAGAGATTTCTAGGCAAATCAAAAATCTTTGTTGAAAGGGAATACAACTTGTGTTAGTTATGCACATTTTAACTGCTTGTACCAAACATTGGCTTTTAATAAGTATAATCTGTTTTTCACAATAAAATCTTACTTGAATATTTTGCATGCTATAGTTTTATATGATTAAGTTGGCTATTTCCATTGATGTCTTATTTATTATAACGTACTGTCAAGAGGAGCACTAAATTTAAATGTAGGACTGTTCATTACCATTTCAGCAAACAATGACAAGATTCTTTAAATTATGCTATTGTTTTAATGAAAGGGTGGAGTTTTATTCTCATAGTTCAGTCTTCTAAAGAAAAAAAACAAGCAACAAACAAAAACCAAGAAACAAAAACCAGCAAGAAAACTGGGCCCCTTTTCCTTCCCATTCCCTTTAAAGCCCTATAGCAGCATGAATGAAACATCACCAAACAATTGCATCCCCCCAGTCCCCAGGGAGCTAATGTGTTTTATCAGCATTTACAATGAAAAGACCAAATATCAGAATCTCAGTATTACCGTCATTTCAATTCTCCTCCCCCCGCATTATTATTTTTTTTTTTTAAACTCATTTTAGTGAGCTGCAGGTTGCAATTCCCAGCTCTGTGCAGGAGAAGCCCTAATAATGGGTCAGAATTCACATGCACATCCACCCCACATACACGTACACGTTTTTTTTCTTTCATGGTACAGCACAAGATATTATCTTGGTAATTCTCTATTCACTCTGCTACACCTCTTCCCACTAATCCAATGCAGAACCAGATTACCAACCAAGCCTTTTGAAGCCTTGATGTTATTTTGCTTGATAAATTGGGCACAGGACTAAAATTGAAAAGAAATCCTGTTTTTATTATTGGAGACAAATCTAGCAAGCAGGAAGCATATGTTGTGCTTTGGACCACATGCTGGGGAGAGGGAGCTAGAGGGCTCTCACACCAATCAGTTACTTCAAACAATACTCGGTGTCCCCCTGGGACGAAGTCTGTGCCATTAGTCATGACTGGAGCAGCCCTCTGATGCCACCAGGCAGCCCCAAGGAGCAGAGACACCCACCTGACAAAATGTCACAAGGAAAAAAGGAAAAAAAAAGTCAATATGTTGGATATTGATTTGCTTTTTTTTTTTCCTTACAATTTGATACAGGAATATGTTGATCACACAGGGGAGGGGGGAGAGGCACGTTTCAGAACCTAGCAAAGGGCTTCTGTGAAAGCTTTAATGGCAGTGACCTAGTAGCTAGTGCAAGGATCACAATAAGCACATGGACTGGCAAGCGCTGTGTTTTTCAAAGGGCAGTGTTGAGTATTGATCTGTATTAGAAATGATAATGAGGTTATTTTGTGCCTCGGTGAAATACCTTAACTGTTTCAGTGCTTCAAATGCATCAGAGGTAAAGTGCTGGAGCCTATGAATTTTTAATGCCTCCAACTCCAGTTCCTAAATTTTTTCTGTCTTTCCAATAGCTATTTCAGTTTTATACTCCAGAGCTATTGCAGCTACTTCTTTAGATGGTTTCAGCTTCCCATTTCAATGTATCTGCTCATGAAATAGTAGTTGCTTAAATCCACCCCACAGAAAGAAGCTTTTCTTTGCTAACACCTTGCAGTCTTTCACATTTAAAATATTTTAAGTAAATTGGAAGAATCAACCTTTCAGTTTTTCTGAATCAACGTGAAGATCAGTGCTTGTGGAGAAAATATCGTGTTCTTGGTAATTTACTTTGGAATTACCTTGGCTGGCTTTGTTTTGATCAATACAAAACATTTCCTAATTCTGCATGACCCTTCTACTGATCTGTGTATGTGTAATGGTTGCTTGGTTAGTGAAGTGATGTGAATAAATTATTAATGTGAAGGCCAGATTCTTGTTTAGTACAGCAGCCCCATATTTGTAATTGGACTAACCAAGGCCAGCAGAAGCAGCAACATA
Organism: Lepidothrix coronata; assembly: GCF_001604755.1. Lineage (NCBI taxonomy): Eukaryota > Metazoa > Chordata > Aves > Passeriformes > Pipridae > Lepidothrix > Lepidothrix coronata. The sequence goes on along the minus strand of NW_016690199.1, from coordinate 4,133,192 downwards.
GAGCATGATAGGAAAAGGAAAGCTTAGCTGTTACAACTTTTTTGCTGAAAGGTTAAAAATAGAACCATATCATACGATTCCCAGAATCTCTAGTTAGTGGTGAATATTTTTGTTTTCCAACCTAACTTATTTCCAACAGTTAGTTAGAAAGCACGATATAAGATAGGAGAGTCAATTAAATTTGATTTCACCTTTGGTGCTGTGCATTAAAAGATTTTGCAAATAGAAAAACTTTTTTTTTCACTGTTTAAGTATCATAAGCTTATTTGCACAGCTAGACATATAATCCCTGGCTAGCATTACAGAATTCAAACTATCATAATTCCTTTTTCTCTGTAGCTGTTCAAATAACACTAAAAAAAATCAACAGAAAACCATAAGCAGTAATTTCTAGACACCCCAAGCTAAAGCCATCTCACTTTCATTTAAAATTAATAACTGTCAAAAATAGTGTAATTTGATTCAAAAATATGCGCTAAAGCCAAGACAAGCATGTATAGGAATATACTGCTATCCCTATTATTCTGAATCATGTAGATAAATTTTAAAAACATTCTTTTCTTGAGTTAATTAGACTAGAATTATCCCCAGTTTTATAGTATGACAGAGAAAATGCTTCAAAACCATGAATTTTTCACAATTTTCAGATGCTGTGTGTTAGACCTGTAGTGAAGCAATAGTGATTTACCCTGACTGTTGACCCAGACTTGTGGGCTTAAGTGGGCTGTATTTTCTCTGGGAAGTGTTGTTTCTAAATAATAAGGACATTATAAATGATATCCCAAGGGCAAAATATTCAAAATGGTTGGTGGGAGCTGATGTTTTTATCACTGATGTAAACAGGAATTAGGCACCAGTAAGTTCTTCTGGGAATGCTCATGTTAAAATTCTTTCGTTTCCTTTTGCCGATGAAATCAGAAGGCTCTGACCTGCTTCTGGTTTTTCTATTGGTTATATATTGATCTATTTCCCTGCTTCTAATTTAGATTAGTTTTCAGACTGATCATGAGTTGTATTCTTCCTTTAGGTGCTCTTCCATCTGCAGTAATACATATGGGGGCTGATGTACAGCAGTAACCATGTTTCTTTGGTGTTATTTTTGCTATGCCTGTGACATCTGAAGTCATGCCTTGCTTGTCTTGCCCAGCTTCTTTGCTTTTTTTACACTAAAATTAGTGTATGTGAGACCTTATTTGTGGCAAGCAGCTGTTCTAGCTTTTCAGTCTCTCTAGGGCAGAAGGTTGGGAATAGCAGGAGGAGGGAATAAAGGAGCATGGTGCCTTCGAAGAGGCATTAGGTATGTGAAAGAAAAGTAAAAAAATCTGTTGCCTAAAGTGTTAGGCAAGAATCACAGTGAAGTATCTGGTTACAAAAGCCCTGCAGAGCACCGCCTGGCCATTGTCAGTGGGATCAGAAAAGAGAAACAAACAATTCTTTGCGATTTAAATAATCAACTCCTCATGCATTGAAAAGCAAACAAACAATCCCCCTCACCCCCCCAGCTCTAATTTCTCTTAAGCTTAATCACTGATCAAAGCTAGTTGCGTCCAACTATTGCATCATGTGTGTTGTCGTAAAGTTCATGCTGAGGTTTATAAAGTCTCAGCTATGCTTTCCCCAGCAAACATGACACCCCATTTATCACTATCTAGCCAGAGATATTTTGAAATACAGATAAGCCGTTAGCTATTAGAGCAGCAGTGTTCAGGAGCTCCTTTTACTGATTTACAGCCTGCCCCAGTACAACCACTGCTATTTGCAGAGGTCTGAGAGTAGGAGCTGGTTTTTATGAACCATGTTCACACTTTCCCATTGATTTTACAGGGCACTTTGGGGGGTTAAAAAAAAGCATCAGAAAAGGTCCCAGGTTATTCTTGTCCCAGGCATATGCTGTGATCCAACTGTCTTGTTTCTTCTTTATTAATTATGATATTGAACCATAATAGTTTTTGTAACACTTTGTGTGGTGTCCTGTTATTAACTTTCCTTTATTCTGAGAAAAAACACATTAGTTATTACTCTTTCTTTCATATATTTTAACTGGGATTTAATCCTTAACATGACATTGCTCTTTATCCTATGGTTATTTGTTCCCTTTGATAATCTCCAGTGAGAGACTCTGTCAAAAACCCTTTGAAATTGCTAATAATTTACACCCACCACATCCCCTTTACCCACTATTTTATGAACCTTTGCAACACAGTCTAGAAGGCAAAGGGGCACGATTAACTCTTACGAGAGCTTTAATGGTGTCATTCCATCAGTTGATATTTATCTACATGCAGTATTTCTCTGTTGGTAATTGCTCACTCCCATCTGCTTTCCCACTAGTGAAGTGACCCCTCCAAATTGGCTGTCATATGGTTGCTGTAAAAGCCATTACTAGAGAATACTGAGTAAAGTAAAGAAAGAAGAACTTGGAAAATATCTTGACTCAGGTGTGCAGCAGAAGTGGTATGTCCTGCCATTCAAAAGTTTATGTGAGTGAAAATATGTTCTGATTTGTAGATCTGTGCTTGTCCAGGAACTGGCACTGCCTCTGGGTTGTGATACAGGGTGCCTGTTTGGTTTGGGTGGTTTTAAATAATAGCTTTCTTTTCATTCCTGCTCTGTGCTATTTTTTCAATGTCCCATAGCTCAGCAAACTAGGAACCTCACACAGAACTCTGCCTCACCTGTGAAGCTGAACTGGAAATGGTTCCCAGTGTGATGGGAAAGGGACTCACACTGGGAATGGTGGATAACCACTATTCAAGTCACACTTCACCCTTTCATTCATCTGTGGCTTGTGGATGCTCACTCCTGTCCCTACAGCTCTCTGGGTTGACTCTGGACTCCTCGACGAGCTCCACACACAGCTGGGTGCAGTAGTTCTTACCTCTCTGAGGCCTGTTTTCCCAGTCTCATGGTTTTGATATTTTCTGCCTTTCCTGGGAAATTGTCAGTATCTGCTTGGGCTACCTTTTAACTCAGCACTACCAATACATACTGCCCTCCTCCTTGGTCTGTCCAATTTGCCTGGGGCCTAAGCTCCTCAGCTCCTGACCCAAGCTTCTGTCACCTGTGGGTGGGCTCCATGTGAAGCTCAATGGCTCAGCTGTCACTCAGTTTTCCTGCAACCAGCTTTGAAGAGTTCAGTGGGCTGAAACACCTGCTGAGAGATCAGATACTCTCCTGCTGTAGGTCTTCAGTCATGTGAAACCTTCAAAGGAGGATGTTCTGGTACTGAATAGCATTTTGAAGTGATGAGAGCGGAGAGGTTATTACTTTAAAAACAAGGATGGCTGTAGCCTGGCATCACTGGAAAATAGTGCTTTCTGCACACTAGAGAAAAACACAGAAAACATTTCAGCTGGTGACAGCTCCTAATTTGGTGTAAAATGGGTCTAACAAGGTTATCTCCAACATCTCTGTAGCAGTTAGCACCACATAAGCATTTGGACTTCAAAGCAACTTTTCTCATAATTCTTGAGCTGTACACACACCGCGTTTGCAAAAGGCTTTATGTTATAGACACATTGTTAATCTCTGAAAGGCTGGAAGATTTCAGGCAAGGAATCTACAGAATTTCCTATAAGCATTTATACTAATTATCTTAAATTCAAATTGTTCCACAAAATCAAAGGGGAATTAAGATTTTAATTTCTTTCTCCCCTTTTGTTTTTCTTCATTATTTGACAAAGCCTAGAGACTAATCCCATCTTAAACATGAATATAAAATAGACCTAACAGATGTTCCGTCTGCTACAGAACTTTATTCAACCAGGCATGGTCTGCATGTAATATGCACGTGAAGGTCAAAGCTTGTCATATAAAAATACAAAGCCTTGCCACTATTTCATTATTTTTATTTGTAATTTTTTCAAGTGAGTTTAGTGAATGATTAATGTTATTGGCTTAAAACAGTCATAGTGCTGGCAAGCACTGTGCAAACATCAACGTTGCAAACATGCCACCATCCTGACCTGCAGCACCTTTTCTATTTCCATTTCCCATTGTTCTGGAACAGATCCTGCCAGCCACATGCCAGACGGACTCCTATTTTTCCAAAGTACACAACAGCTGGAAAGAAGTGGGAAAGGTCATTTGGACTCCAAAGGCTGGGAAACTTTTCTTCTGCTACTGTCTGTCCAGTGGAAGGACCTGAATTTTGGGGTATGGCCTTTCTTCAGGTGAACTGTGTTTTATGAGGACTGTGTGTGGTTTATGTATTATCTCCTCGCTTTTGCTGCAATATGATTCTGAATTGGGACTGAGGAGTCAGTTCTGCCTATGGTGTTGTCCTGGAAGGGGCTTCTTCAGCAGAGGGAAAGTAGGAATGGGATGTGGACCTTACCTCTACTGTCATGCTAAAGGAGATGTGCTTGTAGTTTCTTAATCAAAGGAGTGTTTGCATTTCCCCTCTACACCTCACCCTTGGGGTGGCAAAGCACTGTGTTGTACAGTGGGGATTCAGGCAGGAGACTGTGACAGCAGCCTGTCCCCTGTCCCTCTGAATAGCTTGGCTGCATCAGGCCCCACAGGGCATGTACACCCACTGCCCCATTCCCTCCAGGCTTGCTTGGCTAAGAGCTGCAGCCCAATTGCTGAACCAAGCCAAATTTTGAGGTGACTGAAGTGGATTTTTGTAAATGGAAGGTGACAATGCAAAGCTCAGAGGCTTTCTGTGAACAGGAAAATACGTTATTTTGAAGAGAGCTGGTCATTTTTCCGTTCCCTTTTTTTTTCTTTCCTATTTTCGTCTTTAATTTCCTTTGGAAAAAAAAAAATCTTGCTTTTTTAAAAGCTATTTTTATGTGGATGTACCTGAACCTGGTGAAAATAGAGCAGAGAGAATGGGAAGGAATGTCTAAAACACTGTTTTACTGCTTCCTGCCTGGAAGAAATATAGAAAGTATTTGGAAATGTGAAAATGTTATATTTATGTCAACATTTATCTCAGAAAGAGATTTTTACATTTTAACCACCTCTGTTTTTTTTTCTGAACAGTTTTTCAGGATAGGATTTTTCCGAGCAGGATTTTCCGGTGTCAAGAATTTGAAAAGACACTTATGTCAACCATCTTATGAATTGTGTTGAGTTTCAACTAGCTCAAGTAAGAAGTCTGAGTACACAATGACCACTGAAGTCAGATGCATCCAAATCAAGATTTCAAACACTCCAGATTAAAGGTCATTCTTACGTCTTTTGGTTTTGTCTCTAACTATGGAATTTAAATCCCTTTAATAGGCCTTTAAAATTCAGTTTCAGGACACTCAATTTGCACACCCTGTTCTTTTTGTGCTGAACACATCTCAGAATGTTACATAAGATTCTGAAGAATATCCATTGGCTTCCAGGAGTTTTGAACTTGGCCTTTAACCAAACAGTTCTCAGCTGTTTCTCTTAAATAAGGTTTTCCTTGAAGTTTTAAATTCTTCTCTTTTTCATGTGCATGTATGTGTGTCCATTAGTGGTATAATAATGCATTTCTTATACTTCTTTTGCCTTCTCATTTATGACAGAGTGGTTGTTGAAGATATTGTACACTGTTCTAAAACAATCTCAGCTTCTTTGTTGACTTTTTTTTCCAGTTTTTGCCAAATGTTTTAACAATAGCAGGAGACAGCCGTTTAGACTATGAGGGAATTTGCAATCCAATCATGTACTGTATGTCTTTGAAAAGAAGAGAATACGAAGACAGAATGTGATAGAATTTTATTTAATGCGTTGGCATGAAATGTAAATACATACTGCATACAGATACTAAACTTTCCTGGCTTTGATACAAAATAATTACCTTAGGGACTTCTGTGTAAAATAAGTCCTATATAACCATTCAAACATGGATGATATGATTCAAGTGACCTCTTCTTGATACTAAAGGTCATCCACTGACTCTAAATGTGAATGTTTACTTTTGAACAGATTTCAGAAAAAGTGAAAAATGTGCTTTTCCCATGAAGTTAATAAAAATAACTAATACTTTTGTGAAGAACAGAACATACTACAGTATATATAGTATCAGTCACATCTTTTTTTTTGAGCTCAGCCTTTAATTTTGCTGACCGATTCCAGTCATAGACTGAGTGTTCTCCATGAAGTAG
>NW_016690199.1:4103333-4127096 GCF_001604755.1 Lepidothrix coronata | reverse complement strand
GTGGCCAGTCAATTAGTGCTGTCAGAGGACTTTTCACACTTGTATATCTAAAATATAATATTATAATGATATTGTGTAATATAATAATATTGTAAAATATATAATATATTATAATAATATAATATCCTCTCTACTCCCTGCCCTCATTTTTTTCATGGCATGGTAATCACCTTTACAAGTGGAAAATTGTAACTAAGACTTGTGCATGTGTGCTCCAGCACCAAGTTTTACATGCAATCTCTAAAATTATCAGTTTCCCATCTCTTAAGTAATTACCAGTGTGGTGGCAGCAAGAGATAGTATTGTGCATTAGATTTTAAATCAAGAAAGGGTCTTCAACTACTGGCCTTACTGTAGACCTCTGAATACAGGTAACCTTTTTTTTAAATCATTTTTATTTTCCCCCATCAAATCTGCGGAAGGTGCCACATTTTATTCCATTTCTAGATACAAAAACATCTCTGTTCTCTTAATTTTTCTTCTCCAGCTACACAAACTGTGTTTTAATGGAAATACACACACTAAACTGATTGGAAAGGAGAAATGTTCAGTGGACAATCATGCATGCTTCTGTAACTCAAATTCACTTTTAGGCCTCATTCAAATTCAACTCGATCTTCATATTATCTTGCAGTGACTCTATGATGTCATGAGCCCATAGCAATGCTATAAACTTGTAGTTTTGATTAAAAAGGAACATAGGAAACCAGCATATTTTGCAGATACCTTAAACAGGCTATTTCTGTGATTTGAACGAGGTCTAGAAGAAAAAATAAATGAGTGGGAATGGAAAATTGTTAAAAGATTGTAGGAGGTGGAAGCAAAAGAAGGAAGAGATATAAACCTCAAGGAATTTTGAGGCTTTACTTAAATTCTGTTCCATCAGGGTCAGCAAAGGGATAGACCCGTCATAAAATTCTAGTACAGAAAGCTCAGAAAAAAGAAATCAACAATGGGGAAAATGTAAATCTAAAAAGTGGAAATATCTCTGCGTTTTACAAGAGGGAAGGAAGAAAAATGTGCTAACCTGGCTTGGAATGATAAACGAGACATTTCTTAGTGCTTTGCAAACTGACTTGCTTTCCCGGAGGGAAAAAAAGACTAAGCAAGTGTTTGGCCAAATTCACCTGCTCGTGAGAACTCACTTATCCAAACCCTGCAATTGTCAGCTGGGAAAAAAACACCAAAAGCCAGCATGAAGCTCAGTTTCTGTCCTCATTGATAACGTGTGATGGAACAGAAAATGGATGATGGGGTCCTAGTAAGCGTCTAAAAAAGCAAGGGCAAATGAATTAATTCCTTTCCACGGATACAGGAAAAAATCCAGGCCGTGTAATTTTGAAGGCTGAATGTCAGAAGCCCAGGAGCCTATGAAAAACAAAATCAAACAAACACAAATGTTAATACATAAGGGGCATATTACTGCCTGATGGCACATACGTTAGGCTCCGACAGGAAGCATGTGCACAGCCTAAAAGGAAAGTATGTGAGTTTCAGATTTCATGGAAAGTGACAGTACCATATGTAGTGGTTAATGAGTTTGTAGTTTGCTAACTATGCCTAAAAAAGCTTATACAGCTGCTTAGTGAGATCAGCTAGAAAAAGCTCTTCCTAATTCTCTTGGTGGATAGCTGTTTCAAAGAAGGAAACACTTAAAAACTCTAAAGTTGTTATTTTTTTATTACTGGCCATAGCATGTAGAAACTTGAGTCTTTGGCCCACTGTGCTATGTGTTGTACCTGCACTGAAGTGATAGTCTGCTCCGAGGAGTGTGTTTTCTGAGACTTCCTTTCTCAGTTAAACACTGTTGGGCAGGATTGTGGCTGTAGCTCCCCTGCAGAGACTGGCAGGCAGAAAATAATGTGCACATTTATTGCCTTCAGTGGTGCTTAGAAATTCGCAGTGGCCAATTATCTTGCTGCACGAGTTCAGTAGAGCTACTCATGGCTTCGGTGGAGTCATGTTAGCATGAGTCAGAAGAAACAGGGATGTTAGGCCTTGACAGAGTTGTGAAGGTTCAGTACTTTGGAAATCAGCTCTATTTGTCATTAGAATCTGTGGTCTTTGCTTTTCACATTAGCGACATTGTTGTGAACCTCCTGTAAATATTCATTGCAAAAATCAAGTTGTCTGAAAATGGAAATGTGATCAGAAGTGTGTTCCGTGGAATATGACATCAAATTGATGAAACAGCTGCAAGAAAGAGCAGAGAGATGTGTGATGTATTTGGATTGCAGGGAATTAGCAAAAAGGTTTTGATTATCATAGGCAGGTGCAAGAGATGTGTTTTTCCACAGTTACTCTTCAATGTATATATTGACCACATGGTGCATGAAAGTGGATCAAGTAAACTGCAGCAGCAGCGTAAAAAACACATAATGACTGTACAGAAGGAACAATCTAAGCTGGGAAGAACAGATTAAGGCAGTCTTATTTGCACGTAATTTGTTCCTTTGTGAAAATGCTGAAGATCTTAAAAGCCTTGGTAAATGCCTTTAAGGGAATATGACAGAGAAAGGACCAAAAAAATCAATAGTCTTGATTCTTTTTCTCCTAGTTTGCATTAGTGTAACCTAGTGGCTGAGTCTGTGTAATTTGGATGTCATCTAAATTTTCAGTTCAGACAGACTGCTAAATGTAGCTCAACAAGACAGAGCCTTGTCTGTCTGATTGTGACTAATGTAGAGAAAATGAGGTGCCTGATAGGGAGCTCAAAACTGCCATTTCTCAAGTAAACTGGAGATTTCAATTTTTCATTCCTTTTCAGTTAGAAATTACATCAGGAAACAAAGCACACATGGCAAATGCACAGGAAATCTGGCTTTTGCATCGACTATTTTTTGTTAATACTACAGCCTTCTTTGATGTCATAAAAGATTAACCAATTAGTGAATTAAAGAGAAAAATGATTTTTTTGGGTGTCATTAATCAAGATTATTTCCTTTACCCTGGGGGGAGGAAATACCAAAAGCAACAAGCTGTAATAATGCTCAACGAGCTCTAATTTATGTGAACTCCTTTCCCAGCAGAAGCTGTGGAACTTCTTTCTGTACACATTTGCAAGATTGCTCTTTAAGCCGCTTAGGCCTGGTCAGAGAAATTGTAGAGGAAATTAGTTTCTGCCCCTTTAATAGCTGGGGTGGGAGATGAGAAAGCATGTCTTTAAGGCAGTGATGAAGAAATGGGTTGACACAATGACAGCCTCTTCCACATCTCTTTTTATTGAATACAGGAAGACATAAGATCCTTCTAATTGCTCATTTTCTACCTGCCATGGAGGACAACAGGAGGAACAAAAGAAAAAGGAACAACACTTGTCAAACAATCCTGAGGATCTAATTCTCACAGAAGCTTGTCCAAAGGGACTTTGTAGTTCTCTGACATGTTATACTACAGACCTATCTTGTCTGCTGAATGTTAGAAGATGAGGAAACGCTAATTCCTCAGACTGCTGTCTCACTGTAAATGGAGACTCTGATCTGAAAACATGTAGGGATACGCTTAACTGAACAGTCTTGCTGAAGGCAGTAGTTAGGCAAAACCCAAATGGTAGGGTGATCATTTGATTAAATCTCTGACATGAATTTGGAAAAGTAACTCACTGACTGACTGAATTCTGGATCCTGTTTTAAATCTTTTGAAGCCTTGGCGCAATAGCTAGAAGAACAGTTTATTCTGCATATAATTAAAATGGCCACAAGAAAGGAAAGCTTCTTGTAATGGAAAACGTGGTGTCACGTCTCAGAGCAAACTGAAGTGTGGCATTAACCACAGGACGACTATGCTTGGAGACTGCTCCAAACCCAAATGCTCCCAAGACTTTCCTTGATTTCAGTAAGCATCGCAGTAGACACACAAAAAGCATCTGACTGAGTATCCAGTGTGTACCAATGAACTGGAAGAAAGAAAGGGAGTTCACCCTAGTCTGAAATTGAGAGGAAGAGGAGATTTCCTGGCTTTGGAAACATCTGGCTATTCACTAATACGCTTTGCTGGCTTTTCCCTTGGAACTCATTACTTGGGCAAGTTTTAGATATTCCTCCTCCCCTCTTTCCTTCCTTTCCTTTGGTTACTTTCCAAGATGATGCAGGGTTTACTTCTATCTTTCTTTACTGCCTTTTTCATCTGGCAAAAATCTCTTTGTGGATGTGTGGGGTTTTTTGTTTTTGTGGTTATTGTTTTTGTGGTTTTTTTTTTGATTTTTTTAAATATTTGATTGTTTTAATGTCAGTTCATTTCTTACTGGAAGGCAGTGGCTCTAGAAAGCATCCTATTTTCAAAGTATTTTGGGATAAATTTTCCAAATTCACAAAATTAATCTAGTATGACACCTTTTGAAAAGAAAACATTTATGATTTTGCTTTGAAGTAATTTTTGCTTTGATATGTAAATAAAATGTAATACTTAAAAAAATATTCAGAATATTGCAAAATTTAAAGGAGGGGTCAAAAGAGAGAATTCTCTGATCATTGTGATGAAACAAAGTACATAAAAAAGTTAATATATTTTGCTAGACCAGCCTACATAGTTGAAGAAAATAGACCATCTGCCCAGTTGTTCTGAAGTAGATCTAGCAACCCGGAAAAAAAAGGCAATTACAAGATGATTACAAAGACCAAATCCTTGGACATATTCTGATTTTTTTATTTGAAATTTCAGCTTTTTCCTCTGAATCTTTCTGTGTAAATCTTTTCCCCAGGGTGGGAAAATTCTCCTTCCACCATCCTCCCCCACTGTATTTACTTGTCCATCCAGAAATTTCAGATTGTTTTTGACAGGTGAGGTGATGGGTGTCACTTTAGCCATAGTCAGAACGTGGTACTGCCTTACTGTTGGTCTTTTAGTAACAAAGCACCATGAACTATGGGCTTGATCCTTTCGGTTCACATGACTAAGGGTAGAAAATGATATTTCAGAAGGTTTGGTAGCTAGATAGAAGGAAAATTCAGGCAGAAGGGATTAGCACAAACACATAGGTCTTGGTAGTGATGGAATCCAGAACAAAAGCAGTGTCAGCAGGCACAGAGATGCTGAGTCTGATATCTCTGACTCGGTTTCACCGCTCTTTCCTCCTTGGTCCCTGCAGGCATGAGCTCCCCCCAGCCTCCCTATTCTCCTTCCAGTCAGTGACATTGGGCACAGCTGAGGACTGGACCCAAGGCTCTGCTCATTTCTTATACCAACAGCATCCTTTTGTCTCAGAGGTCCCTAAAAGCGAGGAAGTGAGAAATGCTCCCATTTCTGCAGCCTGTGTGGTGACAAACTATAGCTTTGTCTATAAGGAAAGAAAGGGGTGGGAAAAAGACTCTTATTTAGTGTTAAAGCCACAAAGAATCTTGCAGCTGATTTGAAACAAAGGAGCTATTAAAATATTAGTCATTTCAAGAGTCTTGCATTCTGAAAATGTGTGCTATGATTAGCTGATGTTGCCAGAAGTTTGTTTCCAATTGGGAGTGCAAAAATTTATTTAAAGCATCTCATATTCATACTGAAACACAGGTAGGAGTATGATTATGAGAAGGAAATGCCTGCAATATATTGCAAGAATTAAGATCAAATGGCTAGATTTTGCAACATTAAAGCCAAGACTAAACTTCATCCCCTAATATATTTTTTTTGGAGTTGTAACTGAAAACGTTAAATGCAGGGACAGGATTTCAGCCACCATCCATCTTCATGAGCCTTTGTTTGCCAAGACCCAGACAGTGGCACATGTGGCATGTGTGACACTCTGTCCCATGCTCTGATTTTATTATAACAATCTCTTTCTCTCCTCCTTGTATGAAACCTAAGTCACACTCAGAGACTGAGAAATTACAGTCTCTTGCTGTAGCTACACTGGACGTGCAGAGCTGATAGTGTTCCAGCTCTTTGTAGGCCTCCTCCAAAAGTACTTTAATGGCAAGAGAAAAAGTCCCATTGAATTCGTCACCTTTTGGGCAGGACCTTGGGGACACCATGCACAAGTTCTTACACAATATGTATAAAATTCCACTAATGTGATTAAGTCTTTCTCTCTTTTTTTTTTCTTTTTGAGGAGGGGTGTGGGGGTGTGTGTGTATCTCAATACAGTTTTAGGGCAATGATTTTATTTGAGATTTATCTGAACTGGGCATCCAGATATAAAATAGAAAGTAAGAAGGAGAAAGTGGGAAGTAGAAAAGGTAAAGCAGAGATGAACCTTAGCTGAAATCCTGCTCCTGATGCAGCCACTTGGAGGCTTATTTTGTATGTGGGACTTCATTTAATATAAAAGCCACCTATTCCTGTCAGCCTCCTGCAGTTTTTGAAGGCTTCTTCATATTCTCATACATAATAAACCAGGCTTTTTCTTTAGGGAGAAAAAAATTGTTTAAAAAATGACCTCATCCATGAAGAAGAGTATGGTTGTCTAATTCAGAGGGGGAAAGCTTGGAAATCCAGACTACCTCTGTGACAGTAAGGAACAGTTGTTTAAAAGCATCTGTCCCAGCACTGAGCCCTTGAGTGAAGCAGAGATGAATGAGATATAGCTGTGCCCTAAGTTAAATGCCTGGAATTCATGTGTTTTGCTGGAGAGGGCGAGTGAGAATGCAGGCTTAAATTCTACTCATTCCACAATATTGGTATTTTCCTTTATTTATTTTTTCATTCTAAGTGGGACTAAGGCTTACCTCATAACCAGTCTAAAGCTAGAGAGCATTATGTCATTTCCACCTTTGGGTGGGATCATTTTCACATGGAGTGGCCAGTGGTTGTCTCTCTCCCTTCCAGATAAGAGTTTGTGTAAGAATGATATCCTCTTGGTGAGTCCCAGCCAAGGCATGCTGGCAGCATCTGGACTGGGACTTGTTAGCAAAAAGTCCCTTTTTTCTCACTACTGCAAGACACTGGCAAGTCTTCTCACTGCCTAATGCCTCAGTCTGCCAAGGAAAACCAATATGAGTAATGTTCTCATAATACTTCCCTTAGGACAGGAATGGCATACTGTGAAAAGATGGTATTTTTGGGGCATGCTGTTTGTAGCTTGACTTCTGTTCACTTTAAAAACCTGCTAGTTGAGCGGGTTTTTTTCTTTTTTTTTTTTTTTTTCCTTTTTTTTTTCTTTTTTTTTTCTTTTTTTTTTTTCTTTTTCTCTTTTTCTTTTTTTTCTTTTCTGTTTCACTGATTTCAGAATTGTAATGCTGAACTGTTTTGGGCGTGGGAGTGTCGACAGTGTTAATATAATGCTTTGCACTCTTTGTCTTCTCCTATCTTATTCAAACCAGGTTTTCTGCCTGTTTCTCTCTCCTTAGTGCTTTATCTCAGATTCTGAGTTCTGTTCCCTCTTTCTTCTTATCTCCAGTTTATTATATCTACTTTTCCTGTACATTTTATCAGAATTTTAACTTTCCTATATTTTCTCCACTTCTATCTTATTTTTGGGGGTTTATCCTTTTTCTTCTGCACCTAGTTTTATCACAGTCTCTTTTCTTTTCCTTACCTTTTAAAGCTCCATTTCATTGATAACTGTACTGAGAGAAGTAAAAAGAGTTGTCATCAAACTCAGCCAACTGAGGTTTTTTAAAAACTTGTTTCCTTGTAATAGTTATGCTCATTATTTATCTGTAAACTATTTACAGTGGATGCTAGGACATCTCTTTGCTTGCTTTATCTTTTTCCAGTGAGTTTAAATATTCTTTAATATTTTCTCTGTGAACAGGTTAGCTTGTTGTGTCATTGTTCTGTCGTCCCCTGTGTGTCCTTTAATCCATTGGCATATTTATAACTTCTGAATTAAAATTACTTGACAAGGAACAGTTGAATGTGTATGAAATAATACCATATAATCTCTATTTTCAAGCGTAGAGGGGAGGGAAGTAAACAGACTCCTTTCAGACATTGCAGAATAGTCTTCTCTCAATGATGAATAGCTTTTCCACAGATTTCTATGTGGGCTTCATATCTCCACCACAGAATAATTTAAAAGGTTCTGTAATGAATCCTGGATTGTGAACTTGCTGTAAAAGCTTGACTAGTTTTGCTGCTCTGGCTTTCTCCTGTGGGGCACTGGCTCTTTTAACAAATACAGATTTTTGAACTAGTTACTACTTGCGAAAGATGTATCTCTAGGAAATGACCTTGCCATGCCTCACATTTCTTCACCACATTCCTTTGTAATATTTTTGTTTTAAAGCAGTAAATATTCTAGTTCCTCTAAAGTTTAAAATCAAAAGCTTGGTGATTCTTTTAAAATGTATTTTAAGTGTTTTAATTCTGCTTGATGACAATGCAGCTCCCAAGAAAATTCGATTTGAGGAAGAAGCCCTGGACTGGGTCCTAGGGAATTCCTACAGAATCCTCTTGTTGTGTTAAAGCCACTCCTTGCTCCCTGTTCTGCTCATTCTTTTTTGTCAGTCACCTATAGGCAGCTCTTCTCTTGTATACCCAGTGATCAAGGGGTATTTGGGCTTTTCATAAACTCCAGCTTCTCTGATCTCCTCAGTGACAACACCACTACTACCAAATGAATGATTTTCTTCTTTTCTTTTCCTTATTCAACCCCCCTCTATGCTGGTAGTTTCCCCCAAGCACACCCACTCACTGGAGAGGCAGCACTTGGAGCCCAGTGCTGTATGATATTCTTAAAGAAACTCCCAGATACAGTCCCTCCTCCTGGCTTTTCATCTTTCGCCACCAGGTTTTTGCCAGACGAAAAAAATGACATCATCACCGGAGTCTTAACTTCATCCCAATTTTTACCTGTAATTTTCCCCTTCTGAAAACTGACCAGCAAAACAGTGTTGTCAATTTTGGGCAAATTCCTTAAAGCAGTCGGCACACACTCACTCAGCTATTTCCTTTTAAGTTCTGCTCCTCTGACAAGCTACTTTAGAAAGGTCTGACTGAATGTGTTAAGGCTGTAAATTTGATGCACAGATGGTCCAATTGTCTTTGCAATTATTGTATTGCGCCATTAGGTACACAAGGGTTTCATCTGTTTAAGATATATTTTTCTTATAATTGGAATCCGTCATGGCAAGTTGGCTTGTCTGTTTGCTGGTGGACAAACTGTTTGTCTAACAGGTTTACTGGGATAGGTTGAGCTCAGTGTGAGGATATTTTTTACCTATTTTCCAATAAAGAATAAGTCATCTGTAGTATATGGTACTTTTGACTGACCTAGTGTTGACATAAAGATAATATCCATTGAGAGAACTGTTCAGTGTGAGGTTAGTGATTTGTTTTTAGAATGCTTTTTCTATTAACATTGAATACAGAAATAGTAATTATTTGTAGACTGTTCATTTAAATCCACAATGAAACATTCCTACATGCCCAGGGTAGAAAATAGCCTGGCTTCTACAAAAAGAGATGATAAAAAAATACCACTTAATCATTTGGCAAAACAAAAACCTATATCCATTTTTGTCAATTCCTGAGATTTAATTAAAACACAGAGGTTGATTCCAAACCAAACCAAACCAATGCCTAATTATCACGAGTGTTAATTACAAGTCTTCCTTTAACTGAATGACTAATAGAACAGAATGGCAAACGCCTTCCCAACAGCAAACAGATTTAGTGACAAATGAAGCAGGATGCAAATTGAGGGCATCCTCAAGCCTTTGAAATCCTGCTTTACCTCCGCTGTGAATAATGAGTGGGAATTGTTTTAGCCCATGTTGGGGTTTGTTTGTCACGAAATTCTGCTTTCTGTTTCAGGCCATGAAAACAGAAAATGAAAATAGAGTAAATACCTTAATCCATGAGTCCTTTTTCCTCCAGTGGCATATTTTAAATATGTGAAATCAGCATAAAGTAGGAAATCAGTCGGCTGGGTTGATACTTCCAGACAGCTACTGAAATCAAGTTGAAGGTAAAATACAGGTTTCAGATGTGAGCGCTCCCAGAAGATGAACATTTATAAAGAGCTTATAGCTGGAAGAGGGTTTGTACAGCTGTTAATGCCAAAACAGTGCCTGTTATCAGAAACCACATTCTCTTCACACTGGGGGAAACTCACTGAATTGCAGCTACAGTAAATGACAAATGTAGTGGGTTTTCCTTTGTGGACTATAGAGATGAAGGTTTTTGTTTCCATTCTTCCTGTTGTCTAAGGAGCCAATGTAACGTTTTGCTTCGTTCTGGGGATTTGGTGTGAAACATGGCATATAATTTCAAATCATTCAGGAAACTTTGCATTAATTTAGAGTCAAAGTAATCCAAACATGGAAATACTCTTATGACAGCTGAGATATTTATTTGAAAAGGTGTGAATGAATAAGGATGCTCAGAGGCCAAAGAGGGTTTTAGTGAGTAATGGTTTCACATACATGGTCCTCAGACTTATATTAACCATCTACCTGATTTTGTGTTTTTGTCATATTTTGTGAAGGTAATAGAACTGTGAACAATCAGAAAGTCAATTACAAACAAAGCAGTTTTGTAAGGTTGGAGGCTATGATCTGAAGATCCTTTCTGCTTCCCTATTTGATTCAACTGTGCACCTGTGTATCTAACTTTCTTTTCATACATTTATTTTTGTTTCTTGTCTCATATGATCAGAATATATTGCAAGTTTTAAGTTCTCCAAGTTTAAATTGAAATTATTTTAATTTAAAATTACTCCCTACATATTCACATAGTTATTTCTGTGGTATAGAATAAGAAAGAATTCTTTTATTTCCGCTTAGAAAAAAAATATTTCCAAGTGAACTGATTAATTTAGAGATAATAGCCATAGCACAGTGTTATTTTACATTCATATTGCTGTCTGAGTTGCAGCACTTCAGAGGGTTTTGCAGATATTAGTGAGTTTTACCTTGAGCTTCCTATGGCGCTTGTATTGTTATGACCATTTTACAGATGTAGTAGGATGGGGGGCTAAATTAACCTAAATCTATGCAGTAAATCAGCAAATAGATGTCTAGAAATGAAATGTGTTGACTTGAAGTCCAATTATTCTAGATACAGGCTTTTAAGAGTATCCTCTCCTGTAAAATGGGTTCCATTCTTTCCTGCAGTGGACTTGATGGCGCAGGTCAAAATGACAGTTTCTCTGGAAGTCATCAAAATCTGGAGAACTTGTTTTGAAGGAAGAAAAAGAAATAGTAGTGGTTTAATTTGCTTTTGATGATAACAGCTAACAGCAATCGCAGACCACTCTCACCTTAAGCTTGAAAAAATACAATTTTTCGGAGTACACCTACCTGATGATTTGATCAGGTTTGGGTCTGTGTTGACTTCCTTGCAATTCTTATCACTCCTTTGCTACTATGAGAAGTAAAACATTGATTCCTTCTGGGTATTATCTCACCAGGGGCCTCTGCTGGGCATACCAGATCTATCTAGGAGTTGGTCATTTCCATTTCTGTTGCAAACAATAACCTGCTTTTTCTCATTCTTTATTTTCTTTTTTTTTTCTTTCTTAATCTTGTGATATTAAGTTCCAGATATTCTATGCTAAACATGCAATTTCAAGTCTTAATCCAAGAGGCAGCACTGGGAATTGCCGAGTGCTCTCCTCAGTGGGAGTGGGATTGATACCTCAGCCCCATGGCGTGTTACAGCATTACATCAGCTACTTATCATCAGCAATTTTGTACTGTTTGTATTCAGATGAGATTAAGTCCAAGTATGATTTTATTCTGTCCTCCCCTAAATTAGATTAGTGCAAACCAATTGAATCTTTCTTTCAAAGAGGTAATTTGTTGCAGATATCTCACAGGATCTACCACAGAAATGGGATCAGTTGATAGAGCATTCAGCATGGTTGATCAGCTGTACTGAAATGAAGTGGTTTGGTATTCATTAAAAAATGTGTTGCTTCTGTGGCTGGTGAAACTCCTTTTTGAGTAAGACACTATGTCTGACAGTAGTCCACAGCAACACTTATTATTTACTGGTGTTGGATATTCCTTTTGGAAAAGAGCTGAGTTGGAAATCATGCAAGCATCTGCTACATAGTTAGATTAGATAATGTAAATGTTTAGAAAATGCAAATTGAGCTCACGATAATTAGTAATGATGCTTTTCTACTCTTATTAATAAGGTAATGCTTCTGGCAATTACATTTAAATTTCATATGAAGGTTCAAAGCATTGGAACGATTTCCTGTGTAGAATAGCAGTATTCAGTGTGAACTTAGAGATCTGTACCATGGGCTCTTATAGAACTAGAAACCACTCATCACTGTTTCTCATCACAGAACCGTTGTCTTTTCTTGATACTGGGAAAGAGAACCATATATAATTGTGAATGATTTTGTTAGAGTTTGTATACAAAGGCTGTTATAATAACATTTTGAAATAAAAGACAGCCCTCTGTGTGTTACTTTTAGGATATGCAAACATATAAAGCCACATCTGTCCTGTGTAGGGGGGAAGAACTGAACAGCCATCAATTTAAAACAACCTTGATATGACATACTTCTTAATTTAAATGTACATTTGCAAAAACAAGCCCTTTTTGAAATGTCTAGGACCTGCTCAGGGTTGACATGTAAGTGTGCGTTGTTGGCATAAACCAGTCCAAAATCCTGGCAGAGAAACAGAAAGGAAAGAGCACTGAATGTTAACAAAGGCTTCATTAATATTGATGCGTAATTCACATGGCAGAGAAAAGCTGCATTATTAGCCACTATTGTTATGGTACTGGGATTAATATTCAACGAAGATGTGTGGGTATTGAAATTCCCTGACTTCTGGGTACCCCAGTGGTCCAATAATAATGACAAAAACTAGGCTAGAGTTAGTGGGAACCTCATGCTATCTACATGGTAATCAAGCTCTGCTTTGTTTTATGAAGGTTTCTAAACTTGTACTGATATCTCTTGTGGAATGGAGGGCACTCATACTTTGTTCTGCATTCAGAAAGCTCTTGTACCTACAGATGAATGTAGCATCA
The DNA here is from genome assembly GCF_001604755.1 of Lepidothrix coronata. Taxonomy (NCBI): domain Eukaryota; kingdom Metazoa; phylum Chordata; class Aves; order Passeriformes; family Pipridae; genus Lepidothrix; species Lepidothrix coronata. The sequence continues at coordinate 4,114,229 of NW_016690199.1, read as the reverse complement.
TTCCTCTAAAGCTCCATGCTGGCTCTCTGTTGGAGAGATATGTCACAGGAGGTAATTTTATACCTGGTACACTGAAAACAACCCATCCTTATTTCTCCTAGGAAATCATTTATGAACCACCAAATAAAATAACAGTCCTTGTTTCACATTCAATTATAAATAAGTTGATTTTTTTGAAGATGCGCACAAATAAAAAACTTCATTCACATTAAATTACCTTTGAATGAAACATTTGCCCATCTTAGTTGGCCAGCTGAATGTGTGAACAGGGAATCCATTTACCATTTGTATATATAAATGATATTGTGATACAGTATTTGCAGGGTATGATCTATTGAGACAGATGGAATATAACTTTATCCATGAAGGCAAGTGCATTGACATCAGTGGGACTAATTGCAATGCAGAAAGACAACTATATACATGAAGTCTTTGCTGGCTGAAGGCCTCAGCATGTAACTTAAAGGCTCCATTTTTCAAGGACTTTACTGAGGCTGTGTTCTGACTATATAAATAGAGTCCTTTTCCACTGAAGCCTCACCATCTTTCTAAAACAGGATTTCATTTAAAAAAACCCAAGCAGCTCTATGTATTTTGAAAAGCCCATTCTCCAGGAACAAACCACACATTTCTTGAGATCTTAATTCACTTGTGCATTTCTTTATAAATTAAAAATCTAATACCTTTCAAAGAAATCACCAGGTGCATTGGCCTTACAGCATGCTACAAATTTGTAGATGCTGTCCTATATGTGTAGTTTTCCCCAAATATCATTGGTAGCCACAAAAATTAAATACATTCTTAATTCAACAATTTATAGAGACAAGGATTTCTTGTCTCCTCCCTGTGGCAGTTGTCAGCACAAAAACAAGCAGTCCTCTCCCCTTCTTAACACCACCATTTTTACAGCTGAACATCAAGCTTAGTGCATTCCAGTGAATCCCAACATAGAAACCAAACATCTGGCAAAACCACAGTTTCAGGGGTGGATTGTGACTATACTGCAATATACCTGTAATCTCCCATGCCTCTTCCATGCTGCTGGTGGACTGAGATTTGTCTTTTCATCCTTCTCCAAGACCCTTGCTTCAAATTCTGGCAGCGTTTTTCTGCTAGGCCATTTTGTGTAGGGCAACCCTGAGTGGTTTACTTACTTGTTACTGCAGAATAGTCCAGGGACACCACATCTTCCTACTCCCAGCCACAAGTACATGTGATACTAAAAAAACACTCCAGTGGCATGGAGGCTGATTAGGATGAAAAATATCAGTCTTTTGGTGTGATGTATTGTCAAGCTGGTGCTTCAGTGCACAGCCCAAGTACCAAGTGCACACCCTGAGGGAAGGCATTCAAACCAAACCAGAGCTCTATGCTGGCCCCTTCCCTTGCTTAGGCAGCATTCAGAGATGAGTTGGCAGCTGGGGATGGGAGAAGAGTTGGGACACATTATCACATGTATTTTGAAAAGGTTTTTTTTAGTACTTCCATGCTATTCATAATTCATGTTGAATAATACTTATTTGTGCTGTGCCACCAGCTGCTAGTTGTTTTATAGCAGTGTCATTAGCTCACTACTAGAAAATGACAATGAACACCAAATACAGCTGGGGTGTTAGTGCAGTAACATAATGCACAGAAAGAGATGATAAAGTGAGTATGCAGAAGCACTCGCTCCAGGATATGCTAAACAATTAATGGCGTCATGGAGAGCATTATTCTACCTTTGACTAATAAAACAGTATTGCAGGTTCTGAATATTTAGGAAGACTATCTGAATTTCTTCTTACCTCCAAGACCTTGTGTATGAATTCAGTATTTACTTTTCTTATGCTCCACTTCAGTCATCACCAACACTTCTTCAGTAACGGGCTTGGTTTTATTTTTTGTCCCAGTTCAAATTGGCTGATAAATCTTTCTATGTTGACTTTCACCACATGGAAGATTTGCTTTTCTGTGTCTGCAGATAATTGATGGAAACCATCTGAAAATGAAAAATGAGCAAATAGTCCATTCACACTGATTATTAGCATAAGCATGTCCTACTTTAGTCTATTTTTTCCCCAGATGGTCTTCCACTCTGCCTTAGCCTCTAATTTAAAGCTCCAACAAGGTATTTTCAAAGTCATACCAAGACAGGATTCACCATGTCCTCCCAATTTTAGCCCTTCACTACTGACTGTGCTTCTCAGTTTCCCATGTGTGTTGTTATTTCCCCATCTCCAAGGTTATAAATGCAGCTGTCCTTACTGCTTTATATCATTACTACCATTAGTTTTACATGGACCACTTATATTTACACGAGAGGTGGTTTTTCTTAAAAAAAAAAATTAAAAAAAAATTGCAATGCTTTACTGTAAATGATGCAACGTGAGAGCATATGGTAACACCTGGGTAGTGATGGTCCCCAGTAGTTTACTCTGAAATGAATACTGCCCAGCCTGGTAGTTTGTGCATTTATGATAAGTCCATTTATCCTTTTGAAGTTCCAGCTGAGATTCTCAATGCCCTCTTCTAATCAGCATTTAAAGTGAGTGACATGCAATCAGGGAGGGTTTTTACAGAACAGTAAGATGCTTGTCGTTTTACCTGTGCACTTAACAGGTTTTCATTTTTCTCACCAAATAACAATGGCACTCAAAAGCATAAGGAGCTACCAGGAATCACTCAGCCAGGCTCTCTAATGCTGAGCAGGACATTTTGTTGGAGCAAATCTACAGTATTTCTCTATAGCTGCAGATTGGCTGTAACTTGGTGTAGTCACCTGGCACTCTGGGGCCAACGAGAGCTCATTGCTATCCATATGATCTTTTGTTCCCAATAGTTGGAAGATTTAAAGTGTTTTACAGGGTAATGCCTACTTCTGTTGCATTGTCACTTTAGGAGTCTGATTTTTGAGCCATTTTGTTATTCAGTACCAAGAAGTGGATGTGTATTATTAACCTGTAACTGAACTGTGAAAGGAGTGAGATCCCTGGGATGGAAAGAATAGGGTTTTAGCACTGTCCTGTGCAAAGCACCCAACCTTAAAGGCAACCAGCCTTCAGAGCTGCCTACCTAAATGCTCTGGAGGCTTACAGGTGCAAAATGTAGGTTACAGAGATCAGAGAGGAAAAGGAAAGGGGAGGTTTGGACAGTGGATGGCACAGAGCATATCAGCAAACCTGTCTTGAAAAGTGGCAGGCACTTCTTAGACTTTTAAAGATACAGTGCACAGTAAGGAAAATCACAGCAATTTCATGCGCCACATGAGCTGGGGTCTGAATTTATGAAAGCAATCGGTGGTGTGCTTTCTTCTAAACTTCTTTTAAATGTCTTTCAAGAATACTGTATAATTTTATTCTGTGCTGCTCATTTTCCCCATCGACTGAACTGCAGGTGTGTAAAACAGCATATAGCAGGGAATCATATTTAAATCTATCAATATTTCCCAGTGAACCTGTATATTAATTCAGATTAGACCTCCTACTGGTTTAATTCTGTAACCTGAGTAAACTACAGTCCCAGTACCTCATGTATTATAAAAGAGGTAACCAAGACGCTGTTAAGCTAATCACTATTATTTTTCACTTGACACACTACATTTATATATTTGATAAGACTTTGTATCATCTGCCTGTTTTCTAGAGCTTTGAGAACTGCATACATGCAATACATATTATCTTGGGAATCCATATTCTTCATACACATTTTTAAACTTCTAAAATATTTCAGAATTCCGATTAACTTTTTGGGTCTTTTTGAATCGTGGCATATATGTAAAGATCTGAGAAGTAGAAAATTAAAATAGTTTACTTAGAACTAATACTTCTTCTTTAGATGTCCAGAGACTGAAATGATTTGAAAATTCATGTTTCCTTCCTGTTGAAAAGGACATTAGAACATCTTGTTGTTGTTTTCCCTGTACAAAGAAAAATTATCCCTTTTCCTGATTCACCAAGTGACTTAGGAGCTTAAAAATATAATTTAAAATTAACCAAATTCAGTCAGTATTTAACAGGCAGTATATCCCAGATAAGGATTTTCAAAGGGTTTGGGAGGGTTCAGTTAGTATTTTTCTTTAACTCTTCTGCATGTAAGTACATTGGGATGTCTCACAGCTGCATTTTTTGAAGGACATGTCTGTTCATACATTTCTGTTGAAACTTTGGCTGCATTGGCATTTACAGGACTATGAGAGAAGCATGATCCAGGTAAGGTCACTGAAGGAAGACAAAATCAGATGAAAAAATATGCACATAATGCTGCATAAAACTTCCACCATTACTTTTTTCAGCATTATTTTCCCCCGGCAAAGTCAGTCTTTATCCTCTCTTTTCAATATTTTACCTCCTTCAGCTATTTGTCTCCTTGTTCTCTCTGATGTAAAATCCTTCTTTTAATTTCCTCATGTTTAGAGGTTGGAAATGTGCTGAGGATTGAACTGATATCTCACCAGTTGTAAGTCAGCACCATACTCTTACAAGATCAGCTAATGAGCAGGTAAATGGTGTGTCTCTGCTTATATGGGACAATACCTTCCTGTGGTTTTACACTGTGGGTTCTGTTAAGCTATATGAAAAAGGTTGTGGTAATGTCAGACGTGTATCACAGATCTTCTAAACTTGATCTGGATTTCTGTCTTTAGCTAAAGGAAAGTGGAGTTGCAAGAGGATGAAGGGCCAAGGAGGACAGAAAAACAAGTGGATTTGAATTGCAGGTAAGAATTGAAAATCCCATAAAAGCTGTTTAAAAATCCAAAGACAGAGAGGACAGCAAGTGATGGGTTTTTAACAGTAGACAGATTTTATGGCAAAGAAGCAAAGCATTTCTGTGTTTAACTGTGCTTACAATTAATCAACTTTTAATTCTGTTCATTAAGCTTCATTATTATGAAGCAGTGTATTATAGTCACAAAGGAGTGGATTTGATTAAGTTTTGAAGTTAAACAATTCAGAAATAGTGCTGCAACCTAACAGAGCTTAGCAAAACTCACACATAGGGGTTCTCCCACATGAAATCCAATAGCAATGCTCCCTTTTTATCAGATCAGAATTTGGCTCTAGATCCTGGGACCTTCTTACTTGTCTTCATATATTTATGGTATATGAGGGAGTGTGTTTGTAAGCTACTCAGCACAGTTTCATACACAGCTACAGGATTGATTTTCTGTATTGCAAAGCAGCTCAGGTGCCAGTGTGATGGTGTTAACGTTCTGATGTACAAACAATTTTTTTATCCCAACATAGGTATATAATGGGACGAGATTATAATTTATTTTTTTTTCCAGCATAAATTTCCTACTTCAAGGAGTAGTTTCTGAAGCACTCCCTTTCAATTAAAGCCAGTTGGTGTGTGATTTTTTCTTAATGCATAATTCAGTTTTCATTAGACTAAAAAACCTCAAAGAAATTTGGATGAAGCTATGTCTAGCTTCCTTTGAGCTTCCTTTGAGCACCATTTTTAACCTGTAATAAAGGGTTTTCTGCAATGTTAAGGCAAGGAATTTTTTTTATTCTTGATCCTATAAAGAATCTCAATCCAAGTCCAGCCAGTATCTCTTCCCATTTCTGTTGGGTGCATAAAGCTCCTCAGCCATCTTTTTTATTAGTTTTACTCTTAATGCTTCTTAACTTGTTTTAGGTTATCCTATAGACCTGATTCTTCTCATTGATATTGCCCTGATCATGACCCACACAGTAACTGCTTCCCTTTGCAATGCACACATTTATTTGTCTATTATCCGGAGAAAATTGCACGTGGTAATTCTCCAAAGCTGACCATTCTGGGATTTTTCTTTTCCAGGGTATGTTCCATGATGTGTAAGATGAGGGACTGGACATCCTTTTAGGACCTGTTTCAAATCCTGTTCACTTCCCGAGGAGCTTTATGCCTTTCAAGTGAATGCTGCAATTAAGAATGCAGTTGGATGTATGAAGCCAAACATTGAGTCTGGCCTCAGGAAATCCATGGCTCTCGTTTCCTCTGGATCCCTTGGGAAAATGTGCTTGTTATGAAATCTTAATGATGTCCTGCCTTTAGGAATTGCTCCTTCTGCCTTTCTCTCACTTACATAATTACATCTGCTGTGTTGCAATCTGTAATGAACAATGTTTGGGACAGGCCAAGACTTGTTTTGCCTTATTGACACGAACAGTCTGATGGAAAGCCCTGGGATTATTTATGTGAATGAACTCAGCAGGGTGTAACCCACTCTATCACTGCTACAGCACTTGATTTTGGGGAATATTCACAGTGTTTCACAGATTCATGTGTGCCTAGCTACTGAGGAGCACACTCTGAGCACACAGACATATTTCTCCATGTACTTCTTGACTGTGAGCTCAGTTTGCTGGCCAGGAGATGCTGTTCTGTGCTAAAAAAATATTTTCTAAATCAAAACCTGACTTTACAGCATGTCTTCAGATGGTGGTAACAGTCTTTCAAATAGTGCTGAAGTGGCAGGATCAGATCTCTGCTCTTCTGAGTTTGGAGTAAGTCGACGCTGGCCCAAGTCAATGCTGTCACAGCAAGGCAATGGAGGGAGTTGCTGGCTCTGGACTCTGAATATTGAGATGCATAACAAAGTGGACTGGCTCCAGCAAAAGCTCAGAAGGCTGACTGCTCCACCTAGCACAGTCATGCTTCTAAGCTAGGGATGCTGCTATTGATATTGTTTTGTCAATTCTTGACTGACGGGGCTATCCTAGTTTTGACAGGACTCTCTTTCCAAAGAATTTCCATTAGAGACAAGTAAATGTGAACAGAACTGGTTCATTTCCAACAAATAGCAATTTTTCTAGAAATGTAATAGCAAGTATGTCTTTCAACCTGTTTTACTAGTTGCTCCGTGCTTTGAAACTAGTTCTGTCAGTACACTTTAAAACTAGCTCCTTAAAGCCTCATTCTTCTCTCAGTTCAACAGTATTTAAGTGTTAGCATTTTTTTGCATAAACAGTTCAAAGCTATGAGGACTTTCACATGAGCTTAGACTCTTTTTCTGATTTTAGAAATGTATATCTTGCAATATATGCTGTAATGTAGGGGACAAAATGTCTTTTGTCCATGCTGGATACAGTGTGGGGCAGCACCATACTGCTGACACACCTGAGAGCAATCAGTTCTCCAGGACTTCCCTTTTTTGTTGAACAACCAGACAAATTTTCATTAGGGCTTATGATATCTAAGGGGCAGAGCATAGTACCTGATATGAGAAACAAGGAACAATAGGAAGACTTAACAACATTGCTATTAAAAGATCAACTTTATTCTTGACAAATTGCTATAATTCACTATAATATGAATTATCTACCATTTATAATAATAGTAGATGATTAACATTATTGTTGTTATTGTTAATAATAATAATAAAAATAATAAACACCTTGGGAAATTTTGTTTTTTCAGCTCCAGTAGGAGAACCTGGATTTGGCTTTACACACTAGTATGGATGACTGGAACAAACTTTGTCTTTCTTTGAACAAAAGAAACAAAAATAATGCACATAAAAGCACACAAAAATAATGACATAGAACTGCTTTTAGGGCTGAATTGTTTGTCAGGATGTATTGGTGCTCATGAAATCTTTTCCTTTAGATTTGCAACATGAAAGTAGAAGCAGGAACAGGAAACTATGAATATCTGGTTTATTCTTTGAGTTCAGGGTGGTAAAGTCAGTTAAACTGTTGTTATGGAACATTTTCTCCGCTCCCTAAATTACAAGGTAAAAACCAGGAACATGAACACACAAAGAACAAAACACGGAATAAGATTCCTCTATAACTCCTTTCCCTCCTTTCCCCTAGGACAAAAATGAAAACCACTTTAGAGGAAATTCTTACATTTATATAAAATAAGGATTTTTTTTCCCTGCTACCATCTAATTTCCAATGAATAAGAATTACTTTCATGCTATGTCAAAGTCAGACGGGATTTTAGTAGAATTTACCCTGAGCTATATAAGCACTAGAAAGTGAAACCTTTTTTCCACAGATGAGTCTGTTCATGGCTTGTGTATTACAGTTTGCCTTATTACATCTCATGGTTTGAAGCCTAAGGCTCTGCAAGTGAGTTGCCCAAAACTGAAGGACCCTTACAAGCTTTGACAACCAACAACCTGTATTAACAAATGATGTGGATATTTCATTTGAAGTGGGAAGAATAAAGAACATTGCTTTAAGTCAGTGAGGAAAATGAAAGACTTAATATAGGTTGAGTACAAAAGATGAGTCCAAACCTGATTGCTTTCTGTAAGAATAATTAAAAGGAGGTACTCTAAAAGAGAAGCACTCTTTGACAAGTTCCTGCTTCAAGTGTTTTTCATTTATTTTCTCCATTTCTTCTCTTCTCTTGGCACACACTGGTCCACTGACTGCTACCTTCATTAGCAGTTAAATTAATGTAGTATGACCAAGACACTTCTGCTGAAAAACAGAGCTGGGAGACTGTGAACTGGTTTTGCAGGGTGCCTCCTTGGAAAAGTGATGTTCCTGTTTTCACATATGATATTTATACAGTGGGAGATGTTCAGAAACTCTAGTCTTTGAGACATAAGACTTTTACAAAAGTTTTTAAGAATCTCCATTATTTGGTAATTTTTTACACGGGTTGAGTACCCCACTACTTGCTTACTTGCATCTGCTGCAGTCAGCATCTCTGAAAACTGCATGAGATTTTGTAATTCCAGCTATAATCCTGTAGGTCTCACATTGTAAAACCTGAACCATGTCCTCAGTGACATTTAAAAGTTATGTTAGCCATCCTTGCAATAATAATGTACTAAGTTCTCAGGGAGAAAACCAGGGGTTGTAAAATAAAGTTTTCTAAAATACAGAAAATTTTGAGGAATGAGGTATACTAATCATCAAAATTGACCAACACATAAGAAGTAGAAGATGAATAAGGTGCCCCTCTGAGCTTATGGAATAATCAGGTTCAGTTCATAGACCATGAACTATGAAATGTGGTCAGTGGTTGGTATTATCTGAAAATTATTTTGATAAAATGATACTTTCTATAGGAAAATAGTTACACAGCGGGAAACATATATTATTCTTATTTTAAGGGATCCCATGACTCTGTTTTATATCAACTCTTTAATCACTCCTGCTGAAATAAGCCTTACTCTTCTAGTGTACCAGAGCTACAAGTCACTGGTGCTGTGAAAGATTTTCTGAATTTCAAGTGGAGACACAGCTCTCTCTACAACGTTAGAAGACACAGTTCTTCACAGCCCTTTGCTGCAGAGCTTCACTTTGTCTTGAGAAGGAACTGACAAACTGCCATAAGCACAACTAATGTCTGAAGCCCTGTCACCTCAGAGAGGGAGAGTTTTCAGGACAGAAGACCCTTGCCAGGCAGCGGCAGATGTACTTGTGTGTAGCTCTCATGGCCTGGGATATGGAGAACATTGTGTAACAAATCTATTCCAGGATTATAAGTTCCTCTGAACATTCATTTTGAGGGATCATTGAACCCCCAACTTTTTTTATTGGAACAGGTTTTTAAAATACATACAGAAATATAAAGATAAATATATAAGTGCCAAGGATGACATTCGAAAGCCCCCGGGTGCCAAACTCCTATCAAATATCGTAGGCATTAAATCGTAGAGACTGGTTTAGGTTGGAAGGGGCCCTAAAGACTGTCTAGTTTCAACAAAATATCGATGCGCCTTTTTATGCTCCTAAGAACTAGGAAAAGTCTGAGTTTCTGGATTAGGCTATGCACCAACTAAAGTCAACAACATCACAGATTCAGATCTGTGTCCTCCTGGTTTCACATAACAAGGTGTCATGGTTTGAGAGCCCCAAAATCCAATTCTCTAGTCCAAGCCCTCATCCCACATGTCAGCCCAGTGTGAGATGGGTTTTCCAGACACCACACGAGACTCAAAATGGGGGGAAGGGGAATATATTACAATGACTGTACAAAATAAATATTACAATACATTATACACACAATCTTAACTATCTCTACCATGACAAAGCAGTATTTACAATGAATCAAATCTCTTCTCCCTTCCAAATAAAAGTCCAGGAGGGAAGAAGGAAGAGATCCTTTCCACTCTCAGAGCAGCAGTCTCTCCAGGGCAGCAGTCTATCTCTCTCTCTCTCTTCCATGCAGCAGCTGTAGCTGGATCTCTGCCAGTACACACGAGGGGGGTATCCAAGCCCTCTCGTCCCTTCGTCTCCAAGCGAGGGTCTTCTCTTCCGTGGGCTGTGTTCACCCGGACAAAGGTCACTTCACCATGTCATATCAGCGAAGTGCAGAAGCCTTCGTGAAGGTCCATATCTTCAGGGGATTCAAGTCCCCTTTGCAGAGCTCCCGTGCTCTGACTCAAAACTACCAGCAAACCCCCAAAAAATCTATCAGTAAAAAGAAGTGCTCAAGCTTCTGTCACGTAATTCCCATGGGTTTCAATGACTCATAAAAGTTTATCCTAGTTTGTAGCGCAGGGAGAACCCAAATATCTAATAGCAAAGTACATTGTCCTCGTCTTAATCTTCATCATACCTCTGAAAACAGTTCCAGGCTCCCAGCATCTCATGGACCTAATCTAGTGTTGTCTATGGTATAGCAATGCTATTTTCTGTGGATGAGTATTGGGGAGAAATGTTTTTTTTTTTCATGGCGTTGCCTATATGGCTGAGATATGGTTATTTTGTTTTACGTTTAAGAATAATGGTTTAGAACCAACTTCTAGAGAAGAAATCCCTTGACACATTTAGGTATGGATCTGTATCTAAAATTAAGAGCTTTTCTTCAGCCTAAATCTGTCTGGTTTTTTCACTAGATTTCAAATATGGCTATTGATACACTTCACATTTTCTTTTTTTTTTTCCATTTGAAGTGTCACAGCAATAAAAATGTTGTGATTTGTTTATTATTCGGGATTATTTTGCCAAGTGAGTAGGAAAA